>NC_140582.1:119941041-120327612 GCF_964204655.1 Triturus cristatus | reverse complement strand
AGGCCAATCTATTAGTGAAAACTTAAAAACAAAGATCAAAGTTCTCAAAAAATACAAATACTGTCTATGTTGATGGTCTTTTTTGTTTATGTATGCAATATCACTTAGTTTGTTTTAATGTGACAAAGGATATGAATGGGTGTAAGTGGGTATGAGTGTATAGAAAGTCAGTGATGTGTATGCTAGCACTGTTGTATCACGCTAGGAGGTGTCTAAAAAGTTCAAAAGAAACTTTATGTTCAAAAAACAATGTGGACATTACTATGAAATGTGGTTTTAGGGTTATGGAATATTTGTTGTAAAGAAAAATTCAATGTAATTTAAAGATTTGCTGTTGATTAAATCTGACTGAAAAAGTAGTCATCAGTGGTATTGTTTCAATCAATACACGCAGTAAAAGATTTAGTTTTAAGTTAAGTGCAGCACTGGCACATGTTTTGGTACTTGCTATTATTAGGCTAGGCCTTGCTGCCATTAAGCCAAGACCCAAGAATGTTGTTTTCGAGTTTTAGTTTAAGCAGCTCCGCAGGAGGGACTGATAGAATGGATGAACCCAAGATATGGAGTGGTGCACCACCCGTTAATGAAGATAGTTTGTCAATAAGTCATATAGTTTTGATTAGGTTGTCTTAATGAATCCTTTATTTTCATAAGAATCCAAATACAGAAAATTGCCAGCCAACGCGTTTCGTTCATATACAATGAACTTCTTCAGGGCATAGAGTGATGTACGGTCCTGGGAGAGAATGCACATGTACAGTATGGCTGCATGGGCCTCCTTGATAAGGGCCAGCATACGTTGAATCTGGTGTGGAAGTAACTGCAGCCATCAGCTCTGTTCAGTAGTGTGGCCCTACTGAACGGAGCTGACGGCTCCAGTTACTTCCACACCAGATTCAGCGAATGCTGGCCCTTATCAAGGAGGCCCACGCAGCCATACCATACATGTGCATTCTCTCCCAGGACCGTACATCACTCTAAGCCCTGAAGAAGGGCCTCCTGATCGTCTCTTGTGACTCCATCATTAGCACGTCGTTTCTTCGATGAACTTGATCGTGTTTGGCGCCTTCTTTATCCTCTGAGCGTTCATGAATTCATTTGATACGTGCTAAAAGAACCACTATCAGTCTCTGCTTCCGCTCCTTATATCCTTCTATAATCTGATCAGAGTCACGTTAAATGGGGAGGCTGCTTTATTTTGAATATTGAAATACCTTTGAAGATCTTTCTATAAACACTTTTGTGACCCTGCACGGCCTGAAACTTAGACTCCAAATTTCTGACGTTGATTAGGACTGCTGCCTTGTCTTTCGCAAATTCTGACTTTGAGAGCCCTTGCCTTGAACAGTTCACTTATATCCATACAGGTCCCTACACATTATTTCCTCTCTTTGTGTCCTGAAGAAGGTGGTACCCCAATTTGGGGGTTGTCTCACCGAAACGCGTGTCAGCGCTTTGAACGGGGCTCCCCTCCCTTTTGATTGAACTTTAGCCAAAACTATGTTTCTAAAATCATAATATTACTATTATGTATTAATTGGAATATCTACAAAACTGTCCATTTGTCCGGTGGGGCCCTAATGTACATTCAGTTTACTTTATGGTACAAGTGTGATATGTGTATCTGTGGTGCGGTATGAATTTGGTTTGAGTCTGAGTGAATGTGTTGATTGATTGATTGGCTACTGGGATCTTGTTTTCTTAGTATTTGATATTGTATGCAGAGATTTGTTAGTTATCTTTATGTATTAGTATTTATAAATTGTCAACTCATGTCCTCTTGGAACTGTTTTTTTTGCTTAACAAATATATGAATAATACATAAACTTATTTTATTAAAATAAATTAATATTATTTTCTATTTTGGTCTAGATAATTTTTTTCTCGTTCCAGTCAGAGTGTCATTAGTTGAATATATGATATACTGTACATACTGAAATACAAGGGGTAGAGTATGTTTTTTGTGTCTTATTTGTTCCTCCCCTGATTCTCTACCTATATCAGTTTACTAGGGGTTCCCTTTTGATTTATTGACTGACGCAGTTGGCTTCTGGGTGTGCGTGCACAGCCTGGGCTGCGGATCGAATGGTGGCGGCGAGGAGACAATCCAGCGTGGGGATGAGGGCTGAGTTTGACAGAGAGGCTACGCCCCCAAAAGCTGGGCACGGAAGAGTACGCAACCATACTGACATGCCTGAAAGTGCTGAAGGCAAGAGACTGACGGTGGGGAAAAAGAACTCACCGCGCAAGGAAGGAGGTAAGCAAGCTGTCCCGCGTTATTTTTAGCTATGAAAGCTAAGAAAAATAATACCACCCCATCAGCTACCCCCGAACAGGAGCTTGACCAAGAGGTGCAAGGGGGGATGTTCAGCCAGAGTCTGTGGTTAATAAGGATGGGGCCCCAAGCAGCTGCCATCAACACTCGCTAGAATATGATGAGAGCGGGGCATATGGCGATAATGGCATCAGAAACAATGCAGAAAAGACCACAGTTGGGGATATCCCTCAAGGACCTCTCAGGTTGGCACAGAGGGAGATAAACAAAACGAAATCTGGCAAGTCAGATTTGGTAAAAAACAAGGAAAAAGGAGAGCAGCAGGATTTAAGGAAGGAGTGCGACTCTGGAGATCTGCCTTTTTATTCAATGTCAGACCCCTCCGATACATCTGGGGATGAATCCGAATCAGAAAAATACAAGAGGATTGATAGCCCAAAAACTGTGCGCAAGCAGGCGGGAATGGGTTTGTGTGCCGACTACCTTTCTGCTGGGAGTGCAGACTCTTTTCAATGGGACTATTCCTGAAGATATCTCCCTGGCTGTCATCTATCAGAGCATCAAGGCCCACAGAGAGGAGACGCGCGCAGAGAGCCAGTGCACACAAGGAGCGTGTCGTAAACTCCAGAATGCAGTACGCAGAATTTCTAAGTCTTGCTCTGAGTTTGCCGAAAGGTTCAACGAGGCTGAGACCCGTATTTTGAACTTGGGGGATGAACTGGCAGTTCAAAAAACAACTACAGAGACCCTGCGTTCTGCCAAGGATGACACCCTCTGGAAAATCACTGACTTAGAAAACCGCCTACGGCGGAACAACCTTCGTGTATTGGATATTCCCGAGGGGTCAGAGGGGCAAGACCCATGGAAATTTAGAGTTGAACTTTTCTCAGAGGCATTTCCTGGGTTATCCCAATGGGACTGGAGCGCGAAATCCAGAGGGCACAAAGATTCCCATTTGTGCAATGCAATAGGCCGGGCCAGAGCTCCCCTAGACCGAGGGCGATCTTGATATCAGTTAATAATTATCTTGCAAGAGAAGCGGTGTATGACCTCGCACGCCCGGATAGGAAAAAAACTGGGAAGGGGATTGATTTCTTTGTGCGCCCTGATTATTGCCCTCTGATGGTGGAAAAAATATGGCAATTACGCCAACTTATTACTCCTTTTTGGGACAAGGGGGCACAAGCCCTTCTGTTGAATCCGGCTAAACTCAAAACAATACACAATGAACATTTGAGGTTCTTTACATCAGAGATAGCCACTAAAGAGTATTTACAATCCCTTTAAAGCAAAGATAGAGGGAAGAGAGGGGGAAAAAATGATGATAGTATGTGAATTTGAGGGTTTTGTTTTTTTCTGAGATGGCGCGGTATTGAGGTTATATGGTGGTGGGTGGTGAATATCTTAATTGGCTGTGATTAACACTTGGGAGGGGGTCGGGGAGTCCGGGCATGTGAAGCTCTATCCATCTCAGAGACCTTGTGTCTGCAAGCTTCGTATTTGGGGATGGGTGGGGGGAGGACACGGCTCCGGCTGGAGCAGTGTGTGGGTGGGGAGGGGCGGGGTGCTGGTGTTGGAGTGGGGACGGGGTGATGGTTGGGGGGTGGGGGAATAGTAAAAATAATTAACCCTGGGCGTAGTTCGCGTAGTCGCGCTTCGCGAAGATGTCATTGCACTATGCGACCTTCGCGAAGCTTCGCGAGCTTGCGTAGTTGCTTGTGGCAACCTGTTCGCGATGGCTTTTTCTTGTTCGCGAGCGCGGTAAGCATGTTCGGGGAGCTGTTTGCATGCTCGGGGATATATCTCGCGATCTTACCCATGCGGTCGCCAATGGGCGCGGCTATCTTGTTTTTCTATAGTCCCTCCCGCTCGCGATGCCTTATTTCCTGTTCCGGGTCGCGGATAGCGTGTTCGCGATGTGCATTGACGTGTTTGGGAGCGCATTTTACTTGTTCGCGATGAATAGTACATGTTCGCGAGAAATATCGCGCGAACTTACCCACGCGGCCGCGAATGGGCGCGGCCATCTTGTTTTTCACTCTATGCCATGTTTCTGGGCCTACTTTTGTATCCTCCCTTTATCTTAGCAATCATTTGTCTTTAAAGCCTTTTTCCTGACTTTTTTTAGTTATTATCTATCTCTGTTTGCCTCAGTTTATATTTTGCATTTTATTTCTACTTTTACTGTGTTTTTGTTACTTTTATAAAGTTATTTCTATCTTCTTCCCCCTAACTTTTTTTTCCCTTCGGACTTTTCTTTTCCGCCTTCCACCCACCCCAGAACCATGGCCAAGGGCACAGCAAGTCCCAAGGGCAAGGGACCTGCAGGCGCAGAGAAGCGCCGCCTGCCTTGCGGCAGAATGCGTCCTGCAGGGGTGCAGGCCCGGCAACTGTTTGGGGAGGAGGAGGTGGCGGCTCTTGTTTTCTTCATCCAGCGCCTCCTCCCCTTGACCTTGGCAGCAGGCGGCAGGCCCGGCTCCGGGTACGCTACGCAGGAGCGGCACCGTCGGTGGGCGAAGGTGCGCCGGGCCGTGTTCCGGTGCACTGGGATCCGGCGCACCCACAACCAGCTAGCCCACCGGTGGTCCGACATCCTGGACCGGGAGCAGGACCTGTTGGACCTGCTAGGTGTCGAGGTCGTCGGGCTTGGTGAGTAACTGATTGTGTATATTAAATTAGATGAACAACAAGATTACTGCTGCGTGCCAAGCGTTGCTGGTAAATTACGTTCCAAAAAGCAAAATGTTCTTTGATTTAAGGACCCAGGTGCACGGTGGTACTCTTACTTGTTTGCAACTTAGTTTGCGCTAGCTTGTGCTGATGCTGATTATGTAAGAGTTTACTTTACAGAACTGAAGTTAGGTAATGCGATTTGCTAGAGAGACTCAAGTCCTTCCATTGTCCTACTGTGAAATAGTGGTGGATGGATATTGGATACTAGGTTTAGTTTGTTAGTAGTAGTTACTAATTGTTTTATGCGGTCTGCATGACGCATCCTCTGTCACTGAGTGCTGCTTACCCCAGTCCTCCGTCGAACCTTTTGTACTTTGTTTAGTGAGTGGTAGGCTTAGCATGGTCAGTCAGTAGCAGAACTAGATCAGAATTATGCAACCAACCCACAATTTGTTGTATGTATGCACTAATGTATGCAACTATGCATGTGTCCTCCATCTCATCTATGCATTTGATGGCTGAAAAAAATTGAAGTGCAGACTTAGTGAACAATTGGCCCGTCTGGAATAGGTGGTGTAGGTCAAGTGGTACTTACTAGGCTTTGTTAGTATTTGGAATCAGAATGATCATGGAACACTGGAGTGTTCATAAATAAGTAGACAATCCGTAAATGCACTAGGAAGCAGCCAGTAGTCGATCCATCTGATTAGATAGGTCAATTTTATTGCACTTGTTGTTTCCTAAAATGTTCTTTGACTTATTTTTCCAAATGATTTATTATTTTTCTCACAGCACTCCTTAATGTTGGTCTCTTTCTTTATTATATTTTACATGATCATCAGCACCACCCAGGGGCAAGAAGACGGGGTCGGCGGGGGAACCCCAGGACCGCTCCTCTACTGAGGCTCCTGCAGCTGGCCCCAGTAAGTCCTCCATTGGTTAGATTGACATTTATATTTCCCTAAATGTTATGTTACTGCATCTTTTTTTCCCAAACTCTAAATTATGGTTCCACTTTCTGAATCTCTTTTTTACAAAGTTTACATCTTTGACCTTGACTATCTGTTTACTAATTCTGTTTATCCCTGCCTCTAAGTTGCTTCTAACTCCCTCTGCTATGACTCTCTGTACTACTAATACTACTACTACTATTACTATTATTACTCTGTGTGTAGCGAAGCTTGCACAGTTGCCCACTCTTTAATAGAAGGTTTTCTTTGCAACAATAAAACTCTGATTGACCAATAGCTCTAGCCACTGGGTCCTGTCCTTTGGGTTGTCCTCTTCAAGTCTTCTCAATGTTGAGGCTTTGACAATTACCACAAACAAAATGCCCAACCAGATATTTGACTAGTATTTTTGATCGGATAGTACATGATACTACTATTGTCTAGGATTCTGCAAAGCCACATACAGAACTATGCACAACAAAATAGGATGTTGCTGATGGGAGGTTGAATCTTACTGATCACACCTCAGTCCGAAGAACCCAGGATCCCCTGACCGACTAGCTATAGTGTCTCACATTAGGGTCCCACTCCCGACCCGCCCCACGAAGACGATACACAATGTTGATGATGACTGAGACAGAGACAACCCAGAACATAATAACAAACACCATTTTGCTCACACACTTGTGTAAGTCCACTCCACCACACCAAATACCACAGAGTCTATGTGTAAGTTCAAAAGGTTTATTTGAAACAAGTATCAAACTCTGTACATCGTTAATATGAAATTTAATTTACTACAGCCATAGTCAATAAGCCAGCAAAAAGCCTAACATTAAAACAGTAAACATTTACAAGTGCATGATTGACAACAAGAACAAGAGCCAAGATCTTTTGAATGCTGGAAGACCCCTCACCGTAGAACGTAGAAATACTGGTTACATCATCTTGCATCCAATATGCTCTGTAAATCTCTGGTTTGTAGAAGGGAATCTTCCGCCTATGATATATGAGAAAAACGCTGCGAGTTAGCCGTTAGATAGTATACTGGTGAATGCTAGCATTTTGCAGTCATGCCAAAAAGTGTAACATGTATGTGTGATGGCTAAGCAATATAAACTAAACAAAGTCAATAAGTTGTTTTTTTTCCGACCTCTTCACTTGTACGCAACAGTCAAGTGGCCTTAAAGGCATCTACTGCACATGTCAATAAGCTGGCAGGTATAATATGCACCAAAAGAGTAGTAGTCGACATGATGAATCTAAAAGGGTTACTCATGGCTCAGGCTAACTTTCAAAAGAGTAGAGAAGGACTACATGACCCTAGGAAGTGGAACCATATCCTACTAGTGTCTGTCTACTGACTGTACTTACTCTCTAGTGCTGATGTATGTTGCATCGCATTAACTTTTTTTTCAATGTTCCAAGTGAACACTTAAAATAGGGGGAGGTTTACAGGCATCTAAAAAATTTGTGATGCTTTTTTCTAGGCACACTACCATCCACATGCCGTTGGGGCCAGCGATGCGGCCATTCCGGAGGGGGCAGGCGAACTGGCGGCACCTGCAGGAGACACAGGGCCCAGGGGGGATCCAGCAGCAGTGGCCGGCGGCGGTAAGTTATATTCATTACTTCTTGACATTACAGCTAGATGGAACTGTGTTCACTATTTCACTGTACTGTGCAACTTATTATACAACGGTTGAAGAAGACACCCTTTACGTAGCATTACCAGCGTGAGTAGAGTAACCAATGGCCTCTTCTATTTGACTCCAAAATCAGCTGTGAATGTTTTATGGAGAAGACAAACTCAGATCAGATGACCTTCATGGATGTGTTGAACAAAGAGGGAAAGCACTAAGGGTGGAAGGACGGGCGAGATAAACAATATGACTGACTGGCAGAGAAGGATATGTTGTTGGAAGCATGCATAGGTGGCTGATAGTAATAAGATCAGATGCATGGGTTGTTGAAGGATGGGTGGAAGGTGAAAGAATGCCTGCCTGGGTGGGCGACACAGTATGGGTGGATAGTACTAGATAGCAAGAATCAGCGGTGTTTTTGGTTCAAACTCAAAGCCAAGGCAAGGAAGGAAGGAGCAGAAGCATGGGTGTTTGTTGGTGAAACCAACTAAGGTTTGTTAAGAGATATATAAAAAAGGATAGACGTTTACTTTAATGGATGTATGCCTGGATGTACTATCACCAAGAGACAGTATAGGTGGAAAGTGTCACTGGAGATTCTTACTTTGAAGAAAATGTAAAAGAAACTGCGCGACAGTAGCAAAGCCTAGGGGAATCAAGGTAGTATTATGAGCATACAGTACACTTGCAGTAGTTTGCAAGCACGTCATATATTATCAAGCGGAAACCCCTTCCTCCCACTCTGGGGACCACTCCCTACCTATTATTATTAATGTATTTTCGATTGGGGCAGCCAGCCTGCAAAGGGTGGCCTATCTGTTGTTTATGGATATTGGTTACACAATCAATGAAAGCAAAGTACCCTCTGCAGTAGTGGTTGGTGGTGGGATTGTTGGCGGGTGGTGACATGGGGAGGGGACGGGTGGGTGGCACTGGCGATTAAACTGTGTATTACGGCCAAATACAGGTAATCAACATAAAAATAAATAAAATTATTTTCAAGGTGCGCACTGCACCGCCGAATGCGATGCAGTGTGTGCTACTGTGTGCAGCAATGTTTTTTTTTAATGTATTCTTTAATTACCTGTGAATGTCCTTAATCCATCGTTTACTATCCCCACCCTGCACCTTCCCACCTTCACCGACCGGCAGCACTCCCACCACCGACCGCAACCGACCTGATGTCGTATATCGTATTAGCACTAGCAGCATCTATAATATGAATATAAGCAATGATCGTTGGATCCGATAAATAATCAGCCTTTTTGTAGTACCCATGGCAGGGTGTAAGTGAAATTGTGCATGCCATTTGCCCTCATGTAACAGAGTATGACCAGTGCCAACGGCCGTAAGGCGTCAGACAAAAAGATGAGCTTCCCCACCTGCAGACAGTAGTAGTAAATAAAACTAACATGAGTCTGCATCATGTGGCTCATATCTGTTTCTCTTGGGTGCAAGCTTAGCTGATGGAGCTGGCATGCCGCCTACAACAAGGTTATGTAATTGGGCTAAACTACAGATAAGAACAGCACGACTGGTGTACCGGAGTACATACATAGTACGATTATATTTATAAATAATGTCTGAAACTGTCACAAATGTTAGAGTCCAAGGAAGTAGGATTAGAGATACTTACCCCACCACCAAATCACAAATGTTATGAACTGTGCTTGCTAGTGATACTGTGACACTATGTTTTTAATGATTTTAGTGTTCCTGTTTTGCTAAGAGTATTGGCTCCAACATGTTCTTTTTCTTTCTTGATATAGATGATACTCCTTCCACTAAACCATCAAGGAAGGATTTGGCCGCTAGGGCCCGGCGCCGGAAACTGGAGGCCATCTGCGAGCATTATCGCCTGCTGGTGGCTCAGGAGGAGGAGGCGGCTGCAGCTGCAGCCTCCTCCAATGCCCGGGCCCCAGTCAGGCCCGGCCTCCACTTTCACGGCGCCGTGGTCCGGCATCCGCCCGCCGCCGCGCCTCTATTTCCAGCACTGCTGCCCCCCACCCTGGATGTAACTGTAGGGCATTTCGCCGCCAGCTGCTCCGCCGGATGGCCCGCTTGGAGGAGAACATGGAGGAGCGGGTAAAGATCCTGGTGGACAAACACCTTAAGGCCCGCCGACAATAGAGGACCTCGTCGTTTGCCCCTTTTTTAATTCCTTTTGTTGGTGGGTGGGTTTGTGGGCGTTGGGGATTTCTACGGACATTGGGACTTTGGACTTTCGTTTCGTTTCGTTGGGGTTAGGGAGGGGGGTGGGTTAGGTCAGAGCGGGATAGTTTATTTTTGTTAGGGGACATTAAAAATATACTTACTATTTATTTATACGATGTTAATGTTTTGTGGTGGGTTACAGTTTTCCGAATTCAATGTAAGTTACATGGTTGTTTACTTTGTTTCCGTGCTGCTGCATGCCCACAGCCAGTGTTTGATTTAAAAGATCTGCCAATTTTGTAACACACAAACCGATAGATGCAGTACCCCTCACTGAGTTATTTTTAATTGTCATAATAGTACTGTCAGTCTCTCCTCCTAGTCCATACCTCCCACCAAACTTATCTTACCTGTGATTGATGATGAAGTTCGGCACACTGATGGCTGCATGGTTGGTTTCCCAAATTGACGGAGTAGATGCCATTATTGTGGTGGTAGTAGTAGACATTGGCAATAGCGTTTGAAAAAAGAAAGAGAAAGTCACTTGACTGAGACTCTGGGAGGAGTAGTAGAACAGAACACAAAGTAAACTACAGCATGGGTGGTCAAGCAGAAGAAGATCCTTGCCCTGCCTTAGTTGAAATTCAATTAGTGTTGCTTTCACCACATCTGCCCCAGCAAGCGTGTGATCAATTGGTGTACATAGTCATCACATCACACCTCAATATAAATCACACAGCCCGGGGGAAGAGGGTTAGGGATTGATGATTGGATGGGAAGTGGGGTTTTGGGAAAGGTTTGAGAAAGAAAAACAGACAATATGCATGGACACAACAAAAGTAAAACACAATCTTGTAAGACGACCATGATCCATTATCAAAGAAATCAAAGTATGAAGTGAGAGAAAGCAAATGCATGCATGCTGAGGAGGATAACTTGATGGTTAATGATAATGAGTTGTACTATAACTACTATGACCCAATGAGACAGTACAGTCAGGGACGAAATTGAAATTTGCCTTGCCTGTCTGCCGCCCTCAGAGCTCAGACCGAACCCAATTACATGCTGTACCGGGCTTACTTTAATTTTTCAAGCTAGCTAAGGAAATTAAAAAAAAGTTGGATCAATTAACAAACAAACCACAACACACAGTCGTAATGATTGAAGAGAAAAAAGCAAGCAAATAAATGTAAAGACGAATGATGATACTAAAGTTACTGTATTATCCTGATCCAAATGTGGAGTTGCATCATTCTCGTCATTCCTCTTGGTCCTCCCTTCCATGGACACTCCGCACATCAATCTTGGGTACCACTGCCTGCCTGATGCGCGTTGGTAAGGTACGTGTGAGTCGTTTCTCCCACTGTAGCACAGGGTAAAGGCCGGCCTGTAAGTGTAGATGGAAAAACAAACAGGGTATTGAAAAATTACAGCATTTACAACAATAAACTCAATTACAGTGGAGTGCAAGACAACACTCTGGAGAGAACACTTTCAGACTGAGGCAGCTTGGATAGGCTACATAGTGTCTACTCTACAGCATTAAGGTGCAACAACAACGGGACAGGATTCAGGAGCCAGCACAGCCACAGAACAGGAGAACCACGGCACAGGCCAGGCACCCTACCCCTTACTTACATTTTGACCGAGCCAGAGAAATGTCATATGCACTGCAGCATCCTAGAATTTTCCCAATGAAGTGACTAAATCAATGCGCCACTGTCCGTCATACCACTACACTCTACTCCAGTCCACACCACTACACGGACATCTAGCCTAGGTCTGCTGTGGTTCTTGTTCAAACTTTTTACCTTTTAAGTCAGCCCATGAAACGCTCGATGCGTATTGGTAAGGTACGTGTGAGTCATTTCTCCCACTGTAGCACAGGGTAAAGGCCGGCCTGTAAGTGTAGATGGAAAAACAAACGGGGTATTGAAAAATTACAGCATTTACAACAATAAACTCAATTACAGTGGAGTGCAAGACAACACTCTGGAGAGAACACTTTCAGACTGAGGCAGCTTGGATAGGCTACATAGTGTCTACTCTACAGCATTAAGGTACAACAACAACGGGACAGGATTCAGGAGCCAGCACAGCCACAGAACAGGAGAACCGTGGCACAGGCCAGGCACCCTACCCCTTACTTACATTTTGACCGAGCCAGAGAAATGTCATATGCACTGCAGCATCCTAGAATTTTCCCAATTAAGTGACTAAATCAATGCGCCACTGTCCGTCATAACACTACACTCTACTCCAGTCCACACCACTACACGGACATCTAGCCTAGGTCTGCTGTGGTTCTTGTTCAAACTTTTTACCTTTTAAGTCAGCCCATGAAACGCCTGATGCGGATTGATAAGGTACGTGTGAGTCGTTTCTCCCACTGTAGCACAGGGTAAAGGCCGGCCTGTAAGTGTAGATGGAAAAACAAACGGGGTATTGAAAAATTACAGCATTTACAACAATAAACTCAATTACAGTGGAGTGCAAGACAACACTCTGGAGAGAACACTTTCAGACTGAGGCAGCTTGGATAGGCTACATAGTGTCTACTCTACAGCATTAAGGTACAACAACAATGGGACAGGATTCAGGAGCCAGCACAGCCACAGAACAGGAGAACCGCGGCACAGGCCAGGCACCCTACCCCTTACTTACATTTTGACCGAGCCAGAGAAATGTCATATGCACTGCAGCATCCTAGAATTTTCCCAATGAAGTGACTAAATCAATGCGCCACTGTCCGTCATAACACTACACTCTAATCCAGTCCACACCACTACACGGACATCTAGCCTAGGTCTGCTGTGGTTCTTGTTCAAACTTTTTACCTTTTAAGTCAGCCCATGAAATGCCTGATGCGGATTGATAAGGTACGTGTGAGTCGTTTCTCCCACTGTAGCACAGGGTAAAGGCCGGCCTGTAAGTGTAGATGGAAAAACAAACGGGGTATTGAAAAATTACAGCATTTACAACAATAAACTCAATTACAGTGGAGTGCAAGACAACACTCTGGAGAGAACACTTTCAGACTGAGGCAGCTTGGATAGGCTACATAGTGTCTACTCTACAGCATTAAGGTACAACAACAACGGGACAGGATTCAGGAGCCAGCACAGCCACAGAACAGGAGAACCGCGGCACAGGCCAGGCACCCTACCCCTTACTTACATTTTGACCGAGCCAGAGAAATGTCATATGCACTGCAGCATCCTAGAATTTTCCCAATGAAGTGACTAAATCAATGCGCCGCTGTCCGTCATACCACTACACTCTACTCCAGTCCACACCACTACACGGACATCTAGCCTAGGTCTGCTGTGGTTCTTGTTCAAACTTTTTACCTTTTAAGTCAGCCCATGAAACGCCTGATGCGGATTGGTAAGGTACGTGTGAGTCGTTTCTCCCACTGTAGCACAGGGTAAAGGCCGGCCTGTAAGTGTAGATGGAAAAACAAACGGGGTATTGAAAAATTACAGCATTTACAACAATAAACTCAATTACAGTGGAGTGCAAGACAACACTCTGGAGAGAACACTTTCAGACTGAGGCAGCTTGGATAGGCTACATAGTGTCTACTCTACAGCATTAAGGTACAACAACAACGGGACAGGATTCAGGAGCCAGCACAGCCACAGAACAGGAGAACCGCGGCACAGGCCAGGCACCCTACCCCTTACTTACATTTTGACCGAGCCAGAGAAATGTCATATGCACTGCAGCAACCTAGAATTTTCCCAATGAAGTGACTAAATCAATGCGCCACTGTCCGTCATACCACTACACTATACTCCAGTCCACACCACTACACGGACATCTAGCCTAGGTCTGCTGTGGTTCTTGTTCAAACTTTTTACCTTTTAAGTCAGCCCATGAAACGCAGTTATTCCATCAATTTTCTCCAATCCAACTGACTGTGCGCAAAGACAGTATGCTCAGCATCCTCATGATGGTGACCGTGTGGTACGTATTCTCCAACACCAACTCAGTCTGTAGTGACTGATTAAGTTTATAATATATTCCATATTACCAAATTGCAACGGATATTGGCCGGCACCTGCAGTGGTAGGAGTACAATGTGGTCATTATTAAACAACAAGGAAACATCAACTGTCACCACACCTGAGTCACTTTTACTTTGTCGATAAACTAGTATAGTTCTACTTCATGGCATGCACAATTCTTCGTAGTCAGCCAGCATCCAATGCAATGCATGCCACCATCATTCACAATAATCACTCATTACCTGTCTTGGTGTTCTCTTTGGCTGTCTGATCTGATGCCTGCCTAGCCTTCTGCCAGTCAGTGATGAGTTTCTTTCGGCTTGGAAACAAAATGGAATATAGGTGGAGTCACGTTTCACTTCTTATGGAGGGACTGTTAGAGGCAACCTGTATTGTACTATTCTACATCTCCATCCAATGTCTGACTTGCTTGAAATGTACTTAGGGAGAGTAAGGAACATGGAGCAGGACCCTGAGGATTGGAGTGGACAGTTATGCACAGACGTGCAACTCCAATAGGGAAATAAAAAGAGGAGACTGTTGATGGATTTGTTGTGAATGTAGATTTTGAACCAGAAAAACAGATACGCACAGTCACACACAAATAAAGGAAGGGAGACCAATTTGAAAGCCTAGTTGTCAGGGAAGAGGAGCTCATCCTCAAACTCTGGTGGTGCGGACAGAAGTACGTCTAACAACCCACTACTTATGTCATCAAAGTCGCTCTCCTCTTCCTCCTGTGATTCACGCATTTTGTACTCTGGTGGTATAAAGTGTTGATTCATTTTGATCATGGTTAACCTCTCAACACTTTTGGGTGAGAGACTGGTCCTTTTGACAGTAACAATGGCACCAGCAGCACTGAAAACACGCTCTGAAGAGACACTTTCAACAGGGCAAGCCACATATTTAATTGCCAGCCTGCTGAGCACTGGACATTGGCTTCTTTTCCCATACCAATACACCAATGGGCTTTGCTCCATGTAGACCTCTGTTGTGTCATCTAGATAGGCCTGAACCATCCGCTCAATGTTCAGGGGTGCTCCGATTTCCTGGGCCTCTTTTGCCTTTGCATCAGTCATGGATGTGCAATACCCTTTCCGTAGAAACCAATCACCTGCCGTTTTTGTAAATGTGCCTGATGATCCTGTTGGTGCTGTTGATGTTATTGCTGGCAGTGTTGTTGACTGCTGGGAGGCAAACGCACTGCTCTTGGCCTCTGAAGTAGAACTTTGTTCTGGGTGCCCTGCAGTACTTTTTCGGCCCTGGGGGGGCGGGCCTTTAATGGAGATCCTTTCGTTTTCAAACTCAGTGGCTTCCTCAGCTATCAAAGTTTTGTACTGGGCAACATTCACTTCTGAAAAAGGAATGACTTCATTACTGCGCAGCAATAATTTGTAACGTGGATCCAAAATTGAGGCAGTAATGTAATGTGGATGTGACAGAATGTTATTTTGAATCCTTGTATTGTGAGATAAGTGAGCGGATAAGGTGTCTGCCAAATAATGTGCATCTACTTTGTCATCCACACCTGCGTACATTTCTGACACCTCCTTCAGCTGTTGCTCTAGCATGTACAACAATGGGATAGCTTGGCCCATAGTACAGTCCTCCCTGCTCACTTCACGTGTGAAGACCTCAAAAGGAAGTAGCATCTCTGTCAGGCTTTTGACAAGGTCCCATTGGGTCATCTCAACTCTCATGCCTTTCACTGTAGGATCCCCTGACCTTTTCAGGACATAAGCATTAAGTGGTATGTACTGCTCAAACAGACGCTCAAGCATGTAATACGTTGAGTTCCAACGTGTTGGCACCTCTTGGATGAGTGCTTTGACTGGCATTTTATGGTCACGTTGAATGACCCTCAGCTCCTTCCGGGCTTTAAAAGAATGGTTGAAATGTGTGCATATTCTTCTGCAGGTGGTCAGTAAGCTGCTGACTTTGCTTTCATTTTTCAGAAAGTCTTGAACAACAATGTTAATGCAGTGTGCCAAACATGGCACCCTGAAATAGCCACCATCTTTCATGGCCCTAACTTCATTACTGCCATTGTCCGTGGCAACAAAACCAATGGTAAGACCTCTTGGTCGCAGCCACTCAAACACCTTGCTGTTAAACTCATCCAAAATGTTAACAGCAGTATGAGATTTCTTCATAGAAAACATGGCTACAGTTGCATGTTTGCGAGTGTCTTTAAAAATCTCAGCCGTGTCAACAACACCGTCAGATATCTTATCTTTAACACCCGAAAAAGAGACCCAGTGTGCAGTGATGCACATGTAATCAGTGGCTTGGCAACTGGTCCCCGTGTCTGTTGTCAGGTGTATACTCTGAACAGCACTCTGTTTTAAGACTTTTCCAAGCATTTCCAGCACGTCGTGATGTAGTGTTGGAACAGCAATTCTTGCGAAATAGTAGCGGCTGGGAACTTTCCATTTTGGGCAGATGGTGGTCACAAACTCAAGAAAACCCACCCCTTCAACAAAAGAAAAAGGGAGAATGTCCAGTGCTAACATTTTTGCCAGCTTTGCATTGTACAAACGTGCTATTGGGTGGTTGCGTTCGTACTGCCCCTCCGGCCTACCAAACATGCTCAGAATGGTAGGCTGCATGGTATTCCTTCCTGTGGTCAACGTCGCACTTTTTGGGCCAGCAGTGCTCCTTGGTGTCTCAGGCTGACTCTTACTCTTGTGCCAATGAGATGTGGCTGAGGATGTGGGCGTTACCACTGCAGTGCTGGGGACAGGGCTACTTTGTGTACCACTAGCACAGAGAATGTCTCCCTCTTCTTCCTGTTCCACCGTGAGTGGACTTTCTACTCGTTTAAGCCAAACACCAATGGTTCCAGTTTTGATGAGCCTAAGGTGCTCCTCCCACTGGATTGCGTGGTGTTTTTTCAGATGGGTCATTTGGCCTCCGGTACCATAGTTTGTACCAAGCTTTCCACGACTAACAGAGGTATGACAAACGGAGCATACAGCAATGTTCTCCTCCTTTCCGCTAACCGTAAAGAAGTCCCACACTGGGGAGCTTAACTTTTGTCTCCTGCTGGAGGTGCCACTCCCACTCCCAATCTAGGATGAACTGGAGGTTGTGTGTCGAATTTGACTCTGTGCAGGACCACTACCTACTTCTGCTGAGGTGGTGCTTGTTGTGCTGGATGTAGGACGCTGCCGGCCCTTTGCTAATGTAAATATGGAAGCTGGAGGTCGTGTTGGTGTTACCTGTGTTGGAGGTATGCGTGCTACATCCCTCGCATCCATTTTGGATAGTGTAAAAATGTTGGTCTCCATCTCCTCAGGCCCGGGAGTGATGTTTGTGATGACTGGCTCATCATCATCATCATCCTTATCATCCTGCTCTTCTACATCAACATCCATAAGTGTAAGGCTTTCTGGAACCTTCCTTTTCCCATGCCTGCTCTTCTGATGTGTTTCCCTCTCAGACTCAGTTTGTGGCTTCCAAGTGACATCTAGATCATCAGAAGGGGGGCTTGGTGAAGAACTTGATGTACTAACCCTCCTTTTCCTTGCTGGCGATTTAAAAGGCAATGCAACTTCTAAAGGAGTGACTTCCTCTTCTTCCTCTGCATGAGGCTCAATTTCCTGAACTGCCCCTACTTCGGGAGGAACAACAGCTACTATTGCGGGCGGTGGCTGCGGCTGTTGACCACTTATCTGCTGTGTTGATGATGTTCCCTCCTGCGTTGATTGTGTACTACTTTGAGATAGCGATAAGTTTAGTTCAGGCTCAGCATCGCTGCTTTCCACCATAAGGCTGGCTACCTCTTCCACACTCATCTGCTTGGGCATGGGTTGGCGGGTTGGGCCCACTGATGTGGAGGTGCTGCCCCCAGCTTGGCCCCCCGACACCGCTGCTGCAGGCGTCATTTTTGGTGTACCAAAAAAGGTTTTGGGAGGCACACCAGACTTAAGTGACACTTCCTTCTTCTTCTGTTCCTTCTTCTCCATGGCAACTTTCTTGGTACCGGAGGACCTGCTACCTGCTTTCTTTGGGGGCATCTTCAACAGATGTCAAAACAGCACTCAGTTACACAAGTTGCAGAGATGCCTGGTCAGGTCACTGACACGTCACGTTGTGTACAGCAGCAGGACGTCGGTCTGGCACCACAACAGTGGATGATGATGACACACCTCCTCTGTCTTTTGTGCACCTAAAAGCAAAAAAGCCAGAAGAACATCAGTCAAAAGACTCATAATTTCATATATAACTTATTATTGTCTGGTGGGTGGTCAACACAATTATTAAATTTTATGAAGTCAGTGAACAACATCACCAGTATAGCCAGCCATTTAGACTCTTAAGAGACTGACAAGGCCAGGGATCCTGTTGTATTTGTACTGTGTACACTGAGGAAGAAGAATTGCAAGGAACAAAAACATAAATGTAGTCTAGCCTGTTTGACCTAAATAAAAGTGTGAATCTTATGGGATGGATGCAGCATCAGGGAGCAACAACACAACGAACATATGAGGTTCCGTGGGAATCGTAATGACACTTTTTGGGTGTGTTCGAATATGGACGAGTTTGGTATCTACGAACCGCAAATGACGAGTTTAGTGGGTGTACGCGTTTTCGCTACGCTACTATGTACGGTTCGTCTCATTCCTGGGTATGTCCATCTGAACCCTCGGGTTCCATTTTAGATGCGGCATCCATTTTGTTTCTTGCCCTCAAGTAGCCAGCGAACGGACCTTGTCCGCTTTGTGACCCTGGGATTCCCAAGCTTTCGCGGAGGACACGTGCTTCTTTGAAGGTGTCTTTATAATGAGGGGAGGACACGGCAAAGGCAGATGGCCCCGCTCAAGGCTCATCTTGCCGTGCCAGTCTATTGTTTCAGTCGTGCATGCATTAGGCACGGGTCCTTTGATCCTGCAATCAAGTTTCCGATATTGCTCTTCACACTCTTTTTCAATCTGTTGTGCATCCTTGTTTTTCCTTTGCATCTGTTTCTGTCCCTTCTCCTAATTCGTTTACAGTCAGAATGGAATGTGCTTAATGTGGGAATAATGTGCTTTTACAGTTGGGAACCGGCAATGTTGCTGTAATTATGTTCCGGGCTTCTGAAACATGAATGTGACCCTTTTGAAGTTTACTGTGGGAACTGAGTTGTAACCTTTGTTTGCCATGTTGTGCAATGACGAAAATGTGTATAAAAGGAGCGATCCACTTTTACAATTCGAAGCAGTCTCTCAGAACCTACACGTTGTGTACTTCTTGCGATTTCTGTATCCCTGCAGTAAATAAACGCTGATCCTTGACGCCGCAGGAAGTGTCCCGTGTCTCTGTGTTTTGTACGCCGGAACAGGTAACCCACAAAGGTTTCAGGTGTTGTCCCCTGGCACCGCTGGGCCTTAGAATAGCCCAGTCCTTCACATATACACATAAAAACTAAAGGCATTTATTTACAACACCCAAAAAGTGAAATCTAACCCCGTAAAAAAGTATAGGCCACATTTTACAATTCAATCCAAAGCCATACATGATGTTGAAATTCAATGCACAACACAAAAACAGTTGTTTACATTCCATGCGCCCGCCGTGATGATTGCTGAGTTGTACCCCTGGGCCTACTGTATGACTAGGCCACAAGTTTGGACGCCTATGGCAAAGGCACAATGCATGCCTTCCTAAAATGGCCACCACACACATGCTCAGCCCACCTACCACAATAATAAACAAAAAGTGATTGCAAAGGACAGGAACAGGAAGTTGTAGTGTCTGTGGAACTTAATCCCTTTTATAAAAATGTTTTCCAGACAAATAAAAGCTTCTCCCTGCTCCAACCCTACAGCTCAATGACAGCCTGAGGAGTTTTTTTGTGCAGAAATGCACAAAAAAGCGTTTTCGAGAAGGGTCTATGTTGCTCACGAGATATTGTTTGCCAGATTGCAAAATCTGCGTGTTCGGGATCGCGAACTGTACAAAAAGGCTTTCTCGCGTGCGCGAACACGCATATTCCGAGCGCAAAAATGACGAAAACTGTAAGTCCGCGTTGTCGCGCTGTGCAGAGTTACCGAAAGTTTGCGAGCTGAATCCCTTGCCTTACATACTGGCTAAAAAAGCCCAATTTATTTAGCACACACCCAAAAAATGCTATTCCACCCCAAACACACCTTTTGCAATAAAATCCAAAGCCATCCATGGAGTAAAGGAAAATCGGCAGACAACACCAACTGTACATTTAAATCACGCACCACAGATTGGAGGCTGACTACCTCTGGGCCTACTGGAAGACTACTAGGCCACAAGCTTGGAACCGGATGGCAAAAACAAGCACACTGCTTGGATGGCTTCCCAAAATGGCCGCCACACACCCACAACAACCACAAGAAATGGGAGACAGTCAATGTACGCCTATGGCAAAGGCACAATGCATGCCTTCCTAAAATGGCCGCCACACACATGCTCAGCCCACCCACCACAATAATAAACAAAAAGTTATTGCAAAGGACAGGAACAGGAAGTTGTAGTGTCTGTGGAACTTAATCCCTCTCATAAAAATGTTTTCCAGACAAATAAAAGCTTCTCCCTGCTCCAAACCTACAGCTCAATGACATCAAGCAGACACATCCAACAAAGATAAATCACACACACACACCAACAGTGAAATACACCACAGCCATGTTTAGCATTTCAATCCTATGCCATCCATGCCCTACATGATTTAGAAATTCTACAGACACCACAAAACATGGACCCATGGGTACCCTACTGGCTGACATTGCAGAGAAAAACAACTAGGCCCCTATTGAAAGTAGTACAGGCCACCCACCACAACAATAATTTTTAAAAACAATAAAAATCCCAGAAAAATGTAGGTACAAACAAGCCCCAATGAAACAAACACACCAATTCTCCAACTTACTTGTAGTAAATTCAATCTCAAATCAAAAATTCCTCAAATAAATCCAATCCAATGGTATGATGCAGCAGACAGACACAAAAAGTGATCCTTCCAGCTCCAAATCCAAATGAAAGTGAACAACACATGCACAAAGCACGTGGGGGGAGCCTGCTGGACAGGAACAGGAAGCTGTAGACTCAGGGGCACTTCCTTCCTCTTGAAAAAAAAGAGTTAAATAAATTAAAGGACTCTTTCTTACACAAAAGACTACAGCAAGATCACAATCTGAGGAGTTTTCTGAGCAAAATTATCATTTTAGAGAAGGTTTTATGAAGCTCGCGAGATATTCTTTGCCAGATTGCAGTTTTTCCATGTTCGGGATCGCGATCTTACCAAAACTGCCGCCGGAAGTCAGCTCGCGCGCACCAATGACGTGTTCGGGGTCGCACACTCTCACGGGCTTGGGCAGCCATAGTACAAATCTCGTGGCGCTCGCGAACAGACAGAAAAGCAAGTTGGCGATCGCAGAATCAAGGTAAGACGTTACCGCGCGCGCAAGAATGAATATTGAGCGCGCGAGGAAGCAAAACTACTACGCTACGCGCTAGATTGCGTAGCAATCTGCAACTTCGCGCTCTACGCGAATCGCGAAGTTACCTAAACTTCGCAAGCTCCGCGAACGGAGCGTAGTTCAACGCCCAGGCTTAAAAATAATCCATGAAGGTAGACAAATGAAAAACATGAAATTCGATGTTTGTAGGCATGCAGTATACAAATACAAAGAAGGGGGATAGTGGTACAGTCAGTGGCATTCGGCTTTGCACCTTGAATGTAAAAGGTCTCAATAATCATAATAAAAGGCAACGGGTCGCGAATGAATTGCGGGCATTGCAGACCGACCTGATTTGTATACAGGAAACCCATAAACCATGTGCCAAAAGGAAAGTATTTGCGGAATTAGGCTTAACAACACTAGTTTGCACTGAACAATCAACTACTACATGGGGGTAGCAATTTTGGCGAAGAGCTATATACAAGGGACAGGCAGGAAACTGTCAGACAAGTATGGGAGATGGGCTATAGCTGAATGTTACATCAGGAGCCAGATCTACACAAAATACTCTATATACGGCTCGAACTTTGATGAAGCACTCATAATTGAAGAGTTAAATGTTGAGCTGGCATTATGGCCTACCCCATTAATTGTATATGGGGACTTAAATATACATCTTGACCCTGGTATGCTACAAGATGGAAACAAATTTTATAAAGGGTGGAAACCAAGAGTATTTAAGGCCTTACAGTCATTGTTGGCGTATCATGTATTGGTGGATAACTGGGCCACGCTGAGAGCCACCAATCCAGGATACTCTTTTTACTCATACCCATATAAGAAATTAGTAAGGCTTGATTATTTTTTTGCATCGAGTCGTTTGCTCTCAGGAGCTAAAATACAGGTGTACCCACGGGTGTCCTCAGACTATGGACCCTTAGCAATTTTTTTCTATTAATCGCAACACAGCATAGATTGGGAGTGTATGGGATGCTTTTACAGCAGGGTTAGGGGAGAGACCCTTAGCTTTGGCTTATATAAGCAAATGCAAGCACAAGTGGAATTACAGGGATTATATACATCGTTAATAGCAGCTGAAGAAAAACTTATACAGGGCATACACGTGGGTCAGGATATTACAGACCTTCAAATGGAAGTAGCTCGGGTAAAGCCAAAAGTAAGCTATATTGGAGCAAAGAGATAGCGAGGAAACATTTTATAAATAAGAAATTAAATTATGAATATGGGGAAGCATCCGGGCGCTGCTTGGCTCAGAGGCTCAGATCTAAAGAAGCAGCTCAGAGGATTTGCTCTATGGTGGATGTGCGGGGGGACATAGTAGAAACTGATACAGGGATTTTAACGGTATTTCAGGATTTTTACAATACATTATACACTAGTGAGGGCTATGATTCCCATGTAGGGGAATCCCTGCTCCAGAATTGTCGTGATAAATTGGATGTGCAAGATGCAGAATTGTTAGAAGCCCCCATTACAATGGAGGAATTGGAAAGAGCTGCCAATGGTTTAGGTATGGGTAAAGCAGCTGGGCCAGACAAACTCCCAATTGAAGTATATAAAACGTTTTTGGGAGTTTTAAACACCGATCTGCTAGCCACCGTGCAACAGGCCCAAGCCGGAGCTGCCCCCTTATCATGGGATGAAGCCTCTATTATAGTTAAAAAAATAAAGATAAACCGACTGATCGACCTGGCTAATACCGGACAATATCGCTTTTAAATGTAGACGGTAAAATCTATGCCAAGATCCTAGCGACCCGGTTGGCTGAAGTAATAACACCTTTAGGATCAGTGAGACAAGATGGATTCATCCTAGGGAGGGGGACAACCAACCATATCAACAAGGTGGTAACCATGTTAGACATAGCTAGCACAGCGGGGAGTGAATTTAGCCTGATACTATTAGACGCCGAAAAGGCATTCGACTGGGTAGCTTGGGAATTCTTATGGGCCGTGTTGCACTACTTAGGTTTTAAACAGAACTTCATTACCTCCATTCAAGCTTTATATCGGCGTCCATCAGCTAAGGTCTGCATTATGGGTCTTGAGTCAAACCCAGTACGCATCTCGCGGGAACTAGGCAGGGATGTCGTTGTTCTCCGTTGTTGTTTTCACTGTATATAGATCCGTTTTTAAAAATGCTATAACAAAGTGCTAGGATAGAGTTGGTAATATGGAAGCAGGAGCATTACCGTGTGTTTGCCTATGCAGATGATGCTGCAGTAGTTACCCCGAATCCCAGTATGGCCATGCCAGAAATTGAACGGTTGGCACTGGAGTTTGGGGCCGCCTCAGTATACAAACTTAACATGGCAAAAACACAGATTTTATCCTCAAATACTGCATTTGATGACCCACAAGTTGTGAGTGAGGTCACATACTTGGGTTTCAAGTGAAGGACGTGTTTAAAATCATTGGTCGAGGTTAAATGGGGCAGCATGTTAAACGATGTACAGAAGCAATTGGACCGATGCGAGTGTTTACATCTCTCGCTTGTGAGACATTGTAATGTCCTTAAAATGCTGATACTACCCAAGATTTTATATTTTTTTAGATCAGTGCCGCTTGAAATCCCCCGTAACCATCTTGCAGTATTACAGTCAGTGTGTGCCAGGTTTCTATGGGCTCAGGGTAAATCCCGCAGAGCTATGCGTTATATGACTCTCCCTCGTGAGAAGGGAGGCTGGGCTGTGCTGGATTTTACTCTCTATCACTATGTGTGTATTCTGCAACACATGAATATTTTTTTATTTGATGACGAGCCAGCTAGTGCTGCGGAAGCCCCATCAATTTATCATATGTTACTTGGTAGTGAGGCCAAAAATCGATTGTTCATTAACGTAGAGCCAAGCTATTACAAGAAAAACAAGTTTAAGGTTTTAAACACAGCGTATAAGGTGTGGAAAGCTGTGCGAAAGCAGTATGGGATAAAGAGGATATCTCAGTATACCCCCCCTCACAGCTACGACACTTCTTCCATCGATATTTTGGGACAGGACCATAGATAGGTGGCGGACCAAAGGGATTTATTATTTAGGGGATCTATATTCTAATAGCTGTTTAATGTCTTTTGAAATGTTAACAGACAAATTTCATCTTAGTAGGACCGAATTCTTTAAGTATCTACAAATCCGTGTCTATCTTGGGAAACATCAATTGGAATTAGGATTAAACCCTGTTATGGAAGCAGTGAGGAAGAATGCACGTATTGGGATATTGTATAATATATTGTTAGACACTAAGGGTAGCGATTTAGAGATTCATAATACCAAATGGGATGATAGGCTGGTATGTACTGGTGTGCGGATAGAGAACTCTATTGAATTAGCAGTGAAATTGTTAATATCTGCGAACCTCCGTGCACAACATTACAAGACTATTTTTTATCTTTATAACACCCCAGCTAAGCTCCTTAAATGGGGGGATAAATGACGGGAAATACTTCCAATGTGGATCAGAAGATGTAGATATTGTGCACAATTTTTTTTTACATGAAGGCACCTCATGAGTTTGTCTTTGCACATAGAGAAATATTTAACGGAAATTGTGGGGGGCCCAGTAAGTTTGTCTTCTGCTCAGGTATTGTTGGGGGTAGTTGAGAGAGAGGTCTCAAATCAACTGGCATATAAGTATAGGTATCGGATTTTTCTTGCAACAGCTGTGGCTCGGCTATGCATTGCCTCAATGTGGCTACAGAAGGATGTCCCCTCTTTTGAAAACTGGAGGGTTCGATTTCTGTCCATGTTTAATATAGAATATAGCCTATACGAAATTAAGGGAATCCGGAAAAAGAAACTGGGAATGGAGATCTGGGGACCAGTGGTGTCGTACCTGAATGAATGAGGCATAGCCAGTGGAGATATATTTTGATTTTATATACCTGCACTTACACTTTAATGTACCGAATGATTCTGTACCACTACCATTATCTATGTATAACGAAATATGGGTGTTTTTAAGATATTTTATTGTATTTCTAAACCATTGTTTTTATACAATATTGTAACATGTGATCACTTCATGGATTAATAAAAATATTTTTTTTAAAACAAAAAGTGAAGAAAGTTCAGTGCAGTCCTTTCACTGTCCAAGGCAGAAGCATCAACTGCAGGCCAACCCAGCAAAGAAACAACACAGCAAAGGGGCAGTACTCCTCCTGGCAGTTCTTCCAGCTCTTTGTCTTGTCAGGGTCCTTGATCTAAATGAGTTCTAAAGTTCTGGGGACTGGGCCTCAATATGTATACTCAGTTTATCTTTCTTCTCTTGGGCAGAGAGTGTCTGTGCTTAGTCCAAACCAGTTTGGTCCTCTCTGGCAGGAGGTGGAGACAGCATTGTCCAAGGCAGACCAGGCCCATTCAGGTGCAAGGAAATCTCCTTCCACTACTCTAAATGCGGCCCAGGTCTATTCAGCCCAGCCCTGACTTATCTAGGAAAGGCAGGAAACACCTCGACCTCCCCAGTGGCTGTTCTAAGCGAATGCACATCTTCAGCCCCTGACACTCCATAGTCAGACAGTCAATCCACAACACTGTAGAGGCACACAGGATGGCTAAGCAAGAAAATACCTACTTTCTAACAGTGGTATTTTCAAACACAGAACATAAAAATCCCCTTTACTAAAAGATGCATTTCTACATTCTCTATAAATGCATCCTAACCTCCATTTCTCTATCCCAGTGCGAAGATATACTTGTAAAATGTTACCCAGTACTTCCCATTCTATCCTATGGGGCAGATAGCCTCTCAATAGTGGAAAACGAAATATACTGCATTCCACTATCAGTACATGTCACACAAACCTGTACATGTCTTACCTTTCACTTACACCACACCCTGCCAATAGGGGTACATTGGGTTTACCTTAGGGGTGACTCACATGTAGTAAAAACTGCATCGAGACAATATTGTGGCAGGTCTGATAACCCTTTGAAAGGCTGCTCCTGTGGGTGGCACAATCAGTGCTACATGCCCACTAGCAGCATTTGATTTACAGGCTCTGGCACTCTCAATGCACTTTACTAGGGACCAGTAAATCAGATATGTCAATCATGGAAACACCAATCCATAATCCAATTTACAATAGGAGTGCTTGCACTTTAACACTGAACAATGGAAAGAAAGTGTGCGGAGACACTATACCAGAAAAATTAGAGTCAAAACCAGGAGATCAGAAAGCAAAAAGACAGGGGAAACATGCCAAAAGATGCCAGGTCTAGCAAATGGCAAACCTACCTAGGTGCTATTGGCACATCAACATTCAGTCCTAAAAAAAAACAAACTTACTGTTGCACTCTATTAGTTTAGAGGGTTGTGCAATTTACAAAAAACTTAGCTGAAGTGGAAAAAGGGGAAGATGAAATTATTGATCTATACTTGGAGGCCATAAAGTAACTGGGGACAAGATTTGATGTTCAACCGTACATAGCTGTGTTATGCCATATGTTTTTCTTGAGAAAATAACTTATAGGTGAAAATGTGGATATGTATGTGTCTGCACTTAGGAGAGTTGTAGCTAAATGCAACTTTGAAAACTTTACAGACCAATTTGTTCATGACCAATTTGTTAGTCACTGTTCATATAAAATAATTCAACAAAACTGTTGTTGTTAGGCAATCCAACATTGCATCAAACATTACGCATTGCTAAAACCATAGAGACTTCTCAAACTTCAGTAAAAGAGTTACAAGACAAACATTCTTTTGTAAATGTTGTGAGACATAGACAACAATATTGTTAGAGACAATAGAGTTAAAGACACTAGATAACCTGTAAGATCGAGTAAGGTATTTTTCAACCAAACAAATTTCTGCTTTACATGTGGAAACCCGTCCATCTTAAGGGAGGGTTTGCCCAGCAAAGTACGTCACATGCAGGAATTGTAGTAAAGTGGGACACTTTGCTAATGTGTGTCAAGGGCAAAAGAAACAACCAGGTAAAGGGACTAATGTGATCACTAATGGTCCATATGATGTTAATGACAAAAATGTTGACAAACTAGAGTGACTTGAGAAATATGGTTTTGTGAATTACTGCAGGAAAGGTTACCACAGGGGATCCATCCGAGTGTGTTGACTCCTATATTGAAGTGTTAGTCGTGGACCAAACTCTGAAATTACTGGTGGATTCAGGTGCCAGGTTCACCATGATTACTGATGAACGATTCAGTGAAAAATGGCCTCATAGAAGGTTGGAGCCTCCAGATTGGGCTCCTGTGTCATACAAGTAAAGGAGAACCGAGTTAGCAAGGATTTTTGAAGGCATATTAGTTTTCAGGGGAAGAAAAGCCCACAGACCACAGCAGCAGCATGCCTGCACCCCAACCCCCCAGGGCCTAGGTAACATCATGAGTGATAAGCAATGCTTTACAAATCCTATTGTATTGTATTATAAAAATATTTGGTAAAATATATGTCGCAAACAAAGGTCTGTGCAGTTTGAGCTGATTCCACCTGGGACTTTTCCACGTGGTCTTGAGGCGTAGAACCAAAGACCAAGTTTCATTTATTTGTGAGTGTCTCATAGAAGATGTTAGAGCTAAATATCCATTACTGTTTTCTGTGATGATGCTATCAAAGGTTTCCAAAACAAGATAAAGGTCAATGATGGTCTATTCCTATAAAATACAAACTTCGTAAAGTTAAATTTTCCATCAGAGAGGATTTAGAAAAAGAGCTGAAGGGCTTGTGTGATTGCGGTATTTTTGAACCCATCGAATAATCTATTTGGTTGTACCATTAGTGGTTGTGCACAAACGCAATGGGGATTTGAAAGTTTACCTGCATCTTCGTTGCCTCAACAAGGCTATATGGGTTGATTTCTATCCCCTTCCAAAGATTACAGATTTGCTAGCACTGATTTCTGGAGTTAGGTGGTTCAGCAAGCTGGACTTAGCCTCCCCATACCATTAAGTGGTTCCAGAGCCAGAATCAAGACATTATACGGCATTTGTTTCACCTGTTGGAGCATTTCAGTATTGTAGAATTCTATTTGAATTATGTGATCTTCGCGGAGTCTGTAGTAGGACATGACACCATTCTCATCCAAATGGTCGACTATTTAGCAGGAAACAGGGGTGGTTCTCAAAACGGAGTAGTGTGAGTTGTTGAACAGCAAAGTGGAATATTTAGGCCATGTTATTTCTGGTGATGGCATCAAACCAAAACCAGGTCTGGTTGGTGCTATTATTAGTGTTGTGGAACCCATTGATAAAACAGGCCTCATGTCATTCATGAGGTTGTGTGAGATTCATGCCTGTTTCATACTTGACTAAGCATTTCAAATTGAGCCTCTGACTAGGTTGTTAAAGAAGAATGTGTCTTTTGTTTGGGATACTGATTCTCCACAAATGTTTGAATGGATTAAAAAAACAGTTGGCAAGTTCTTAGGTTTTCAAACCTTTGCTCCCAGGTTGTAATGTTAAATAACTGTTGATGCCAATAATTATGGTCTGAGGGCAGTACTGACGCAGTGTGAGTATGGAGTAGAGAGCACTATTGGTTATGAATCCTGGATGCCAAGGGATCCAGAAACAAATGCCTCCACTATTGAGAAAGAACTGTTGGCTTTCTGGTGGGTCTTTCAAAAATGTACACCCTATGTGTAGGGAACTAAATTCACTGTTAAGACTGATCACAAGCCTTTGGTGACAATATTGAGTGGAGACAAGAACAAGGACCAAACACCTTGCGTAGCTAGATCGTAAAGGAAACTGTTGCAATTTCATTTTGAGATTAATAAACACATCCAAGGTGTTTAATAACACAAGGGAAGATTTCTTGTCCAAGTTTCCTTCAAAGTAAAATGGTGAGGAGAATGTGCTTGATGACGTGAGATGAGAGTTGTCTGATTGCAGTGCTAGATTTGGAAGAGTTGTGTGCGATCTCAGAATCAGAATGGAGATCAGAAGTTCTAGCTGATGAAACTCTCAAACAAACTATCAAGTATGTTACAAAGGGTTGGCCCACAGAAAAATTTGTCAAACATGCATGTCACCCTTTCTGTAAGGCATATAATTAATTGTCAATTGAGGACGGCATCTTACTTAGAGCAGAAAAATTGGTACCACCTGTTGTGTTGAGTCATAGTCTCATCAAGATAGCACGCGAGGGGCATTTAGAATGCACTTTCACCAAAGGCTGCATTAGGTAAACTTTTCGGTGTCCTTCTATATACAGAGAAGTGGATGAATTTGTGGGCAAATAGGCCATTTGTGCCATTTCAGAGAAAAGTTTACTCATAAGAAAACTAAGCCTGGACGGATTTCACGTAGCCATGCTATGCAGAACTTCACAAAGCTGTAAAAAAAATCTGCAACGCTCCTCGGAGTTCCACGAGTGGGAAGAGCTGCTTGCTTCGCCCCGTTCACAAGACATTTTGCAGATGTTCGCAATGCGGATTGCGTGCTCAGTGGGAAATATCGCGCAAACTTCACTATGCAGTCGCTGATGGGTGCGGCAATCTTATTTTTCTTGTCTGTTAAGGTTTTGGGCCTGTTTTTTTAATCCTCCATATATCTTTTCAATCCTTATTTCCTAAAACTTTTATTCTGGTCTTTTTTATTCATTATCTATCCTTCTCTATTCCTAAGTGTATATTTGGCATTTATTTCTACTTTTTTGTGTTTTACTGCATTTTTGTACTGTTTTTCTATTACTTGCTTTTAATTTCTTTTTACTTCCCTTCTTCTCCTGAGTTAATTTTTAACTTTCTACATTTTCTTTTCCGCCCTACCAGAATCATGGCTAAGACACCGCAGGGTGCAACCCGGGGAAAGAGGAGCCGCCTTCCCTGCTCTGAGGTCCGGCACACCCATAACCAACTGACACACTGGTGGTCCGACATCCTGGGCTGAGAGAAGGACCTGCTGAACCTGCTAGGTGTTGAGGTCACAGGGCTTGGTGAGTAGCTAAATATTATTCCTGCAAAAAATGTCAGCGCTGCATGCTCCTCAGTATGGCACGCCTAGAGGCCAGGATGGTGGGGCGCTTCCAATCTCAGTCTTCACCCTTGCCCCTTATTTTATTTTTTGGGGTGAGTAGGAATTGTTGAGGAAAGGGTGGGAATGTGGGAGTTGGGGTTCTGTTCTTTTTTTAAGGACATTTACTTTTATGGACAATGTTTTGGGACTTGCTTTATGGACATTGGTTGGGGTTAGGGAGAGGGGTGGGTCAGGTGTTGTGGGTTTCCTTCTAGTGTATATTTGTTAGAGGAATACATTATATATATTATACATATGATGTAAATCTTTTTTCGGAGGTTACTCTTACTTCGCACTGTTTTCTATGCTGCAGGTTCACAACCAGTTTTTGAAATCTACCAATAGTGTAACACACCAACAGATAGATGTGGTACCCTCACTTGCCCTGCTACTGTCAGTCTTCCCTCCTAGTCCATGCAGTCTGCAACTAAAACCCCTATGGACTTGGCAGTGGTGTGGGTGTGTGAATTAATTATTTTCATTGTATATGCATTATTGTATCTCCCAAACTTTGAGGGAAATTTTTGACAAAGACAAACACTATGGACAACACATTCATCTTGGGAGCCAACCATCATAAATCTTTATGGGAGGAAAAGGAAATGCATGCATGCTGATAAGTAGTGGTAGACTAGGACAGGGCAGTATATTAATTATCCAATTGTCTGTCAGCCCCCAGAGAAACCCAAGTTACATACATTATCTTTTGTTGCACCAGGCTTTGAAAGATAGCAAATAAAATTCAAATATCTGTAGGAGTCAAATAAGCAAACATAAACAACAAAGCACAGTCATAATTATTGAAGAGTAAAAAAAGATACTGTATCTATTGCCAAATTAGGAGTTGCATCTCTGCATTCCTCTTGGACTGTCCATAAGTCAATCCTGGGTGCCTTGCAGATGCGGTTTGGTAAGGTAAGTGTGAGTTGTTTTTCCACTGTGGCGCAGGGTAAAGGGCCTGTAGATAGAAAAATAAAAAGGATATTGAAAAAGCAAGGAGGCAAAAAAACATGTTAAATGGCATAAGGAGTGCAACAAGAAGAGTTTCAGAGGCAGCATGGCTAAATAATTTTTCTTTCTGCGGCCCCCCACCCAACCTCCACTTGGCTTTGAATCTGAGCCAAACCGCAGCACGTTAGCAAGACACACACACACACACTCACATACAGCAACATAGCATTTTCTAAATGAAGTAACATTTTTATCAATGTACTGCTGTCAGTCACACCACACTCTTTATCACCACCGCCACTAAAGAGACATTTAGGTTGACGTTTACCTTTAGGCCACTTCAATGTCATCATCATCATCCAAATTCAGTGAATTTGAAAACTTCCATCTTCTAGTGGCATTTCTCGAAGGAGTCATGCTCACGCCCACGCCCTGAGTCATTCCATCAATCATCTCCGATCCTCCTGACTCTGACTCCGAGTAGGGTGTTCTTCTCTGTACCAACAGTGTCCCGAGAGTGAGTCCAGACTCGTCCCAACTCAAAATGCAATGGATCGAGCTGTAGTTGTACAATTTTGTTATTCAACAACAAGAAAGGAAATATTGATTTGCGTGAGTGGAGTAACTTTTCTGTGTGTGATAAGATTAGTAAACTTCAATAACAACAAAGAATAATAACTCAGCGTGCAATGCATCCCATCATTTACCTTTCTTCCGGGGCAGTCCGTCTAGGTGAGGTAAGGATAGAAAGATAGTCAGGGCCCAGGGTTGGAGGCAGCAGGCACACATTTGTTTGTTTTTATTCTCCATCCAATGTCTGGCTTGATGGAAATAGCTTTAGGGCGAGTCTGGACTCTGGAGTCAGGACTTATTTCTTCACTGACTGCACAGTGCACACAGTTGCAACTCCAATCCAGCAATAAAAGAGTAAGGCGTGGGGATCAATTTGTGAACCAGAGACAGACACACACAGTAAATAATGTTCCTTCGCTGTATGTTGTTTTGGTGGGTTTCTGTTGGACGTCAAAGAAAGAAAGTAACTAGAGCAACTGAAGCCTAGTTCTCAGGGAAGTAGAGCTCGTCGTCAAACTCTGGTAGTTTGCCCAGAAGTAAGTCACCTAACACACTACTTCCATTACCTGAGTCAGCATCGTCATCTTCCTGCTGTGCTACTTCATGTATGGTGTATTCTGGTAATATAAAGTGCTGATTAATTTTGATCATGGTTAATCTCTCCATGATTTGGGGTGAGAGACTAGTCCTTCTCACTGTCAGAATGGCACCAGCAGCACTGAAAACTCACTCATCTGAGACACTTTATATGGGGCAAGCCAGATAGTTTATCCCCAGCCTGCCAGGCCACAACAACAAGAAAGGGAACACAGACAATGCAGACCTGTGGCAAAAGCACACAGGGTGCCTTCACAAAATAGTTGCCAGCCACATGGCCAGGCCACAAATGGAAGACAGACAATGCAGGCCTATGGCAAAAGCACACTGGCTGCCTTCACAAAATGGCCACCAGCCACATGACCAGGCTACCACAACAAGAAGCAATAAGCCAAGAGGAACAAAGGAAAGACATGCAGCCCTGTGGCAAAATCATACTAACTGCCTCCACAAAATGGCCACCAGCCACATGGTCACAAGTCACAACAACAACAAGTAGGAGGCCCGGGAAAACAATGGACTCAAGCAGGCCTATATGGATACAGACTTTACAAAATGGCCCCAGGCCACATGGCTGAGGCACATGATGGCCAACTATTACAAACACACTCACACACTGGCCAGACAAAGGAGGCATGCTAAACAACACATCTTTAATGCAACAATTTCAAAAATGAAAATCCACAATGCTAAAAAGGTTTGCAAGTTATAACCACACACATCCAACAAAGGCATTGAATTTAACACACCTGAAAGAAAAAAGGTGAAATACCACAAATAACACATTTTGTATTTTTAATCCAATGCCATCCATGACCAAAATGATGTTAGTAAACTTTAAATTCAACATACACCAAAGAAACAGTTGTTTGATGCACACACCATGAGTGGCTCTGGGCCTACTGGCTGAAAAAGGCCTATTTTTATTTTTTAGCAGACTACTAGGCTATTACATAGTGAATAAAATAAATATTTCAAAGTCTTTTCAAACATAGAGACAAATGAAGTGAACTGTGCAATGTGTTTCCTTTATAAAAGAAGAGAAATTAATTACAAAGAAACAACTAGGCCCCTACTGAAACTACAGGCCACGCACCACAATACATTTTAAAAAAACATTGAAAAGTACAAATAAATTTGGTGCATGGCCCTAATCAAACAAACAACACCGATTTTCCATCTTACTTCTGAAATCTCAAAGTCCTCAAATCCAATGATATATGATGCAGCAGACCCAAAGAGTGATCCTTACAACTTAAAATCCAAATAAAAAGCAACCAAGAGATGGACAAAGCACTGAGAGGAGCCTGCTGGACAGGAACAGGAAGTTGGAGACTCTACGGCACTTCCTTCCTCTTGAAAAAAATGTAAAAATAGAAAAAAGACTCCATGCACAAAAAAGTACATTCAAATGTAAATTTGAGGAGTTTTTTTTATCCAAATCGTCATTTCGAGAAGGTTTAGATGCTGCTTGGGGAGAGAACCTTCTCCAGATTGCGGTAGATTTTGCTTATTCTCGATCGCGTTCTTCTCAAAACTTCTGCCGGGATTCCGATGGTGCTCTCGAATGATGTGTTCGCAATCGCAAACTCTTGTGGGACCATTCTGCTGCCTAGCAAATCCTGTGGTGATCCCGAACGGCTCGGGAAATCTAGTCGGCGATCGCAGGCACCCAGTAAGCCGCTCTCATGTGGAAAAAAAACACATTTCACGTGCACTAACACCTAAAAACTCCACTCCGTTGCAGAGTGCAGAGTTTTTCGGCTACTCCATGTTCTACGCAGAACACGGAGTTGTCAAACCTCTGCAAACTCTGTGAGTGGAGCGGAGTTTTATGCCCAGGCTTAAGGGAAACCTCCTTTACAACCGATTGAGTACCCCTCCTGAGCATGGGAAAAAGTTGGGATTGACCGTGTTGGCCCTTTCAATGTTTTTCTAAGGCAGTCGCGTTATGCGTTGGTGGACTTTTACTCCTAGTGGCCTGGGTTGAAATTCTTGTCAGAACCCAGTGCAAGGGTGGTGATTGAATGTTTGAGAATGTGTTCATGTGGGAAAGATTCCTGGATTTTTCAGTGTCAGATAACGGTGTCCAATTTGTTAATGAAGAATTAACACATTTTCTTTAAACATGGGATGTTAAACACTTGAAAACTTCTCTGTACCATCCCTGATACAATAGCAGGTCAAGAGCATGAACTGTCTTGTGGTAAAATGTGTTCAGTGGGCTTTTTCAAGCCGGTGTGTGTTGTCATGAACGTTGTGCATTTCATGCTATGTTTTTTTTGTATCAGCTGCAGTTCTCTACTTTAATATCTAATTTTGAGTTGTTAAGGGGTAGGCAGCCCTCTACGAAAGTATGTCTGAGTTGGATAGGAAAGGTCAAATTTGTCATTTCACTAGAGTACTGTGATGTGATAGTCAAGGAGAATACTGCTGACACAAAAGCTAAGCAGAAATTATTTTATGACAGTTGTAGGTGAGCCCGTATTTGCTGTTTTCCTGTTTTCCTGGATGCCAGACTGCTTACTTCATAGGGGACTCCCTCCCCCACAGCTCATAGCGCCGGGAGGTGCCAGCGCATAATCTCGGGTCGGGAGGTGGTTAAAAGCGGTCTTGAGTTCCTGCGGTTCAGGAGCCTGTATTTACTGTTTTCCTGGACGCCAGCCTGCTTGCCGCATAGGGGACTCCATCCCCCACAGCTCATAGCACCGGGAGGCGCCAGCACATAATATCACGCTGGGAGGCGCTTAAAAGCGGTCTTGGGCTCCCGCGGCACGGGAGCCCATATTTGCTGTTCTCCTGGATGCCAGCCTGCTTGCCTCATAAGGGACTCCATCTCCCACAGCTCATAGCGCCGAGAGGCACCAGCGCATAATCTCGTGCTGGGAGGCACCTAAAAGTGGTCTTGGGCTACCCTGGCACAGGAGCACCTATTTGCTGTTTTCCTGGACGCCAGCCTGCTTGCCTCATTGGGGACTCCATCCCCCACAGCTCATAGCACTGGGTGGCGCCAGCGCATAATCTTGCGCGGTGAGACTTGTGCGTCTGTCCATTTAAACATTGGTGAGCTTTCCCTATGGCTTTGGCTGCAAGGAGGTTCTGCAACTGGCAGCTGCAAACTGTAAGACATTGGAACTGGTCTCCCCTTACTTACATCTTATAAACTTTTCTTGTTCTTTTTTGAGGAGTTTTTAGTATTTTTACAGTTTAGCTAAATTGTGCTAAATTTGTCTTAAATGCTCCCACTGATACCACAGCGAATATCGAGTGACAATTAGTGTTTTTTAATCTGTTCCTAATATATTTCGATTTAGCCAATTTCATATTCGTATTGTAGCCTAGTGAACTTAGTTCATTTTTTCCTTTTACTAGGCACTTTGAATCTACTCCCTAGTATCTAGCACCTTGCACTTTATACTGCACTGCTTTACCTTTGAATCTTCCGTCTGTAAAAGTACGCCATATCTGCTATATTGATTCTAGTTCTTTGCTTCGTGGTTCTGTGTGGATGGTGGGCAATTGACTTTTGTTCTTGATTTACCCTTCTGGTTGTATCCTGTGCCTTAGAAAGCTGCTAAGCCTAGAATACGAAATGGGTAAAAGGAAGGCAAAGGGACAGCCACTGGGTACCGATAGGCTATCTAATGTGGTTTGTTATGAGAAATTGGATAGTACTGAGACCATCCTAGCAGAATGCCAGGATATAGTCAATTCTGACACACCAAGCCCTTCTTCCTCCTGTGGTAGCTCCATTGGTTTTGCAAACGCCTCTGGCCTATTGATTGCTACCTCACCTGAACCACCCCCAGCGAAAAAAAATAGCAAAGCAGATCCCATTGATGTTTAAAAAGCAAAATAAAAGGCATAGTAAGGCCCTAGATGCTGGACCCCCTGGATCAATGACTGCTACCTCACCTGAGCCATCCCCAGTGGAAACAATAGCTAAGCAGATCCCACTGATATTCAAAAAGCATAACAAAAGGTGCAGCAAGGCCCTAGACATCGACTTGCCTGGAGTGGGGTCGAGTGTAACCACCACTCAACCTGGAGTTGATTCACAGAGAGTACACAGTATAACATCGACTGTTAATATTGAGTGTCAAAATAGATTTGATACCCTTGAAGTGGAGGAAGAAGGGGTGGGGGATGAGGAGGGTGGCATTGATTTTATAGACCCTCTAGAGAAAACCAAAATCACTATTGGCATAATCCAGTCATTAAAAGATCTGATTGAATCTCTGAGAGATCATGTATCCTCTCTCAAAAAGAAGGTTGCCACTTTGTTGGAGAGGGCTGACGGTGGGCTTCGGGTGGCCCCAGAAACCTAATCATCATCAATGAATAGGGTTGCTAATGGAGTAGAAGTATGTAGTATGGTCACTACAATTATAAATAGTACCTGAGACCCTATGCGAATAGGATATACCCAGTTTGTCATACAATACTGGGGATTTCAACCCTCAAGATACTATAAAGCAAACACAGAGAAACCCCCCGGGCCCCACACAAGGCAGGGACAGAGATAGAGGAGAGGTGGTTCTGGATGAAGGAAATATATATATGCGAGATCACGGGAGGGTCCCAGTCAGGGGGACTGTATGGGAAGGTATCTATGCGAGACCTAGGGCATGGGAAAGCTCTGTAGAGATATACCTCCCGGAAGGTCCTAAACTCCTGCCCAGGAGCTTTGAAAACCAAGAGTCACTCAAGAACAAGGTCATATATTGGCTGAGGTCTACCTGACAATGTTACTTAAACATTAGGGACAACATAAAATCGGTTAGAAGACTCCCTATGTAGACGTTACTGTGGGAAATTATCGAGGTTAGTTTTCATGATGCTGGTATTATTACTGGACTATTGTCGATTGATTCTCGTACAGTAACCCCAGAAAATTCCTGCTTCTCTATCAGATATAGACCCCCAGCTGGAGCCCGCCCCAGACCGCTTTTGACACCTACTGCTGAAACCTGTACTAGAATGTTTTTTCCAACAAATGGACTAGGAAGGTTGCCCCCACCACATATGGGTGTTTCAAGAGGGTATAGCTGACCTCTGTATGAGGCACAGATGATACCTACCAATAGGCGAGGATCCCTAAGTCCCCTGGTGATGCCACACACTAGTCCCCCCATAATAATTCCCCCATTATGTGGTGTAGTTCCCGAGCCTGAGGTGAACAGGGAGATTATTCCCTTTGTGGGAAACAGGGTTGTGGCTGTTCCACCTCTGGGGGTTGTAGAAGGCATAGAAGGGGGAAATTTGGAAAACCACTCTTTGAGAATACTGGTATGGAATGTGGCTGGGATCTCCAAGCTAATGGTGGACCCAGAATGGTGTTCCTTTGTAGATCCCTTTGATGTAATTCTTTTTTTTTAAGCCTGGAGCCTCCAATGTCTGCACAGAAGTGGTTTTGCCTCCTATGCCATTGATGCTACAAGAAAAGAGCCGGGTAGACCCTCTGGAGGGCTAGCTTTATGGGTGAAAATTGGCCTAGGGTCTAAAGTCAAACTCCTGCATGTGGACTCTCAGGACATACTTGCATTAGAGTTTACTTTTCGTAATGGATGAAAAATTAGGATGTTCAATGACAGAGTGTAGAGGGCCCAGGAGGAAACTAACACATTGTGAATCCTAGATCTTGCCCTGTCACACTACACAGATAACATCCCTGTATTAGTGGTGGGTGATTTTAATTGTACATTTGAACCACTTGCCCCAATCCCCCCAGATTTGACCGATGAATGGGACAGAGAGTGGCAAATTCCTTAGTTCTTCCCCTAGTAAGGTGGACCAAGAGAGGAGACCAGATGATGGCAATCACAATGCAGCATGATCTGAGAGCCACATATGGAAGGACAACTTCTGCCCCAAATGAGGATCACACTTTTAACAGGCCAGGCCATGAAAGCAGGATAGACTATTGTCTAGTATACGAAAGAGGAAGGTGCACCAGTAAGAAGTCCAAACATGATAGGAAGTCCTTAAAGTTTCTTTAATTCTTGTATGTATTCTTAAAAACAGACATCAGCCAACGTGTTTCGTTCTAAGAGGCAAGAACTTCTTCAGGGCTGAAACAAGTAACAAACAAATATGCAGACATAAATACATTTATATAAGACATATATAGTCATCCACAATATTAAAAGAAACAATAAACACATAGGACCATACTCAACGACTTTGATATATACACAAATATAAATACAATACATATATATATATACAAATGCACATCAGACCGTTTAAATATAAAAACATGAAAATACATTCAAATACCAAGAGTAATATAAACTCTAGTAGAAGACATTAATTCAGAAAATGAAGTACATTGTGAATACTACTTAATCATTTTAAACACTCATATATTTATATTTTTCAAGAGCATATATAGTAGAATCGATATCCATAGGTCTAATTAGTATAAGGCCTCTCAAATACGCCCCAAAAATAAATGTTAAAAAATGGGGGGGAGTTTTTTGGAACGGAATCTCACCTCTACTTTGACGATGTGGGATACCTGCGATTATCAATCTGGTTCCGCACGATCAATAGATCAGATATTATCACACGATTCAGTATAGAATTCAACAATGTGAATTCAAACAAGTAATAAAGATGTCTTTCACAGCACTGTCATGTAGCAAACGAAAAGAAGAAAGTTTTTTATAAAAAAACGCAAGGGCGAAAATAGACAAAACAATAAAGTTTGCTTAAGTATATTCAACAGTATTGTTGTCAATAAACAACAAAAGATAATGAGCGACAAGACTGACATAATTTACGTCAAAAACACAAACGGCGACGAAATTTGTATAAAACATTCCAGAAGCACATATATTTTAAAAGAAATATCCAATTAATTTGAACGTTTATAGTCATACTGAACAACAAGTAAGATAATCTCTCACCTAGATCATTTGGAAGTTCAATGGAAAGATATAAATAAGACCGTCGGTATGAGATACGAATATATCCTTCTAGTCAAGACGCCAAGTGGCATTTATCTTTGTAGTATGTATACATTCCAACGCGCTAAAATGTAAACAGAGCAAAAAGAGAGGGGTGAGTGAGGGAAAAGCGCAAGAGAGTAGGAAAACAGCAACAAACGAAAAAACTGAAAAATAATACTAATACTAAACAAGTAACTCTAAGTATAAAACTTTAGATGTCCAAGGTGCCAATATTCTCCAATAGCAATAATCTTCATGAGGCATGATATTAAGTTGTCTCCAAAACATTGATAAAGCACTTAGTCAAAAGACAAACTCAAGACTTAAAAACGCTCCTTCCTATCGATCCGTTTTAGTATTTTGTCAAAAAATAATTAGGCCAGAATTACGGGAAAAAAGTAAATTCAACAGAGTTACCAAAACCTAATCAAAAGAAAACCAGTGATTGTGTAAACCCGTACAACAGGTCAAAACGGCTTACCTTTTCCAAATACGAAAAGCGGAAAGAGAGTAACGGGGTCAGACAGCACACCTGTATTTTCAAAGGTAACCGCGAAGCTGCAATTTAAATCAATCACCGGAAGTAAGGTGACACCTCCCCATATGGTAGTAGAGGAGCAGGTAAACGAAGACGCCATATTTGAATGGTGTGTATAACGAGCATCAATGTATATATAGCATCGAAAAACGAATTGAAATATAATTAGAACATGGAGAGATAATACTCAAAAAATGCATGAAATTATCAATAAGATATGCTCTTGAAAAATATAAATATATGAGTGTTTAAAATGATTAAGTAGTATTCACAATGTACTTCATTTTCTAAATTAATGTCTTCTACTAGAGTTTATATTACTCTTGGTATTTGAATGTATTTTCATGTTTTTATATTTAAACGGTCTGATGTGCATTTGTATATATATATATGTATTGTATTTATATTTGTGTATATATCAAAGTCGTTGAGTATGGTCCTATGTGTTTATTGTTTCTTGTAATATTGTGGATGACTATATATGTCTTATATAAATGTAGTTATGTCTGCATATTTGTTTGTTACTTGTTTCAGCCCTGAAGAAGTTCTTGCCTCTTAGAACGAAACGCGTTGGCTGATGTCTGTTTTTAAGAATACATACAAGAATTAAAGAAACTTTAAGGACTTCCTATCATGTTTGGACTTCTTACTGGTGCACCTTCCTCTTTCGTTAAAAAAGTTTTTCCATCTGTTAATCAGTGAAGTCCTTCTGCGGCGGACTTTTGGAAGAATTGTGCACAGGATTTGCAATTTCTGTATACACTAAGATTGAGGTGCAGAATCAGTGGTCAGCCGTGGTGGTGCTTTGTGTGAAGTATTGTCTAGTATACCTAAATTACTGGCACTCAGTTATAGATATGGCAGTGGACAAAAGGGTTGATTGTGACCACAACACCCTTGCTCCTACTTTTACCAACCATGGCTCTGTTGGGCCTGCTAAAAGACACTGCCCAGATTTAGGTACTCTAACAATTACCAATAATCAGCGGGAAATTAGATGGGACTGGGTGGAGGCTCACCTGGAGGCACTAGGTGAAGCCAAGAGGAAGGTTTGCCTTCTACTTGAGGAATCTGCTAGCTCCACCACTCAGAATATCATGGAGATATTAGGCTCCAGTCATGAGCTTTGATATAAAGGGATAAGGGAATTGCTAGGCCACCCAGGATTGTAAGCTCAGCAAGGTGGCACTTCTAAGGGCTGTAAAGAAAAAATCACACATTGGGATTGTGACCTGCAGAACGAAGTTTAAGCGGGCAATTGAATCTGTGAAAAAGGAGTGGGAGGGCTCTCTCTGGTCTGCTCTATGGAATGCACTGTCAGTCAAATATTCAAAGAGCTTCTGTAACAAAGCAGCATACTGGCTTAAGGGGAATGGGAGAGCCTTAGAATTCACAGTACAGCCAGAGGAGTGGGAAGCATACTTTGGCTCTTTGTATGAGTCAAGTGATGCTTCAGTTGAGGAAGAACCCCAGGGGTCAGGTGAGGGTCTTAGTAAGGAGGGAAATGAGGGTGAAGGCCTCTCTTTTATAGAAGAAACACAAGTATCAATCTGCTCTTGCATTTCGGCCCATGCCCCCAGACCAGATAGAATCTCCAATGATCTCTATAAGGAGGATGTAGCACTCTGGGGATCCTATATAAACCTACCAACTAATTCAATCCTCAGAGGTACTAAGCCTGGGCAAAGCACTACGCTACGCTTGCGAAGTTTGCGCTACTTTGCACTACGTGAATTGCACGTAGGACAGTGCAAACACGCATAGCGTAGTGTTGCATAGTGCAGCGGTCATTTTTTGCTTGCTCGCAGTCCTCAACGTCAAGTTGGCGACCATGAGCAAGCAAAATGATATCCCGGCGAGACTTTTTCCTCGTTCGCGATCAGCAACATCAAGTTGGCGATCGCGAGCGTGGAATATAAACCTCCCGGCGAGATTCTCAATGCAAGAAGGTCATGTTTCTCATTGCGAGTGGTCGCGTATGCTCGCGACCGCTCGCGATGAGAAACTACCAGTCCGCGTTGAGAAAGCTGCTGCTCGAGTAAAAATCTACTCGAGCACCAGAAAACTACAGCTCGCACTGTGCAAGATGCCGTTTTCAATGATTGAACAGTGCCGGTTGCTTGTCCGCACTGTGCAATCATTGAAAACGACATCTTGCACAGTGCGAACAGGGTACTACGCAGTTCGCGAAGTGCTACGCGTAGCTCCGTAGTGCGAAGTGCACTTTGCATAGCTGCGCGTAGTGCTACTTCACAAACTACGCCCAGGGTTAAGAGGTACCCCTATCTCTCCCTCATGGAAAAATGCTGAGGTCATCCCAATCTATAAAAAGGGGGCCAGAGCGAGGCCATCCATCTATAGGCCAATTAGCCATATCGAATCTCTGCAGAAGATCTTTTTCCAAGCAAATCTTAGGCCAGATACAGGACTGGATTACAGAGTCAAATATTCTGAGTGACCTTGAAGCAGGTTTTTGAGCCAAAACTAGCACCCTGGACCAAACCTTCCGTTTGCTGTGCATTTACTGGAAGGACGTGAAAGTTAAGGGAGGAAAGCTATATGTGGCCTTCGTAGATTTATGGTCTGCTTTTGACCTAGTCCCATGTGCAAACCTCTATAGGGTCCTAAAGAAGCATGGTATACCAATGAACCTGTTAAATGCATTAATTAGATTATATTTATAAAACACAGCACAGGTGAGGTGGCTGAAGAGTAACCAAGTTACAGATCTCTTCCCGGTCCAGTGTGGAGTAAGGCTGGGCTGAGTCCTTGCCCCTACACTTTTTATTCTTTTTTATCAACGATGTTGTTAATTTTTTAGATAGAGGTGGGTGCAATGCCCCTGAAATCGGCAGAAAAACAGTGGCTGCCCTCCATTTTGCCAATGATACACTTTTAATCTCAAAATCGCAGCAGGGATTACAACAGTTTATAAATGATTTTATCAAGTTTTGTAATGAGCAAGGGTTGGTGTAAAATGAATAAAAAAACAAATATATAATATTTAGAAAAGGAGTGGCTAAGCCCAACAACAGACCTGTGTTGGTTGGTAACAGTAATCTGGAGCATGTTGATGCTTTCGATCACTTGGGCATCTGCCTGACTCCAACAATAAATTGGGCGTCACATATTGACAAGTGAAGATGCAATTTATTCATCAAACTGCTAATATTACCAAAATACACAGAAAAACATTATCAAGACAGCTTGCACCGGCTCTGGAAATTTATAACACAAAAGTATTAGGTGGTACTCTCTTTGAGGCTGAACTGTGGGGCACAGGTATGACAAATTGTTTGTCCCCAATCGAAAGTCACTTCCTTAGATCCCTGGTAGATCTACCTGCTAGCACCCCACTGGTGCCTCTATATTTGGATCTTGAGCAAAGGCAGCTGGCACATAACGTAAGCTATAAACTCCTGATGTTTTGGCACAGGTTTTTCTTTTTTTTGAAAATCTTTTTTATTGCATTTCAAAAACAATTAACACCAAGACTTCGTTGCAAACTATCATTTGCCTCAGAGCAGCCCGATATGACACATGATCAACCAATACCACAATAATGAGATATGACAAATCAGATTTCTACAGCCAATGTTCCAAAAGTCGGACGAGATACTTATACACCCAAAGTTTAGTCCGCTGCACTCTGTGTGTCTTCACTGGATTGTCTTTGAGGTGGGCCGAATTTGCGAAATTCACTTTCGCGAAAATGTTGAAAATCTCTGCAAACACGCCGGAATTATCGCGAAGACGCAGAAGTTTTTTTCCCGCCTGTTCACGGTATTTTTTGAGTGATCGTGGCTCGCCAACTTACCCATGCGGTTGCTCACGGGCGCGGCCATCTTGTTTTCACTTTTCCCGCCCTCTCGCGATGCTTACTTCCTGTTCCGGGTCACGCAATGCATGTTCGCACCCGTTCGCGGTAGATATTTCCTGTTCGCGAACGCTTTTACTTGATCGCGTTGCTTTTTGAGAAAATATCGCGCGAACTTGCGCACGTGGTCGCAATGGGCGCGGCCATCTTGTTTTTCACTCTATTGCATGGTTCTGGGGCCTGATTTTGAATCCTCCCTGCATCTTTTCAATCCTTTGTTTAAAGCCACTTTTTTTTATCTTTCTTATTTATTATTTCTCTAACTATTTTCCTGTTTCTATATTTCCGCCCCATCCCAGAACCATGTCAAAGGGTAGGGCTCGTCATCGCAGCCAGAGCCGCGACCGCCTTGCTTGCGGAAGGCGGCGCCCACAAGGGGTGCAGGCACGGGCCTTATTTGGGGAGGTGGAGTTGGCTGCACTAATCTTCTTTGTGCAGCGCCACCTCCCCTCAACCCTGGCAGCAGGTGGCAGGCCTGGGTACGGCCTCCGGGAGCGTCGACAGCGGTGGGGAAAGGTGCGCCGGGCAGTGTTGCGCTGCTCTGGGGTCCGGCGCACCCAGGCGCAGTTGACGCACCGGTGGTCTGACATCCTGGACCGTGAGCAGGACCTGCTGGACCTGCTAGGAGTGGAGGTCCCGGGTCTTGGTGAGTAACTATTTAATTATTACTGCTTTGTGTCTGTTCTTCTGCTCTGTGTTATATATTGAGAATATCTTTTTTTTATTCCAACCAGCTAGAATGTTGCTGCTTACATTGCAGGTTAATTACGTTTAAAAGTCTTCTGTGATTATGACACAGGTGCTCCTCTGCGCTACTACTAATCTTACTTGTTTGCAACTTTGCGTTTGCGCTCGCTTAGCGTGATTCTGTAAGAGTTTATTTTAGAGAAATTAAGTTACGTAATGCTACAGTGACTCTCGTCCACTCCTTACTTTGTCCTGTCACTAAGAGATAGGGGCGGATTGATACTTAGGTTTAGGTACTTTGTAGGAATTTCTAATTTGTTAGTGGTATGCGTGATGCCCCCTCAGTTACGTGACGTGCTGCTAGTACACCAGTCTTTATTAGAACCTTTTCTAGTTTGTTCAATGAGTGGTGATAATTGGCTTAGCACTAGCAGAACATCAGCATCAATCAATCATACCAAAATTTGGTGTATACAAAAAATGTATGGAATAAAAGAAGTGGAAATGCATACTTAATGTACAATTGGCATGCCTGGAATAGGTGGGCTAGGTCGGGTGGTACGTCGTACTTAGGCTTAGTTGTAATTTAGTATTCTGGAATCAGAATGGAAGACTGGATTACTTTTGATAAATAGTAACTTAAGCAGTTGATCCGCGAATCCCTCGATACTACTTGTTGACCAGATGAGATCGGTCAATTTAGTTATTGGAATTGATGTTTACATAAGTGTTTTTTGACCGTTCTTTAATATTGTATTTGTTTGACACCATCCATAAATGTTTATCTCTTTCTTATATCTTTCCTGATCATCAGCACCCAGGGGCAGACAGACAGAGAGTGGGCAGTCGGCGGGACAACAGTCAGAACACCACCACCAGGATGACATCAACGAGGGCTCCTCTGCTGGCCCAAGTAAGTCTTCTTGTTTTTAATAATATTTCTTATTCCATAACTTTTACTGAACCATATTTTTCACGAACTATTGTTTCTGTTTCCCAATGCTATTTTTTTACCAACAATTATCCTTCGATCTGTACAGTTTCAAAAATCTTGTTCTCCCTGCCTCTGCTATGATGACTCTCAGTACTTCTACTACTATTAGTCTGCCTGTACTGTAGTAGCTAAGCTTGCCCAGTTGGCCAGTGCCACCCTTTATTTGAAAGGTTGTAATAAAACTCAGATTCACCAGTAGCTCTAGCCATTGAGTCCAGTCCTTTGGGTCGTCCTCTTGTACTACTTCTAGTCTTATTGATCTTGAGTCTTTGTTCATCTTGAGGCTTTGACAATTCACAGCAACAAATGCCCAACCAGATTTATTACTATTTTGATATGATAGCCTATAGGACATAGTACTACTGTTGTAGGGATCTTGCACATACAAACCTTTGCACAAGAAAATAGGATGTTGGTGATGGTAGGTTGGACCTTCCTCACACACCTCAATCAGAAATTCAGAACCCACCACAATCCCCTGCTCGACTATAGTACTGTCTTGTCATAACTATTAGGTCTCCGAACCCTCCCCCCAAGATACCCAACATTTCGACAACCCAGAACACAACACAACCAACCTCTCAGTCATGGAAGCAATGCACATGCACGCCCTTCCTTTAATTTGCTCACTCGTGTAAGTTAGTCCACACCAAATACCACCAAGTGGTATTTGGAATTGAAGCTATGGCTTTCTCGATATATGGTGACAGAGGGAACCTATTTACAGGTCTGCTCTGCTATCGCCCCCCAGGGCAGCACACACCATTGCAACCCCTCCTGAACATGATCACCAATCTGGCACTCACACACTCCAAAATGACTGTCCTAGGTGATTTTAATTGGTGGGAGAATGTTAGCACAAAGGGCCAGTTGCGGGACTTGAGGTCTACCTGCCTTGGACTAGGACTTCATCAACTAGTCACATCTCCTACTCACCAAAGAGATCATATATTGGATCTATTGTTTGCCAGTAAGGCGGGGGCTGAACTTACTAATGTCCTGCCGCTCATCTGGACAGACCACTACTGTATTCAGTTTAAGATACTGTTAACAGCTATTTCCACCCAAGCCAAAGCTTCGGTAGCGTTTAGAGAGGGCAGAAATTGGATTCAGATGGCCAAAATGGGCTCGCTATTAACTCCACGCACGGTTAGCATTTTCCATGCTTCTAGATCCGTGGAGGCTAATTATAATGCCTACTACAAGTTTATTACCAACGAGTTGGACCATCTAATCCCGAAAAAAAGGATAAGAGTAAGGAGCAGGCCATCCGCGCCTTGGTACGATGATGATCTGCGACTGCTAAGACAGCTTTGCAGACAGGCCGAAAGAAAGTGGAGGAAGGGGTTTCTTGCCAGGGACAAGTTGGCACTGAGGTCTGCTCAGAGCAGGTACAAGCAGCTCATCAGGGATCGTAAAGCTAGTTACTATGCCAACTCCATAGTGAACGCCCCAAACGGGGCCAGGGAACTGTTCAGAATTGTGAAATCCTTATCAGCCCCAAGCTGCCTTGAAAATAAAGTTGTACCATCAAAGAGATTATGTGATGAGATCGCCACCTACTTCAAGGACAAGGTGACGAGACTAGGTAGGCCTTGCCATTTGACCAGCTTCCTCCTTTTTCGGAAGTGTCGTTCGTTAATACGGCACGTACCATCTCGTCGGGCTCTCCTCTTGACCCTCTGCCTCAGAGGGTTTGGAAGTTATTTGGCCACCCAACTTTCCCCTGGTTATGCCATATCTGCAATCAGTCGCTGGAAGAGGGCCTGGTTCCGGATAGTTGGAAACAGGTGGTTGTCACTCCCCTTATTAAAAAACCAACCCTGGACCCAACCGTCCCTGCCAGTTTTCGACCCATGTCTCTCCTCCCATTCCCTATTAAAATCTTAGAGAAGGCGGTGAGCAGGTCCCTCTCAAACTACCTAGAGGCCAACTCATTGCTGGACAAGGACCAGTTTGGCTTTCGCCCCTGCCACGGAACCGAGTCAGCTTTATTCACCATGCTGGATTCGATGCGAATGCGGGCTGACACAGGGAGCACCGCTGTATTGGTGCTCCTGGATTTGTCAGCCGCATTTGATACCGTGAGCCATACAATCCTGCTGGGACGTTTGATGGAGTCGGGGGTGAGAGGTCAGGCATTACAGTGGCTCCGCTCCTATTTAGCAGGGAGACACCAAATGGTGACTATGGGTCCCTTTGCCTCAGAGAACATTCCCGTGGAGTTTGGAGTTCCACAGGGTTCTAGCATCAGCCCTATCCTGTTCAATATATATTTGCAGCCGTTGTTCTCTATCATCAAGGCATTCGGGGTGGAGCTGATAAATTATGCGGACGACACTCAACTGGCCTTCTCTCTGGAAGGTAAACAAGCAGTTCACCTGGAGCAGTTCCAAAGCTGCATGAGGCAGACCACGGACTGGCTTCAGAGAAACTGCTTTCAGTTCAACGGAGACAAGACCAAGCTGTTGCTCTACGCACCAATGAAACAGATTCAACATCTACCTGTGGACTTTAGGCTCGCTCCGGACGTGGCCCCACTGACACCAGCAGGTACAGTACGGAATCTCGGGGTTCTATTCAAAAATAATCTCCAGCTGGACTCACAGGTGAGCAAAACCTCCAGCACCTGTTTTGGCTTACTGCGACTTCTACGTCGTATTCTTCCGCTGCTGCCTGCCGACTCTCGTAACACGGTCGTCAGGAGCACCATTCTCAGCAGACTGGATTATTGTAACTCGCTGTATCTCGGAGCCCCTCAATACATTCTGCAGGGGCTACAGAGAGTCCAGTCAGCCGCTGCCAAGCTGGCACTTGGTCGCAAGCTTGACTCATCCTCCACTCAGGCACTAAGGGAACTGCATTGGTTGCCAGTCAGAGAGAGGGTCCTTTTCAAGTCCTTGTGCCTGGTCCATAAGGCAATCCACGGAACAGGTCCGGTCCCACTCCAGGAAAGATTTTCAAGGTACTCCCCCGTAAGGCAGCTGCGGTCATCTAAGGCCAACCTGTTGGCACAGCCTAGGTTCAAACGGGCACGGCTGGGGGGGAGGGCCTTTAGTGTGGTTGGAGCCCGCAGCTGGAATGCACTTCCATCTGAAATTAGGCAGACGCATTCACTGATGGAATTCAGAAGGAGCCTCAAGACCTGGCTTTTTCCAGTAGCTTGACGTCCCCGATTTCGCCACTCTCAGCGATAAAACATCCGTTTTGGATACCCGTAGGGTCGCAGTCATTGTGCGCTATATAAGTATTTATACAATTACAATTACAATTACAAGTCTATGTAAGTTCAAAATGTTTATTTTGAATTGAGAAGCTCTGTACATTGTTCTATTATATAATGCAGCACCAACCGGAAAATCAATAACATTAAAACAATAAACATTGTTACAATTACTTACAGTTGGGAATTAAATCATGATAACTGAACAGTGGTGGAAGGCAGTACCACCATCCCCTAGGAATTTAGTTTATATAAATTTATAAATGAAGATCTCTGAGTGAAGGGACCCCTCACCTTAGAAGAACCTAGTACTGGTAGTTGTTGTATCATTCATAAGCTCTGCAAAGCTCTGGTTCGTAGAAGGGAATCTTCCGTCTGTAATGAGAAAAATGAAATGGTGCGCGTTAGTATATTGCAACTTGCAAACATTTCTCAGCCGTGCCAAAAAGTGTAGCATTTATAGATAAGCAATATGGACTAACAGTACACCAGTACTTCATAAAAAAGTGGCTTGTTAATGTTTTTGTTGACCGCTTGTACGCAGCGCGTAGACAGTAGCAGTGTGAGGCAGGTCATGTGGGGTCAAAGGTGTCTTATACAAAAAGCTGCAAGGTAATGTCACATGTGCAAAAATAAAAGACTCAAAGGTAATATGGTTGCATGGCTCGGGCTAACTAAGCAAAGGCTAGAATGACCCTAGGGGGGACCATATATAACTATTAGTGTCTACTCTACTACTACCTGATTTGTACTAGTGATGTATGTTAGTATTAACTCATTTTTCAATCTTGCTACTGATCAATAGGGGGAAGTGTATATGACGCCTAATAAATGTGTAATGTTTTCTAGGCGCACTACCAACCACCATTGCAGGGGTCAGTGAAAGCGACACGGAGGGAGAGGATGCGGCAGTTGCTGCAGATACCGATGATGGAGCGGTAGGGGGAGTGGCAGCACCAGTGGCGGGCGGTGGTAAGTTAGATTCATAATCCTTAACTATTGTTGACAGTACACTCACTGCAAGGGTGTACTGTATACTGTACTGTTGAGACTTAGGGCCCCATTAGGATGGCGGGCGTATTGCCCCCGCCGGTCCTGCGGTGTTCACCACTGACACCGCAGGGGCAACCCTCCCGCCATCCCTGTAGAAAAGAGTCAGATCCCCCACATGTCGACCAGGCGGAAAAGGGTTCAATATGGTGGTGGACGGAAGTCAACATGGCGTTTTTCAACCTCCGAACCTTGCGGTCACTTTGAGATGATATACTTCTTCAAGCAGTTACCCACGATTGCAAGAGTTTTTTGCCCCCGAAGAAGGGCTACGGCCCGAAATGCATTGGGCTAACGACAAGTTGTAACATGTTCAGAAGTATAAGACGTCAATGACATGAGAATACTCCCATATGGATTAAATGGATTAATCACGGTCTAATGAGGGCTAACGACAAGTTGTAACATGTTCAGAAGTATAAGACGTCAATGACATGAGAATACTCCAATATGGATTAAATGGATTAATCACGGTCTAATGCCATGATTTATTTTTGAAAATATTAAAATTCAGTTCAAGACAAATAAAACTTTATTCATAACAGGTTCAAACATTTATTTGGAAGATAATGAAATGAGCAAACTGTATTTTTGAGTGCTTAAGGGGGACGCCCCTCCATGAAGGATAGCGCTTGTACCACTATCTCTGAACACACCGCCAGCCATATAATCTGCATTTTAGAATGCCTTTGCGTGGCGGCATTGCCGTCCGCCACGGAAAGGCATGCAGGCATTGCAGAGTGTGCTTGGGGGCCCCCATGGAGGGCACCTATGCTATGGTACCCCCCTGCCTTTCAAAGCAAAACATGACAGGCTCCGCGCGGGGCCTGTCATGTTGTGCTTGGAAAAGCAGCACAACATGTATTTTTAGCATTGCTTTCGGCACCACCAACCAGAATGTAAAAATGTAAAAAAAACAGGATGCGCCCGCCACTGTGCCGGGCGCATCCTCCTAATTGTCCCCACGGGACCCCACCCTTTTTGGCGGGAGGATGGCGGGCGGACAAAGTCCGCCCGCCATCCGATGTCCTAAGTAAGTATGAGTTGTTGTGAACATTTGAAGAGTGACCTAGACGACTAGAATCCCTTTAATTGGCATAGGAGCGGGAGTATTGAGTAACCAATGGCCTCATCTATCTGATTTCAACTCCGCATTGAAAGTTTTATGGAGAAGAGCACCTGGTGCACAGTTCAACTAAAAAGTGAATGACGGGTGGAAGGAAGAAGGACGGGCGAGATTTAAAATGTTATGTACTACTGTGCTTTATAGTGCTTCTCTACCATGCCACTATGTGTATACATAATTAACTTGTCTTACTGTTTGTCTAAGAGTATATTTTACAATTGTCTTGTTTTTTTCTTTTTGATACACAGCTACTCCTAAAGTCAATCGTAAGGAGTTGGCCGCCAAGGCACGGCGCCGGAAGCTGGAGGCAATCCAGCAAGAATACCGGCGCCTGGTGGTCTTGGCAGAGGAGGAGGAGGAGACTGCAGCAGCACTTGAAGCCTCTTCCAGTGCCCCATGCCCCAGCCACCTCCCTCCAGCGGTACGGCGCCACCATCTGACAGCTGCCTGCCGCCACCGCAATGCCATCTCTGGTGCCCCCCCCACTGTGGCCGCAACTGCTGCGCCTTCAGACGCCCCGTCGCCCGTTTACAGGAGCAGATGCGTGTCCTCCTTCAATCCTGCCCCACACCTTAGTCCCTGTCTTCTGCCCCTTTTTTAATTCTTGTTTGGGTGGGTGGGAACTGGTTTGGGTGTTGGGTTTTTGCTTTTCGGACTACTATTTTCTCCTGATATTTCTTACAGACATTGGTTGGGGTTAGGGAGGGGGGTGGGTCAGCTTCTGTGGGTTTTTAGTTTATTTATGTTAGGGTAAATTAAATATATTTTTCTACGTTACATGCAATGTTGTTAATGTTTTGTAGGTGGAGTTACTGTTTTACATCACGCTGTTTCCTTGCTGGTGCAGGGCCGCCCATAGCCAGTGTTTGATTTAAATAATTGGCTGACTGTGTAAGACAAAAACAGATAGATGCGACACCCCTCACTGATTGACTTGTCCTACTTGTACTTTCAGTCTCTCCTCTAGTCTATGCATTCTTTATCTGGACTCAAAGGGGTGTGTGAAATTGAATTCATTCAAAACATGTCCATTATTAATTCTGCCTCCCCCGAACTTCTCTCTTGATGTTTAACTTAGGCACAGCAATGGTTGCATGGTGAAGATGGTTTCCTTTTTCTAACATGCCATGATTGGGGTGGTGTTGGTAGTTTAGTAGAATTAGTAGACACTGGCAGGGCAGCAGCATTTGCAAAAAAAGAAAAGGAGACAGTCAATTGCCTTTGAGAGACTGTTAGAGGAGTAGTAGAATGAAGTACAGTACAGAACTTACCGAGAAACAATAATATGCTAAGCTATTTTACAACAAAACCTAATGGTGGTTGGGATAGCCTACTAGACAGAGTTACAAACTATAGATGTGTCGAGTCACTTGACTAGGCCTACAGCCTAACAGTTAGTGCTGTGTATGAGGAATGACAACAAACAAATCCAATCAATGCCGGCAATTAATACTGAGGTATATGTTGCTTTGTTAAATAAAATAACCTCTAAACTATCCTACTCATGGGTGGGCAAGCAGAAGAAGATCATCGCTCTGCCTTGAAATTGAAGTACTGTTGCTTTTGCCACATCCGCCCCAGCAAGCGTGTGATTAAGTATTGGTGTACATTTAATTTAGTCACACCTCGACAATAAGTCACACAGCCCGGGGGAAGAGGGTTAGGGTTTGTTGAATGGATGGGAAGGGGGTTTTGGGAAAGGTTTGACATTGAAAAACAGTATGCATGGACAAACAAATGACAATCGTTGAAGACTACCATATCCATATGTTAAGGGAGAAAAAGGAAATGCATGCATGCATGATGATGAGAGACCCGGATTACATACACTTCTTGTTCTGTTGTTCCGGCCTTAATACTTTTACAGATAGCAAATAGAAATTTTAAATATTGGTAGGGAAGAATCGTAAACAGAGAGCAAACCTAATGATGATAATAACAACAACAAGAACACACTATTGTAAAGATTGTAGACAAAAAAATGATTCAAATTATTTAAAAGAAGATAAAAGTTGATACTGTTACTGTGTTATCCTATTAAAAAATGTGGACTGGATTTGCATCTCGGCATTCCTCTTGGTCCTCTCGTCCATCAATCTTGGGTGTGTCGCTCGCCACTCGCCACTGCCTGGCTGGAAAAAAACGGCGACTTATTGGTAAGCTAAGTGTGCATTGTAATGTTTTCCCAAGTGTAGGGCAAGGCCCGGCCTGTAATTGTAGATGGAAAAAGAAAGGGGATATTGAGAAACAAAGTTGAAACAAATGCACAAGTTATGGTGTAGTGCAACAAGAACACTTTCCGAGGTGGCATGTATGCACCATCTCTACTCTAGTCTGTTTCCAGTATTGACCTTTAACAATAACAGGGTAGTGCAGGCCCACAGTGACAGGCCTGACGGCACGTTGCTTAGCAGTAGCACATCCTACTTTTTTTTTTTTAAAGAGTTGGACAAAGGCAAACCACATTATCCATTCCAAACATAGCATTTCATAGTTTAAGTTAGTAATTCAATGCACCGCAGTCATCCCACCGCTACACTCGACTCTACTTCTACACAGACATTTGGGTCTGCTGTGGTTGTTGTTGACGTGTTTACCTTTAGGCTTTTAAGTTTTATGCCACTCATGAAACGTCCTCCTGACTTGTTATTATTCCATCACTCATCATCTCTGATACTTGTACTGACTGACTGTGAAGATCGGCCTGCAGTAGAAGTAAAATTGTTATTACACAACAAGAGTAGAAATATTATTGACTTGAGTCAGTCTTTAGTGTGTACAGAAAGATAGATTACTAGTACACTTTGACTTCACTTTGTGCACAACAAACAAACAACGAAAACACAAACACCAATCGCTCAGAGTCAAGTGTCCAATGTATGCCATTAATTGTCATTACCTGTTCCCTCTCATCTTAAGTTAACGGGCCGTCTATTTCGCCCTCATCATCATGGACGGTGCTGTTGTGTCAATCATACTCATTGCCCTTCCTTTATTGAATTAAAAGCAATGTATCACCAAGCTGCAGGAGAAGTACAAATTTCGTATTTGCAAGAAGGGGAAAATTCACCTTGAGTTAAGTTTAGTGTGTCCTGTAGAAAGATGATTAGTGCACAATTACATAACTTCATGCACAACAAACACAACAAAATCACTCAGTCTGCGACTCTGCGTCCAATGCATGGCATCAATCATTACCTGTTCCATCTTATTTTCAGTTAATGGGCAGTCTTTCTCGGATCTGAAAGGAGGATAGCTATAGTAGTCATCTGATTCATGCTCCACTTCTTTTGATGGGACTAGGAAAGTTTTAATTTTTTCTTCTATTTACCATCATCCAATCATCATTCATGAGGGCAATGGGTTTGGGAGGGAGATTCAGTATGATGGCGCGGAGGAGCTGAATTCGGAGGACTGTACAGTCAAATTGCAGACACCTGAAACTTGTATATTAGATAAGAAGAGTAGAAGACAGTGGTAATGGATTTGTTGTGATTCACAACTTTGTAACCGGAACGACAGACACACAAATAAAGGGGGAAAAAAGGGAGGAAGACAGTAAGTGCAAGCCTAATTGTCAGGGAAGTATAGCTCGTCCTCAAAATCTGGGGGCTCAGCCAGTAGTAGGTAATCATGTGACACACTACTTCTGTCACCTGAGCTGCTGTCCTCATCTTCCTCTATGGATTCATGTATTGTGTAATTCGGTGGTATGAAGTGCTGATTCATTTTGATCATTGTTAACCTCTCCACGTTTTTGGGCGAGAGACTGGTCCTTCTCAATGTTACAATGGAACCAGCAGCACTGAAAACACGTTCGGAAGAGACACTTGCGACAGGGCAAGCCAGATAGCTTATCGCCAGCCTGCTGAGCAGTGGCCATTCAGACCTTTTCCTATACCAATACTGCAATGGGTTTTGATCAATGTACTCCTCTGTTGGGTCGTCCAGATAGGCCTGGACCATCCGCTCAATGTTCAGGGGTGCTGCTGGTAAGCTTTCGGGCATTTTGCTCTGTGCATCAGCACTGTGCTTATTAATGCCTAACTGTACATAACGATTCTACTGGGCCTAATGATCCAGTTATTGTTGCCGTTGTCGATAGTGATGGTGAGTGATGTGATCCAAACGCACTGCCCTCAGCCGACGAAGTTACACTTGATCCTGCATGCCCTGCTGCAGTACTTCTTGTGGGTTGATCTTGCGGGCTTTTAATTAGCAGCCTTTTGTTTTCCAACTTACTGGCTGCCTCAGCTATACAAGTTTTGTAGCGGGCAACATCAATCTCTGAAAAAGCAAAGAATGTCTTCAGTCCAAATTTTGCACGTGGATCCAGAATTGTGGCACAAATCTGTAATGTTCTTGTGACAAACTTTTATTTTTAATCCTTGTATTTTCAGCTAAGCGACGGGCTAAGCTCTCCACCAAGTCATAGGCTTCCCTTTTGTCCTCTACACCTATGTATGATTCAGAAACCTTCTTCAGCTGATGCTCTAGCATTTGCAATATTGGGATAGCTTGGCCCATTGTACAGTCCTCCTTGCTGACTTCACGTGTGAAGACCTCAAAAGGACGAAGCATCTCAGTCAGGCATTTAATTAGGCTCCATTGCTCCATCTCAAGGTTCATGCCTTTAACAGTAGCATCCCCTCTTTTCCAGACATATTCATGGAGTGACCTGTACTGCTCATACAGACGATCAAGCATGTAATATGTTGAGTTCCAACGTGTTGCCACCTCCTGGATGAGTGCCTTGACTGGCATCCTATTTTTACATTGGATGATCCTCAGCTGCTTCCGAGCTTTAAAAGAATGAAATGAGTGCATATTCTTCGGCAGATGGCCAGTAAGTTGCTGACTATGGGTTCTTTTTTCAGAAAGTCTTGAACTATAATGTTTATGCAGTGCGCCAAACACGGAACCCTGAAATAGGAACCAAGATCCATGGCCTTAAGTACATTACTGCCATTGTCTGTGGCAACAAAACCAATACTAATCCCTCTTGGGCGCAGCCATTCAAAAACCTTGCTGCAAAACTCTTGCAAAATGTTTACAGCCGTATGAGATTTCTCCATGGCGAACATGGCTACAGTTGCATGTTTCTGAGTAGCTTTAAAAATCGCAGCTGTGTCAACAGCACCTCGTGCAGATAGCTTATCTCTAACCCTCACAAAAGAGACCCAGTGTGCAGTGATGCACATGTAATCTGTGGCTTGGCAACTGGTCCACATGTCTGCTGTCAGGTGGATATTGTGAACAGCACTCTGCTGCAAAGCTTGTCCAACCAATTCCAGCACCTCATGATGTAGTGCCGGAATAGCAATTCTTGCGAAATAGGACCGGCTGTGAACCTTCCATTTAAGGCAGATGGCTGACACAAATTCAAGGAAACCCACCCCTTCCATAAATGAAAAAGGAAGAAGGTCCAGCGCTAACATTTTAGCCAGCTTTGCATTGTACAACCGTGCCGTTGGGTGGTTGCGTTGGAACTGCCCCTCCAACCTAAGCATGCTCTCAATGGTAGGCTGGATTACTTTCCTTTGTGGTGCTGTTTTCATTAACCCACATAGGCTCAACGACACAGTTTGTCTCATTGTGGTACTCGGTTGCCTTGGTGTCTCAGCCTGACTCTGAGTATGGCTCTTACTGCGGTGCCACTCAGATGTTACTGAGGAGGATGTAGGCGGTACCACTGCACTACTGGGGACAGGGCTAGAAATGCTTCCCTCTTCTTCACCTTCCACCACAATAATATCGCTCCCTGATTCTTCCTGACCAACTTCAATGGGTTGAGTTTTTCTACTTTCTTTTAACTGAAGTAGGTGATTCTCCTACACGATAGTGTGGTGTATTCTGAGATGACTTGCTTGGCCTCCGGTACCATAGTTTGTACCAAGCTTACCCCGCCGAACACCTTGCTGACAAATTGAGCATATAGCAACGTTCTCCTCCTTGGTGCTAACAGAAAAGAAGTCCCAAACTGGGGAGGAGAACTTTCTGGCACTGCTGGATGTGCCACTTTCAATACCAGATGAACTGGAGGGGGTGCTTGAAATGTGACCCTGTGCACCTAGACTGTGACTTTTACTACCACTACCTACTGAGATGGTTGAGCTGGATGTAGGTCCATGCCGGGCCTTGGAAAATATGGTAGCTGGATGTAGTGGTGGTGTAACCTGCGTTGGTGATATCCGTGCTACATCCCGCTCAGTAGCAGCCTTTCTGGATAGGGTGAGAATGTTGGTCTCCAATCCCTTTGGGGCGGGAGTAATGTGCGTGATGACTGGCTTGTCTTCATCAACATCACCCTCCTCTTCTACATCTACCTCCATAACTCTACGTTTTTCTGGGACCTTTCTTTTCAGAAGCATCGTCGTGTGGCGTATATCACTCTCAGACTGAGCTGGTGGGTGCCAAGTGGCATCACGATCATCAGAAGCGGGGCTTGAAGAAGAAGATGATGGACTAAGCCTCCTTTTCCTTGCTGGTGGTTTGGAAGACAATAGATCTTCTGAAACAGTGGTTTGACTTTGCTCCACTTTGTCTGCAGGAAGCTCGATTTCCTGAAATGCCCCTACGTCAGGAGCAACAACTACTATGGTGGGCTGTTGCGGCTGCTGCTGTTCTTGTTGCGGCTGCTGCTGTTCTTGTTGCGGCTGCTCCTCTTCTTTGTTGCGGCTGCTGTTGTTCTTGTTGCGGCCGCTGCTCTTCTTGTTGCAGCCGCTGCTGTTCTTGTTGCGGCTGCTGCTGTTCTTGTTGCGGCTGCTGCTGTTCTTGTTGCGGCTGCACACTTATCTGCTGAGTTTGCACCTGCGTTGATTGTGTACTACTTTGCGATAATGACTTTTCAACATCGCTGCTCGTTAGTAGACTGGCTACCTCTGCGACACTAAAGCCCTTGGGCCTAGGTTGGTGGGGTTGGACTGCTGGTGCTGAGGTGCTGCTCCCTGCTTGGTTCCCGGACAACGCTGCTGCAAGCGTAACTTTTTTGGGGCCAAAAAAAACATTGGCCGGCACACCACCAGTCGTGGTTAATGGCACTTCCTTTTTCTGTTCCTTCTTCTCACCGGCAACTTTCTTGGTACTGGACCTGGTACCGTTCTTTGGGGCCATCTTCTTCAGATGTCAGGCAGGATGCAGATGCACAACAAGTTCTGGTCACACGTGGACGTGATGTGCAGCAGGACTTCTGTCTGGCTGGCAGTACAACGGGTAGCCGGGTGATGCTGATGACACCTCCTCCTCTGGCTTTTTGGTGCATCTAAAAGCAAATAAGCCGGGAGAAGAACATCAGTGAAATGTTGCATTTGCTGTTGTGGTTCAGTTACTTAGTACTGTACTAGTGCAAACAAAAGATAGTCTAGCCATTTAGGATTTTTTTTCGATAAGGGCTATGTTATACTACTGTGTACAGTCACACACTACACTCTCAGGAAGGATAGGAAAGTTAATAAGAACTACCAAAATAAAAATGTAATGGAAGTGGGGTGGACCCTATTTGGCATTAAATTATTTGCGCATCTCAGCATCCATGGAGCTGCTGCTGGCAAAGGGGGTGGATGGATGGAAGCAGTAAGCCAATAGGAAAACCATGCAGGCCTATATGGCAAAAGCAGGACAATAGTAACTCCCAACACAAAAAAGGCCACCAGCCACATGGACACTCACAAATCACAAACAAGCAGGGTGCCTGGGAAACACCAGGAGCTGACAAAAGGCCTATACAAGCCAGGTTAAGGATGCATGTTAAAGCACACTGCTCTGCCTTTTTAATGCGACAAAATGCAAATACGAACATTCACAGGCCCCAAAAAGGTCTGCTGCAGGGTGCATGCATTGCACACCAACACACACCAGACACACAAAACAAAAGCATGTCTTTAAGACAACCAACATCAGAAAGCCCACCCCAAAAAACACACTTCCCCAACTCAATCCAATGCCATCCATGCCCTAAATGATGTCAAAATTCAACAGACATGCAAAACAATGTTATCCCTGTGCACTCAAACTGTAATCTTAAAGTTCAAAAAATCGTGTTGGCGCAGCCTGTGTCGCACGGAGTCCGCCCGTGTCTTTAAATATGAAGGATATTGTGGGGAGTGTCAACTTCCCACTGAACAAGTGCGCACTGTATTCAATGAAACACCAAGGTTTCTTCACGTATTTCAATTTATTAATTTTGAAAGCATATTCTCCATTCATTGAATTTCATCATTTCATTAATTAACCAAATGTTGCATACATATTCCTCTGAAGCAATTCATTCCTTGTTTTCAAAGTTAAACATCCACCCAATGCATTTCTGGTCAATCAAATCTGACCCTTCTTCAGGGGTCTAAAAAAGAAACAGGACCATTGAGTTCGATGCACAACTTAATCAATAATACATATAGTATACTTTATAAACATATATCTATAGAAAAACATCTGTAAGAGAGCACAAATCTGGACATACAAAACTAACAAAACAATGATGCAACTTACACATTCGAATGATGCATTACACACGCAAGTCAATGTAATATGGTGTCAACATTAAACTGGCTGTAAACTGTCTGAAAAATGACCGCGCTGTAACGTGTGCGGGAACGAACATGCTAAAACATGACATTCATTAAGCGATCACAGGATTCTAACTGAAACGTCTACATATTACAAATGTCAAACGTAACTAACACTCTGTGGCCTAAATATCTTGTGGCAGGGATCTACATTCAAGAAACCTTCATAAATGCAGCCTCGGTTCACAAACCACTTTGAACGCATATAATTATATCCTACTGCGAGCGTCTAAAGAAACATTTATACAGAGCAACTTACTCCGGCCCATAGGGTCTCTGCTACCATTAATCCACCCTCTGTCTAAAAAATTCAATTTACGCGCCAATTCAATGATGATTTAAAGACAAACGTTAGTTGTCACGTGGTAGACACATTGGACCAATCATAATGCGTTGTGATCAACATCACATGATAAGAGTAAATATGGCTTCACATTTATAAATTAAGTACGATGACGTATTAGCGGGAAAAAACAATCATACTACATCGCTCTAAAACGTCAACAGACCACACAGAAAACACTTGATTAATAAAGCTGCTCTGATCCTACTGAATGAAAGCAGGCCTGTTGGCAGACAAGGCCAGGCAAACTTGCAGGCCCAGGCTTCAAAATGGCCACCATTCACATGGCCAGGCCCAACAACATCAGAAAGCCCACCCCAAAAAAACACACTTCCCCAACTCAATCCAATGCCATCCATGCCCTAAATGATGTCTAAATTCAACAGACCACACAGAAAACACTTGATTAATAAATCTGTGGCTACCTGCTCTGATCCTACTGGATGAAAGCAGGCCTGTTGGCAGACAAGGCCAGGCAAGCTTGCAGGCCTAGGCTTCAAAATGGCCACCAGCCACATGGCCAGGCCCAACAGCATCAGAAAGCCCACCACAAAGAAACCTACTTCCCCAACTCAATGCCATCCATGCCCTAAATAATGTCTAAATTCAACAGACCACACAAAACCAAAAACACTTGATTAATAAAGCTGTGGCTACCTGCTCTGATCCTACTGGATGAAAGCAGGACTGTTGGCAGACAAGGCCAGGCAAACTTGCAGGCCTAGGCTTCAAAATGGCCACCAGCCACATGGCCAGGCCCAACAACATCAGAAAGCTCACCCCAAAAAAACAACACTTCCCCAACTTAATCCAATACCATCCATGCCCTAAATGATGTCTAAATTTAACAGACCACACAGAAAACACTTGATTAATAAAGCTGTGGCTACCTGCTCTGATCCTACTGGATGAAAGCAGGCCTGTTGGCAAACAAAGCCAGGCAAACTTGCAGGCCTAGGCTTCAAAATAGCCACCAGCCACATGGCCAGGCCCAACAACATCACAAAGCCCACCACAAAAAAACACACACTTCCCCAACTTAATCCAATGCCATCCATGCCCTAAATGATGTCTAAATTCAACAGACCACACAGAAAACACTTGATTAATAAAGCTGTGGCTACCTGCTCTGATCCTACTGGATGAAAGCAGGCATGTTGGCAGACAAGGCCAGGCAAGCTTGCAGGCCTAGGCTTCAAAATGGCCACCAGCCACATGGCCAGACCCAAACACATCAGAAAGCCCACCCCCAAAAAAAACACTTCCCCAACTCAATCCAATGCCATCCATGCCCTAAATGATGTCTAAATTCAACAGACCACACAGAAAACACTTGCTTAATAAAGCTGTGGCTACCTGGTCTGATCCTACTGGATGAAAGCAGGCCTGTTGGCAGACAAGGCCAGGCAAGCTTGCAGGCCAAGGTTTCAAAATGGCCACCAGCCACATGGCCAGGCCCAACAACATCAGAAAGCCCACCCCAAAAAAAACACTTCCCCAACTCAATCCAATGCCATCCATGCCCTAAATGATGTCTAAATTCAACAGACCACACCGAAAACACTTGATTAATAAAGCTGTAGCTACCTGCTCTGATCCTACTGGATGAAAGCAGGCCTGTTGGCAGACAAGGCCAGACAAGCTTGCAGGCCTAGGCTTCTAAATGGCCACCAGCCACAAGGCCAGGCCCAACAACATAAAGCCCACCCCAAAACAAGCATTTACAATGCAATGGTCTCGGCAATATTATAGGTAGAGCTATTGGTATTGCTCATTATTTTTGTATCATGTTTGTATCCCTAAATAAATGGCATTGTCTTTCTATTGGCATTAGCTTTTTTTGCATATTTGATACCTATTGCATTAGCAGAGAGAGAGTGAGGTAGTGAGATAGAGAGAGAGAGTGAGGTATTGAAATAGAGAGTGAGGTAGTGAGAGAGAGTGAGGTAGTGAGATAGAGAGAGTGAGGTAGTGAAAGAGTGAGGTAGCGAGGGAGAGGGAAAGGGATGTTGTGAGGTAGTGATATATAAGCATAGAGTGATGTTGTGATGTAGTGAGATAGAGAGAGAGGTGGTGAAAGAGAGAGTGAAAGTGAGTTAGTGAGATAGAAAGAGTGAGGTAGTGAGATAGAGAGTGATTGAGGTAGTGAGTGAGAGAGAGTGATGTAGATAGTTAGGTAGAGAGACAGAGTGCGTTAGTGAGAGAGAGTGAGGTAGATAGTTAGGTAGAGAGAGAGAGTGAGTTAGTGAGAGAGAGTGATTGAGATAGTGAGAGAGAGAGAGAGAGAGAGAGAGAGAGAGGTAGTGAGAGAGTGAGGTAGTGAGAGAGAGAGGTAGAGAGATAGTGAGGTAGTTTTAGAGAGAGAATCAACTACATAGACATATAGACCTAGTCACATAGATGTAGACATACACTATGTCATTGATCTACACATACAGAGCCACCCATACACACATACAGAGCTACTCACACACATATACAGAGCCATACAGATACAGAGCCACACACATACACAGTCACCCACATACAAATACAGAGCCACCCAACATACATTAGGAGGCATATGCGGAGCTGCATACAGCTTCAAATTAAACCAGATCATTTACAGGCAACCGTTAACAGCAAAGTGTACCACGGCCCAGCGGGTTCGGCTGTGGTGCGCCGTTGGGAGAGGATGTGATGGAATCCCGGCGATGGGCAATGCCGCCAGACCTGTGAAAAGGCACCTCTGGCATGTCAGCACTGTGCCTGCAGATGCTGAAGCAAGTAATTAATCAGCATTACAGGCCAGGGCCTTACCACCCTGCATTCGCCTGATCTCGGAGCTAAGCAGGCCTGGGCCTGGCTAGTACCTGGATGGGAGACCTCCAGTTGCTGGAAGCTCGAGTTTTGGCTTCGATATTAAAGTGAGTTAATAAAGAAATGCCCGGGTCTGGATGTGCGTGCGCATGTGTCTGGTGGGGAGCCTCGGCCCGGTCTTTATGCCTCCTGTGGGGAGGGAGTGGCCCTGAGCCAGGCCTGGGAAGGAGCCAGTCCCGAGGCTCCCTGGCTGCTTGTACCTTCCCATCGTGAGGTGAGGGCGCGGCGGTTCGGCGCTCGCTGCTGACATCTGCGGTCACTGCAGGTCACACTTCAGGATCAACTCCCAGCCCTCCTCCTGCCGGGGTCAGTATATTGAGCACCATCGCTCTGGGTCATAGTGACACCAGCTGTTCGTAGCACCTAGAAACAGCAGAGGTGCTATACCAGACGCTCTCTGTGTAATTACACAGTCTACGACCGGAAATACATGGCCACAAAAGACGTCTGCTTTTCCCAAAAGGTGGTATTGACAGCCCAGGGGGTTGAAACAGTACAGCCCCCTGCTGCTTATAAGGACCGGACGGCCCCGGGTCACCAGGACGCAGTGCTAAGTGATGTTTGTTTACCAGCACTGTGCATTCTGGGAGTTGTGGTTCTGCTGCGTTCGGTTGGATCAATTGAAGTAAGGTCCCTGGATCCAGTGAAAGAAATGCCCGGGTCTGGATGTGCGTGCGCCTGTGTCTGGTGGGGAGGGGGGAGGGGGTGTATCAAACCCAGCTGCAATCCATCTCTCACCCCTGAGTGTGTGAAAAAAAGCAACTGACGTGTTGGGCAATTTCATTTCCTGCACCTTTCTTCCCACAATTTCGCAAGGCCCCCCGGAGCGTCTGAAACTGACGGCAGCGCTGGCATGACGTCACCAGATCTATTTGTGTGCAGCCTTGGCACAAGTCCTAAAACAAGACAAAACTTCCCGAACTTAGATTGTGAATGCCTTTACAGGGTTAACTTACACATAGCTAAGACTCCCCAGTAACCATCTCCAAAATGAAAAGGGAGCGTAGCCCTACATGGGCACTGTGAGACACTAAAGGACCTGGCCTCTCTCTCTCTCGCTCGCTCTCCCTCCCTGCAACAGAAGTTGGTCACACTCACCGACCTCATAGTGGGACCGACCGGGCGCAGGCCTGAAGAGAGAGCCCGTACAGACAGGAATCCCAGGCGGTCAGCCTGAACCCTGCGCGCACACAGGGACACTCACAACAAATCCTGTCCAATATGGGGTTTGGAGAAGATAACCTAGAAGTGGAGGGAGTGGACAGTGCCGTAACGCGTTCAAGCAGTCGCTGCTGCGGCCGCACGGGGTTAGGGCAGGGAGAGAGCCTGGGACCGGGCGGGGAGTAGCTGAAGTCTGTGAGCAGGAGGTGACGCGCCCTTGCGAAGGTACAGCCCGGGTGGCTTGCGACTATCAGTTCGCGCCACATTAGTTGCTGCTAGATCATTCGGAAGGGGACTGTAACGCTCAGCCTACCTTGGTGCAAGTTTACTTAAAAGCGTTAATGGTAGCCGCTCGAGTCACTGATGTGTCCTGGTGCCTCTGGCCTGGGCGCTGGCACACTCCGATGTGCAAACACGGGAAGCTTCAAAACTTTTTCGGCTTCGAGGGCGTGTTCCTGCTGTTCTAAAAGGGCATGGCTAAAAAGTGGAAAGAACAGCAAGGAACACGCCCCTGAATCTGAAAAAGACGGAGCCTATTTGGAGGGACGGCTCTCTCCTCCAATGGCTGGCCTTCGTTTAGGAAGCCAGCCAATGGAGGAGAGGCAAAAAGAGAGGTGGGCTAAGGAGCCATTCTCAGAAACATTAAATCTCCGACTTCCGGTTCTGCCTTCAGCAGACCGGACGGTCCTCGAGCTAAAAACACATTTCCCAACTAAATCCAATGCCATCCAGGCCCTAAAAGATGCTTGAAAAATACATTTAAAAAACACCAAAGGAACAGTTGCTTCATCATGCACACACCCATGAGGCCATGACTAGCTCGGGCCTACTACTGACTACTACTACCCACAACATTTAAAAAAAAAGGAATGATGATAGTTACCAAAAATAAATTGTAGTTACAACTGCAATGCCCCCAATCAAACAGACACAACAACCACTTACTTGTAAAATATCCAATTAAAAAACTCCTCAAATTCAATTGCAATGATGCAGCAGACAAAAAGAGTGACCTTTCCAGCTCAAAATCCAAAGGCAGAATGAGCAGGAGATGGACAAAGCACTGGGAGGAGCCTGCTGGACAGGAACAGGAAGTTGGAGATTCTGTGGCACTTCCTCCCTCTCCCCACCTTTTTAAAAAAGGACTCCTTGCACAAAAAAGGACAGCCAAATGTCAATCTGAGGAGTTGTTTTCATCCAAAATCATCATTTGCAGAAGGTTTCATGCTGCTAGAGCTGATATTCTTCTCCAAATTGAAAATGTTACATGTTCAAGTTCTCGAACTTCACATTACTTCCACCGGATGTCGATGGCGTGTCCAAAATGACTTGCTCGCATTCTCTCGCTCCCTGTCGCATTGGATATGACGTGTTCTCTTTCTACTTTTCGCGTTCGAATAGATGTGCCCGCGTCCTCATGCTCTCGCTCGCGGTGGAGAATGACGTGTTCGAGATCTCAATCTTCTCATACTCTCGCGGTGCATGATCGCGAGAAGAAAGACGTGATCGCGCGACAAATGACGTGATTGTGCGACAAATGACGTTAATATGGGCGCGAATTGTCGCGAGACAGAGCAAAATGGCTACCAACAATCCAACAGCTCGTGGAGAACGCGACCGGGTCGGGAAAACTTGTTGGCGAACGTGGGTATTCAGGTAAGGCGATCGCGCGCACGCGAGAATGTATTTTTTTACAGCGTGAGCAAGAAAAAAATTACCGGTAAGATGCGGATTGCGGAAATGTTGACATTTTCGCGCTTTCCGCGGAACGCTAAAATGCCAAATTATCGCAATTTCCGCGAGCGGAACGGAATTTTGGCCCAGGCCTAAAATAAATACGTAATGGCTCCCAAATGTCCCTGGGCTTAGAGGAAAGCGGCAATTCCTCAGCAAAGAGTTCCAGCATCTCTTTACAGTAAACCATGTCCCTGATCCAGTTTTCAACACTTGGTGTTCGTCTACTGCCCCATGTTATGGCAACTCTTCTCTTAGCCATGAGCAGGGCAATACGTACAAATTTCCCCAGGACTCCTTTTACATGAGGGATGTAGCTCAGAAGACAGACTAAAGACGTACACTGGACATCCGAACCAGACATTTCTTTTATATGTTGCACCACTCGCTCCCAGTAGCCAGCCAACCTCCCGCACTACCAGGCGAGTCAGCTTCCATCTGCCCACAATGTTTACATCTGCTATCGTCCCTCAGACCAGATTTGTGTAGATGCAGGGGCGTGTGGTATGTCTGGTGTAAGTATTTAAAGTGTATGATGCGGAGGTTCCCGTTGGGGGAGAAATTGCTAGTGAGACTACACACATGCTCCCAATTCTTCAACGTCAGAGGCGTAGGCAGCACTGCATTCCACCTTGCCATACTCCTGTCTGGCTTACCGACCTTCTCATCTCCTATTGCCCTGTACAGCCTTGTGATTAGCTTCTTACGTGTGGGGGTGGTCAGTAGCATTTGAAGGGTTTGAAGAGTCGGCGGTTCCGCTGGGTATGTGGGATAATGCATTCTGATGGCATGTCGCAGTCAGTGCATGGCAAATCGAAACAGCAGCATGGGATTAATAACGTATTGTAGATCTGCAGGGGTCAGGGAAGAGCCACCCGGGTAGAGGTCTTGCATAGTAGTCAGTCCCACCTCCCTGAGCCAAAGCATGGAGCCGGTTTCCTGCGTCACCGAGAGCACAGCATGGTAATCTATTGTCATCGCAGGGGCGTAGAGTGGTAGTTTGTTCGCTAGCTGCCCAATAGCATGCCAAGCACCTATCGTAGTGTCAATTGTGTTTATTTCCATTCTTGGGGTGTCACGCCGCGTGTGTGTGATGATACTGCGGAGAGGGACCGGCGATGCATCCCCGTCCTCAACCGTCACATGGGGTATGAAGTTGTGTGGGTTTATCCAATAGTACGCCTATTGCGCCTGCGCTCTTAGATAGTATATATACGGATCCGGCACACTGAAGCCCTCCTTAGCATAGTCTAGCGTGTCAATATCCCAGGCCACTCGGGCCTGCTTACCACCCCAGATCAGCCTGAGTATAGAGGTGTGTAGCATAGTGAAAAACCCCTGCGTATATTTTATTGGGATGTTGGAGAAAAGATACTAGAAGAGGGGAAGCACCACCATTTTGATGATAGCAATATGGTTCACTAAGCACAATGGCAGTGCTATCCATATATCTATTTAATGATTCAGAGTGGTGCAAGCCCGCCCATAGTTCTCTCTAACCACTGTTTCAGGTTCACGGTGGACCCAGAGTCCCCAAGTACTTAACTGCATCTGCGGTCCATATAATCGGGTATTCCAGAGGAGGTTCTGAAGTGACTGCAGTCAGAGGAATGATGAGTGACTTCTCCCAATTGATAGTTAGTCCTGAGATCAATCCGAATCTAGAATACTCCCGTAGCATCCATATCATCGGCATAAAGCGAGATGCTGACTGGTCGGTGGTTGAAATTTAGGGCGGTCTCTGTGGCTCGATGGCAAAGTGCAGTGGCGACAAGGGGCAGCCCTGACGGGAGCCTTTCTCGATAGGAAACGCCTAAGATGTTAGCCCTCCAACTCGAATTCTAGCCAACGGATCTGCATATAGGATCCTAATCCACCCCAAAAACACTGGTGCGAAGCCCATACGTTGTAGGATGCCAAACACGTAGTTCCATTCTATAGAGTTAAATGCCTTAGCTGCGTCAAGCATGACCGCCGCAGCGCGCAGGTTAGGGTCAAGAACGTGCATCATAGCAAATTGTGAGATGTGGAACTTTCCGGAATAAAACCCGATTGGTCTGGCAAGACCAAGCACGGCTGAAGTCTCGTGGCAAGGATCTTACCTAGCGTCTTTGCATCTTTGTTGATCAAAGACAAAAGGCAATAAGATTCACTGGCCTCCGGAGGCTTATCTTTCTTCAAGAGGGTAATAAGAGCCTGCCGGAGGGACAGAGGAAGCACACCAGCCTCATGGTCCTCAGCATACATCTCCAGTAAATATGGAGCCAGAAGATCCACATAGGCTTTGTAAAACTCCACAGTCAGACCATCCGGACCCGGAGACTTTGCGTTTGGTAAAGCGCATATCGCGGCCTTGATATACAGTATATCTATCGGTTGACTTAAGTACTCTCTATGACCATCAGCCTGCCATGCACAATCAATATTTTCCAGATACTCTTCAGATGCAGAGTCCGGGCCTATCCTGTGAGATGTATACATACCAGCGTAATATTCTCTAAACTGTTCCAATATACTCAGTGCAGTGTAGTGCTCCCCACATTGTGAGTCAACTATTTTATCAATATGGCAATGGTCTTCGTGTGCTTTAATCTTTCCAGCCAATGTGCAGCACAGTCTCCCACCCTCCCCATATCGCCTGGCCATATGTCTACGGTTAACGTATCGTATTTCCGTGTCCGCAGCCGGGTCGTACTCAAGAATCAAAGTTTCGATGCGTGATAACGTATCGAAGGGGGGGTTATCTGTATCGGCTCTCGAGGTCTGTTAGAGTGGCTCATGCAAACTCCCCGAACCATTATTTTGAACACTTCCTGTAATGTGGCGACGCTATCAAAAGTACCCTTGCTCTCTAAAAAGTAATTTTCTATTGCCTTGCGAACAGTGTCATTGTATAATGGGTCAAGGAGCGCATCTGATCGGAAGCGCCATGTGAACGGGCGACAGGTTAGAGTGGGGATGTGCAGGGTGAGCTGCACAGGATTTTGGTCTGAAAGCGTTCATGGATGATTGATAACCTGCATCACCCACTCCGCTGCACTCTCGCTTAGTAGCCAGTAGTCCAGTCTGGACCAGCTATTGTGCGCAGGCGTGGCATGTGTCCCCACACTTGTTGTGACATTACGCAGTCTCCAGATATCCACCAGTCCAAATTCCAACATAGGCTGGTTAACCCTGCGAGCTACTCTAGGGGTGCGTTTGCTCTGTGGGTTGGACTTGTCCAGTGCAGGGTCCAGGTATGTATTGAGTTCCCCACACTATAGCTGTCTCGGGCCACTGTCGGAGTGTGCTGTACATGCAGTGGAATACCTCTGGTTCATCCACTATGGGACCGTACATTGTTATGAAAGTGATTAATGTGTCCCTCAGTTTGCCCTGTGGCATCGCGCATCTGCCTTCCTCATCAGTGCAAGTTAGATGAGGCGTAAATGGGACGCCTTTCTTGATAAGTATGCTGACCCCCCTGCCAAAAGACGAATATGAGGAGGCTAACCCAAACCCCGCCCTGTTACATGCAAAGTGTGCAGCTGAGGCCCTGGTCAGGTGCGTTTCTAGCAAGAATGCGATTTAGGTACCATTGTGATTTAAATATGCAAGCACCAGTTCATCGGGGAATTTAGCCCTCTAATGTTCCACGTCAGTAGTTTGTAGGTCTCACCCGCAAATCCTTGTGGCAGTACATTGCACAGGCACATTGTTTATGTTTATGGAATATATAGAGCGCACAAATACCCGTGGGTCTGGGTGCTAACATTAATCATGTGAATCTCATAGTGTTATAAATAAACAATACGGTATGCAAGCTTGGTGTCAATATACTCACGAAAAACTTTCTGTGTCAAGGCTGTATAGGTATAATGGCTGTTTTCAAACCCGCAATGCCCCCTTAGCCACCCCCTCCCACTCCAACCTACCAATCAGGTCGAGGTAACAAACCCCTCCCCATCCCAATGATTACCCGAACTATATCAGAAAGTACAACCAAATAGGGGATAACCCTCTAGGGGGGAGGAACAGCCACAAACACCCGTGGTCGGCAGGGCGGCCAGACTGCGTTGACGGTGTGACCATCCCTCTTGAGGAATTCTGAAAGGATAATAAACAATGGAGCATCCCTTTAATGCTGCTTAAAGAATTACCAACGTGGGTAAAGAGCCCGCCACACTGTGCCGTGGTTGTATCCCGAAATCACTCCTTACAATCCAGACTAAGAGCAGGATAGACAATAGCAACCAGAGCAGACAGATATCTCTACATCCCTAATAAGGAACAGTGTGATTAGGCTATCAGTCAGCTTCACTGTGAGGCAGTGACAAGGTGACATTTTTGGGAGCAGCCTTATCAGGCTTGCAGGGGAAGATATGTTTTGCAAATTTCAGAGCCGATTTAGAGTCTCTGAAAAAATGACCTTGATCTTCATGGGTGATCTTCAGTTTTGGCAGGATATAGCATGGCGTAGGAAACGGAGGCCGATTGTAAGAGTCTTTTAACCGGCTGAAACTCCCTTCGAGCAGCCTGCACTGACGGGGTGTAGTCCAGAAAGAATGATAGGGTGTTGCCTTGATGTGTGACAGGACTTTTAGCCCTCGCTTCCTGAAGTATAGCATCCCTGTCCGCATAGTTGAGAAGGTGTTCTATTATCGGGCGTGGTGGCGCCCCAGAGACAGCACCGAGCCGAACAGCTCGCAGAGGAGGTTGTCAATGTAGGTCTCCATTTTTGAGATGGCCCTCGATTCCGGCAGGCCAAGAATCTGTATGTTGTTCTGGCGCAACCGCGCCTCTAAATCTTCGTTCTTCAACTGTATGACCTCCAGCACTCTCTCCATGTTCAGAACTTGTGTCCTCGTTTCAGCAGTGGCATCATGCGTATCCGACAGTTTATTTTCCAAGACATCCAGTCTAGTTTCATGCACGTCCACCTTTTTTTAACTGCGTCGAGGCTGGTCGCTAAGACATCGATCTTGCTAACAACGGTTTTCAGGCCAGTGTAGACCTCGAGCAATATGGATCTCAAGTCCTCCTCCGGGTCATCAACATTGTCCGACACCCCCTGAACGGCGCCCGTCTCCATCAGTGTTTCCGCTGTGCGCGTGTGTCTCTTGCTCTCAAATGGGAGTTTGGGTTGTTTAGGGTCTGTTTTGCCCATGTTCACAGAGTACCAGCACCGCAGCTGGCTGCAACTTGTAGTATATTACACAGTGGAGCGGCAATGAATGGTTATAGCGGGTTGTCAACCCAAACAGAATGCGGCAAAGTTGTAGTTGGCCATCCCAATTAGGTGTGCACTCAGCGGCGAGACCGATAAGCAGTCTCCACCAGTCCGAGCAGCCCAACCCCGGTCACATCCAACAGGCTCCCAGGCAGGGAAGAGGTTGCAGTTTGTAGTATACTTTACAATGGAATGGCAGTCAATGGTTGCAGCGGAGTGACAATCCAGACAGATTGCGGCAAAGACAAAGGGGGCCAGCTCAAGAAGGTGTGCACTCAGTAGCGAGACAAGCAATCAGTCTATTCCGGTCCATGCGGCCCGACCCCAGCCACATCCAACTCGCTCACTGGCAGTCAGACTGGAGAGATCAGTCACGGCGCAGGGTACAGGCCCATCTTTGGTCAGCCGACACTGTTTCACAGGAGGGGGTAGATTCAGCCCAGCAGCATTATCCCCCAAGGCCTCTCGCGGTTCCAAATACCAGACAGTAGTAAATGCTGGACCAGAGGGTCCCAGCCTGGCTGCTGCAGAAGGAGAGACCAGAACCGGACAGCCCGCACACCACAAAGGCAGCCCCCCGCGATTCCTACAGGGGGGGAGTTAAGCAATGCCTGCAGCTCGCCGTGCTCCATGCACAACCCTCAGCAGCAGTGTAGGGGGAGCACCTCATATGAAGGGGGCAGGCTAGACCCACAACACCCGCTCGGGCATAAACAAACATGATACTAGCCACAGGCCCCGCAGCACTTCAGTGGCAGGCCTGGCCGTCCAGCACTGCTCAGCCCAGCGCCGGCCAAAGAGGGCCCCCCCACTCCTACCTCACATGCGTCTGGCCTCTGTGAGGGGAAAACTCACAGCTCCGTTAGTCCTCCTCAGCAGAGCTCCGCAGTCGCTCGCGAGTCCTATGCAGTCTGCTCCGCCAGCCTCCAGCAGACGGTGAGTACCGTTCCCGGATCACGCCACGTTCTGATCCACAGATTTCCACACACTGCATCACGCTGCGGCCCCTGCCCCGTGGTGCGCTGCTCACACAGTCGGTGAGGTCAAAGCGTTCTCCCGGCTGTCGGAGAAAGTCTGCTCCCGTAGCTTCGGTTCAATAGATGGCGGCCATTTTCTCAGCAGCTCCGTCTCTCCTCGCCACCCCTCAGTTTAGGAGCCTACCATGTGTTTCAAGCTGACAGAGTGCAGCCTCTAAAGCAGAATGTGTCTAGCAACCAGGGCAGATTTTTTCCTCGAGTGCAGGATTGATCTTCAGGATGGTATTTGCCGAATGTTGCGGCCTGGCCTGCGGAGCTCCCTTAGCAGGCAGCCATCTCGCAACACGCCGTAACCACACCCCTATATTTTGGCACAGGTTGTGGACTGTGGATGAACTCTTGCATACCGGGAGCCCCTCTCCTAGCTATTAACGTCTTCGTCGATTACCACGATTCCCTGGTTTAGAGTACATAAAGAGCTAATGGGGAGGCTTGTGATGGAGGGGTTCTCGTCTGACCCAGATAGCCTGGCAAAAGATTGAAGTTAAAGGAAAGGTTTTGGGAAGCAATATCATTGTAAGTACTGACAAAAGCAGAGGGCCACTTGACTAGCGAATTTCTTAATTTTAAATATGTACCCTGTTTTGAGGACACACTGGATGAAATTGTCCCTGCATTCTGGGTGGAAACTATTTTTTCAGTTTCAGTACAATATTAAACCTACGAAACATTTTTGTAAAAAATGGAGCAAGGATGTTTTCATTGATGATCTCTGTCCTGCTTGTAACGCAAGCCCTGAATCCATCGTGCATTTGCTACTTTTCTGCCCTAACTATATATTTTTCAGGGAAAAATGGATAATACCACTTTGTAAATTAGTTGGATCCGGTCACTATCTAGAGGTGCTAAGAATCTTGAGTACGGATACATTAGAGTTGTGGTTCATGGTTTGTCCAGATATTGGGATGCACTATGGATAAAACGAACTAAATGCACTTTATGATGGGCCTCGACCTTTCCAAAAATCGATATGTACTGTAGATCAAGCACACAGTAAGCACCTTATGATGAAACCTCCTATTAATTTTATGTGTTTTTATACAAACTTTTATATGTAATGATCTTATCTATGTCTACCTATTCGACTCTCTTTTATTGTATAATGTATGTGCTGTGTACTTTTATGATATTTTATGATCGAAATAAAGTGATGATGATGATGAGTGTGTGTTTGATTACGTTTGGAGTAGGTAACATTGTTTACATCACAAAGGGTACGCATGTTAAGAAAGGAGGAGAGAAGTACAGTGGACCATTTGTTGTTGACAGGGTGTGCGATAATACAGTCAGAGTCAAGGGATATAATTGGTGGAATGTCAGAGTAGTGAAGAAGTGTGAAAGTGATATTAGTCAAGGTACACATCAAGATCTACCTGCCGCAAACAATGCTATGAAACCAAAGGAAGTTAGAAGTTCCAGTTTCTCCAACCCTCAATATGCTAATGGAGATGTCCACAGGAGCGACTGTGTTAGGTGGTTGTCTATCAGGTTTATATAGGTCTATTTAAAGGAAATGATAAAATGTTAATAATGTTTTGACAGTTCCGGAGTACTTTACATCAACCCTATGTAAACTTAGCAGCTCCTTTCAATTTATATTACAACATTCCGTTTGGTCACCAATACTGAATTCTTTTAGTAGTACATTATTGGTATATGCATTATTCAGGATGTTTAAATAGGCATTTTTTTACTGTTAGATTTATTCAAGATGTATGTTATATTTAGCGTTACTGTTCTTGTTAATAGTAATATTTATTTATTTATTTCATATTTATTTATCATTTTTTTAAACGGGGAAAAATAATGTAGTACTTTAAGATAATAATTGTATGGGGAGTGTTCTATGGAATTCCGTGAGGTGTGTTGGAATGTTTGTGTTTGATGTTTTGACAGTTAAGCAGGTTCTCTAGTGCTGAGAGACTGTATGTGGGCAGGTCCGCTCACAATATACTTAAACTAGAAAATCTACTGAAAGCTTAGTGTCTGATTATAGGATGATTGACGTACTTTGCGGTGGGCATCCAGTGAATGGTAGCAGGTAGTATGCATAGACAACCGGGCCCATATTATTTATTGGGCACACTGCTCTGTTTCTGCAATGAGGAGCACAGTTACTGAACTGGGTGTACCAGGTTCAGACCAGGTCAGTGCACCTTATCACACTGAATCACTGATGCAAGTACGGCTGCAAACCCATGCCTGCCTTGGGGGCCACACAATAGTGAAAGGAAGACTGGTTGTTGAATTAACCAGTCCCCTTTTCCTAGTGCAAGCAGCAATATAACCTTCAATTCAAAAGTGGGGTGGAGATCACTGTGCAGGTGAATGTAGTGAGTGATAGCCATGCACCAGCAGTCACTCTGATAAACAAGTCATAGAATCTAAAGGTGGATGTGAAACTCAAACCTAATAAAGTGCAAAGAAATAAGGAGAGGAGTAGAAAGGGTCCCAGAGAGAGCAAAGGATTGTGGGTAGTGTGGCTTGTGGGTATATCACATACCCACAGCACTTTAGTCCAAGCAACAATAATGCATGAATGCACTTGGCAAACAGTTATATCTGATACAAGGACTGTGGTTCGAGCCAGGAAACCTGAAGGACTAAAATCAGGTATGACACTAAACCTATTATCTATATTTGCACTGCAGACATAGGTGCAAAGTAACATAAATATTGATTATGCAAAATAGAATGGAAAGTCAAAATCAAAAAATCATATAGAAAGCTATTTTCCAAAGAATTAAAAATAGATGGATTGTTCCAGAAATTTTAAGGGAACAACTTGGTTTGGGGCCTGACAAATACAAAAAAATATGTAACGTTTATGAGAGTTTTGTTAGATTCTGCTTTCTACTAAGACGATCATGATATGGTGAGCTTTTGCAACCCAGGAATCAGGGATGCATTTTGGAAGGAAAGGAAGTCCCAAATAAAGGTGGTATTGATAGAGAATAGGCCTAGAGATGGGAGAAAATAGACATCCGGGCCATATTCACAAAGGTAAACCTGCACTTTTGTGTGGGTTTACTATTTTATTGTATTCACAAACTATGTACTGAGTTTTACGACTCTGCACTCACTAGTCTTATGTGTGCGGAGTTTTTGGATACCAAAAAGTAGTAAACGTACACTTTGAGAATAAGGCCCATCCATGTATATTATGTTCAGCTACATATTCGTTATAATGTAATTCAACACATCCTTGACTCTCACTCACCATCATTGTCTTTGTATTCATAAAATGATTATATTTAAATCATTGGCAATTGTAACTAAATCTATGTTCACAACCTCCCTTTCAAAGCAATAAAATGAAAATGGTACATTACATCTACGTCCTTATGTTACTGTCCCATTCATTACTCATGAAATGAATCCACCTCCCAAGACAGAAAAAAAGAACAGGAAATGCCTGAAAGTGACCCTCTCCCAAATGCCATAGTCTATTATGCACTACTTTACCCAGAATTCCTCCTGTTATTTTTTTCTATCTCTCTCGAGACGGGTACTAAGGATTAATTGGCTCCTGGTAGGAGGGAGATTGCAGGGAACAGGTAGGTCTGCATAGCGTTATTTGGATGGTTTGGCAATTATATCATAGCTGATTCTTTCATGCTTGATTGCTGCCCGCTCTAAAGGAGCCTGCTTATGGAGATTGTGAGATTGTGCTCACCTAACAATTATACTGGGCAAACATTCACATAAGAGGAATAATGTGGTGTCTGCCTTTGAGTTGATCCTCTCCTTCCTCACCAGCCGAACCCAGGATGTCAAGCTCCCACTGTTCTCCTCAGAACCTATCGTGATCAGCTGCGGAATTCCCCAGGGCTTCTCTCTGAGTCCCACCCTCTTCAACATCTACATGGCCGCGCTTGCAGCCAACATCAGAAACTATGGACTCAACATCGTCTCCTATGCCAATGACACACTGCTGATTCTCTCCATCACTGAAAAACCTACAGCTGCTCAGAGCAACTTTCACAATGGGATGAAGGCAGTCGCCACCTGGATGAAGGACTGCTGCCTGAAACCCAACTCCAACAAAAACCGAAGTCCTCATCCTGGGCACCACTCCCTCTACCTGAGATGATTCTTCATGGTCCGCAGCACTCGAACCCCCCCGACCAAGCACGTAACCTCAGCATCACCCTCGACTCCTTGCTGTTAATGAACCACCAAATCAAGGCTGTCTCATCCTACTGCTTCCACACGCTCTGCCTGCTTTGGAAGATTTTCAAGTGGATCCCCACCGAGTCCAGGAGAACGGTCACCCAGGCAATCGTCAGCAGCAAGCTTGACTACAGCAACTTACTCTATGCCGGCACCATGCAAAAACTCCCAATGAAATTTCAAAGCATTCAGAATGCCACCACCAGACTTATCCTGGACATTCCCTGCCACAGCCACATCTCCGGTCACCTGAGAGACCTTCACTGGCTTCCTATAAAAAAAGAATCACCTTCAAGCTCCTCACTCACGCCTACAAAGCCCTTCAAAAGACCGGACCTACATACCTCAACCACCCCTCTCCTTCTACTTACCTACCAGACATATCTGTCTGCCTGACTGGCAACTGCCACTATCCCACTGATCCGCAAGACCTCAGCTGGAGGAAGATCCTACTCCTACCTCGCTGTGAAGACCTAGAACTCCCTACCGCTACATCTCAGGCAATCACCTTCACTGCCTCAATTCAGGAAAGATCTCAAGACCTGGCTCTTTCACTGAATTGCAGAACCCCTGTGTCTTGAGACCCTAATGGGTGATTAGCTGCGCTCTATAAAAACCCTGATTGATTGATTGATTGATTTTCTCTACTGATGATTTATCAGCTTCTCCTCCTTCTAAGCACTCTGCCAGAGAGGATGACTGTCTCAGGAGGCTGATTAAGGAGTCTCTGCTGGAGCTGAATGTAGCAAAGGTGCAAGGTGACAGCAAGACCTGTTTTCACAGGAGGTTCTTCTGCTAAGTTATTTTTCTCTCATGCGGAGCAACCTGCTGCTGTGGCGGAGCAAAAGGTAAAATGTATTAGTAAGGAAGGGCGCCCTGAACTGCTGGGACATATTAAACATAATAGGGGTTTTTGAGGAGGGGAGACTCCTTAGCCCTCTCTTTCTGATGGGGGCCTTTTACAGCAGTTTCAGCAATCAGTCTAAATGGATTTCTATGTGCATCCTGATATTATGGGGGTTTTACGCAGGAAATGGAATGACCCAATTGAATTCTCATGCCAAGATTAAAGGCCAGATTGTATCCTATAACTGATATGCAGAACATTTTGCCAGATACAATTCCTATATACTCTTCAATTGCCTGTCTGGTGGGGCGCACCTCTCTGGCTGAATACTCTGTTATTCATGATCAAACTGATAAACAAGTTGTTTCTTCTCTGAAGAAGGTATACTCTGGTGCCCATCTTGACTTGAAGGTAGGTATCTATGGTACCTATGTATCTAAGTTATGATTTCAAGCTCCTTTTTAAGGCAGTGGAAGTAGGGTCTGAACGTTCTTCCTTGCTTGAGGGCATTGAGCGGTAGGTAGAATTCATGTTGGATATTTCTTTTAATATGGTCAGGGACATAGCTCTGTCAGCAGAAGATTCAATTGCTGTCTGCCGCAACTTAGTTTTTAAGAATAGGCATCCAGATTCCGGGCGAGAGACCTCTGCTCTGCGTCTGCCTGTTGAGGGGTCTCACCTGTTTGAGTAAGAGTTGAGGTCCAAGCAGCACAAACGTCTTAAGGAAAAGGAGGACCTGGCCTTGCAGTTTGGACTGGACTGTTCCCATGGGGAGCAGGGTCAAGACTGATTTGCACATGGCTGGGTCCAAACTAGGGGTGGGCAGAGCTTGCGGTGCTTCACTATGCGGAATTCACTGAGTTGATTAAAAATTCTGTGAAATTCTGCTCAGCTCCACCCTAGTCTTCAACGCTTTTAGGCGTGTCATGAAGGACGTACAGAGTTTGACATAATTGCATATTTAAGGGTGGGCTCACTGTATTAGGCACGTTCTTTGGCTTCAAAGCAAATAGCTCATTCCTATTATATTTCATAACAACCAATCGCATGCTGGTTTCCCCTTTTCATACTGGTAGTTGTAGTCCTCAATTTTTAATGGATCAAATGTACAATCATAAAACTGCAAGTAGAAAACATGACTCCCAGACTACTTACACCTGACACAGTTCAACCTGATGCCCTATGGTGGATCCAACCTTTCTCTCCAAAACCGTAAAATGTCCTTTGTTGCTAAAACCGCAGCCTCCCGAAGAAAAGAGAGGTTTATTTGTCTGTTTGAAAAATTTAAATAGAAAAGGCAATAAAGAGCAGGAATCCATGTCAAATTTCCTCCTAAACAGTCTTCAGAAAAGCTCCTGCAATTAGTCAAATGACTTTTAGCTAGGCTTCCAAAAGCAAATTGTGTCTTTTCATCTGAGAGTAGAGGGCAGAGAAAAGAGGTAGAGCAGGGCAGGGGGCAGTGCTCCACCCATGACTTTAATAGCGACTCTAAGGCAAAGCTCAGCAAGAGGCACCTCCACAGGATTAATTAGTTACCTCAAAGAGGAGTGGGCAGGGCCATGCTCTGAGAAAAATACACCAAGTCGCCAATCCAGGGTAAGGGAGGCTAAGCATAGGGGCCATTGCAGGGCACTGGTATGGGGGAGATGGGCTATCTCTGCCAGAGGCTGAGCAGAGGTCCTTGGGGATGATGCAGTGAAGCTCAGGCTTGGCCTCCTGTGAGTCCCGACTCCTACTGTTAAGCCATCAAGCGGTGGCTAGGACAAAACACACATCAGCAGAAGTTGGCACAAGAGGCCTCACTGACCCCCCAGGACTCGCCACCTACCTGTCAGTTTCGGGACAGTGTAGCATCTCGGAGACCTTCTCCCTGGCTGCAGCTGTAGTTCCTTGAGGTTGATGACGTTCTCACGCTGCCTTCTGAAGCCAGCCTCTGGAATGGATTACCTTGACCTGCCCGCTCTTGGGACTCGGAGCTGGCTTCTCCGAAGCACGTTTGCCATAGACTGGCAGTCCAGAATGGAAAGTGAAACCTGCAGGTAGTATCTGCGACTGCAAGCCCATGTTGCAGCTCTGCACTTGCACCCTGCCATCTGGCTCCTCAATTTCCACTTTTGCCGCTGTAACAACAACAAAGGAAAAAACGTTACAAGTTAAGTTGGCTATGGGTAGTGAACTCCGCTGTGCAGTGGCAGAGGCTGAATATTTGGCTGGACTCTGCGTTTAAAGTGAAATGCAGAATGGCAAAACTCTGCAAACTCCTCCGGCGGAGCAAAGTTTACTGCCCACCCCTAGTCCTAACTGGAATGACATGGTGAGCAGAAACATGATAGATTTAGGCCCAGATCTCTGTACTGGGTGTGAATGTTTGACATTGTTCAGCATTCTGTCCATCAATTTTTCTTTTTGCCTTTGTCACCTCAATTTGGATGTGTATGACCAGACGTGTGTCCAGTGCTCACAATTCCACTGAAGTCAAGCCAGGCTGGCTTATTAGCGGAGATACCCTGAAACAGGTCCTCGGATGCTTGTTTTCAGTCCAGGAAGGACCTGGCCTGGCGGTTTGGGCTGGACTGTTCCCATGGGGAGCAAGGTCAAGAATAATTTGCATATGGCTGGGTCCAACGGGAGTGACATTGTGAGCAGGAAAACAATGGGTTTAGGCCCAGATCTCTGTACTGGGGTTGAATGTTTGACATTGTTCAGCATTCAGTTTATCAATTGTTCTTTTTGCTTTAAGGAAAAGAAGCACCCCCCTACTTTTAAGTAGCCATCTTTTTCCCCCCTCTAAGACCTTTTTGGTCTGTCAGCTCTCTCATTGTTAATTTCACAGCCAGTGGAGGATGCTTCGCCCTAGTTTAATGACCAACTTACATTAAAGTTGGTCCTGATTGTCCACATCCCATTCTTTACGTCCCTCCCACCCTCCTGGGTATCAATACCTTCAGTTGCTTTGAGGGAGCTTGGTTTTCCAGGAGGAATGTTGGGTAAAGTAGACCCTTATAGGCTATGGCCTATCTGTCTCGGAAGGTGGATTCACCTCATGTGTAATGAATGGGACGGGGACAAACAGGACCAGGAGTAATGAAGATTACCAGCAAGTAATTGAACCATACCCTCACAGACTTGTAGATCAGCAACTCTATCCATGCTACACATCCCTTCAATGCGAAAATGAAGGTCATGTGATAGTGCCTTTTTGGTGGTAGCAGCCAAACTCTGGAATTCTCTATTGGCTTACCAACGTGCTCTGCCTTCCCTGCTCAAATTCAGAACTGAAAACCTGCCTGTTGGCTCCATAGTTCACTCTGACCACTCGAGTCAGATGTGAAGGTTTCAGACAGAATCAAGGAGCACGGGTGGTAGTCATTTTATAAATATCTAGTACAGGTACAAATGCAAGTACACACCCACAGAGAGGGTAGCGATGTAGGCATTTGGGATGATAATGATTTGAAAACCGTCTCCATTATCTCCTGGATTCTGGTGCACTCAGAATAAGGCATTTCAGTGCTGGACTCAGCAAAATCTTAAGTATCTTTTGGGCTCCAGGCAAGACATATTTTCGGGGCACCTGATCAAAATAACATTGCATTTATTAACCATTTTAGCTAATTCAAGCCCTGCCAATGCTAAACCACATTGCATTATAAATTACACTTTCACAAACAGGGGCATGCAAAACTGCCAAAAACACAGTCTGCTATGCTACCAACAGCCAAATAGGACAGATACAAAGATTGAACAAACAATAATGATCAGTTTATTTTTACTCTTCCAATGCGATTTTCTAGACTTGAAGAACAATATTATGCCAATTTTAATATGGGAAAACATGACGTACCAGCGGCGCAAGTTGCTTGTAAATAGCCCTTCAAAGTCCAATCAACAATAGGTAGGAAGGTTATATTCACACTCAAATTGATTTTAATTTAAAATCCTCTATAATGGTAAAGTCAAATTGTAAGTCACAATTCTGAAAATGTCCCTTTTTGGAAGTTGTCCATTTCTTGCCTTAACCATTTGGTGCCTGCAGCCAGCGTCCTTGGTCACTTGGCTAGGGGTAGCTTGCAGTTGACTTTTGTGTATTTCTCCCAGACAGTGAGACCAAGGGGAGACAAATTGTTACCAGGATGGCCTATCCTGCCTGGATTGGAGGGGCAGAGGTGTTACCTGCCCCACTTACATTTCAAAGAGCTGCCTCCAGCAAACTTACAAAGGACCTGGCACCAGTCTCTGGTCACCCTAGACCTCTTGGAAATACCATCCCAGATCAGATGTTGGAGTAGTACAGGTAGTCCTCCCACTTCAAAGGTTGGCACCAGGTATAAATATTAGACCTCTTGAACCACTCATCCGATCACTTATGGACCTGTGGAAGACTCAGAAGAGGGACTGCCCTGTGCCCTTTTGCCCTGTTTCCTGAGGAAGGAAGTATGGATCCTCTCCTTAAACGTAGGACCAACCAAGTGGCTCCAAGTGCTAGCTGACTGGCCACCTGTTCTGAGCTACATGGACACAACAAGCTCCTGAGGCCCCCTAGCAACTGCCCAGCTGACCCGCTGCATCTAGACCTGCCTGGACCTGCAACTGAACCTGCTTGAGCCCTGAGGGCCACAGCTAGAGTGAGGTTTGTCAGGTCCTGGACTCATGGCTGCCATCACGGTTCACTTCTCTGCAAAAAAAGGTGAAATCCTGAAATTTTGGTCTTTTTACGCTGAGACACTGCTACCCACGACATCCGTAAACACGAATCAGGGTGAACCTGACTTTTCTCATTAAAGCGACCATGAGCGACAACCAGTGATGCAAGATCTGCACTTAATGCTACAACAATGACAGCCCTCAGTGACTGCCAAAGCGAAACTCCAGCAATGACCGTCCACGATGCCCAAAGAAATCCTCGAGCTTCAATGACAACCAAACGCAATGCCCAACCTAGTGCTTGTGGCCTCCCCCAGTGCAAACTGGATTCTTCGTGGTGGAATTTGAGAAGGTAATATTCTAAGCTGGAATAACCTGGTCCCTGTGTCCAGCCTGTGCACCATCACAGCCGCCCAGAACTTGTGACCTTTCCCCGGTCTAGCATGACCAGATGACCACAATTGGTGATTTGTGCTTTTAGGCTCTATATTTCCATAAACATTGAAATTGAATGGGCATGATCCACAAAGGAAAACTTGCACTTTGCTGTAAGTGTGCAATTGTTTTGCGATTCACAAAGAAATTTTACGAGCAGTGTCTTTCCAACTGCAGAGTCCGCAGTCACGGTTAAGACTCCGTACATACAAACATTGGGCAAGCCTCCCATTTTATGCGCGTAGTTCTATGTCCTGACTGCAGAGTATTCACAGTCGTAAAGTACTATTAAATCATAGTTTATAAATACAGAAAAAAAGTAAACTTACTCACCAGTGTAAGTTTACCTTTGTGAATCAGTTCCATTAGCTCCAGTTCAACTGACAACATTTTTGTTCTGGTATAATTTTATTAATAAAAATGTATTCTATTTTTCTAAACTGTTGTGGGGGATTTCTTGTGTTGTGTTATCACTTTGTAACTGTAGGAGGCTCGCTTAGTAGTATATGGTGCACACTTACTTAAGTGAAGCACCTTGCACTAAACCAGACAAACCATATGGTGATCATAGTAGTCTTAGACAACCTTATAAAGCTCTCTCAGGCTTATACAAGAGGAGTATTAAGCAGTGTAAGTTAAACTAAAAAGAACAACTCAGGGTATATATAGAAATAGTTCTATTTGTTACTCAATTCTCTCTAACACATTGGTATATCTCCTACCCAGAGATATGAGCACAAATACATACAATACTTCAATTACAGATAGGTAAGTAAGCATAATACACAGTGGTCTACGGGTGGAGGCCAAACCATATTCCAAAAAATGGAATGCAAACTGCGACCGAACTCAGAACTTGCACCAGGAGACTCAGAATAGCTGTGGACCCAAGGAACCACCCAGGGTTAGTACGCTGGAACCCCACGGAGGCTGTGTGCAGAGTGGTAACACAGCTGCATACTCAATAGAAGTCCACTGGAAAGTTGCGGTTGCAGTTTTGAAGAAGAACGATCCTTCACATTAGACCCTGAAGAAACCCTGTGGAAGAAAGGAGGTTGGAGAGTCAATCCACCTTTGGATAGCCCAGGAACCAGGATACCTACAAAAGGGATGCCGGTGTATAGGTGCTAATTTATGTCAGAAACCGCCATAGACCACAATTGAACACTTCAGTAAAGAAGCCACTGGCAAAGACAGTACAAGAGTCTGGTGGAATCCAAGGGTGGATTCTTGAAGGGGAAAACCTGCAAGCAGAGGAGACAGTGTCTATGCCACTCAGAGGTTACAATTGGGCATGGAAGAGCAATGCCTGCTGATGTCAAATGATGCAGGAGTGATGATAGTGACCTTGTTGTTGCAGCTTTGAGGATCAGGTGATGTTGAGGAAGACCAGTAACTGTGCACAAGCTGTTCCACATTGGTAGTCAAGAACCAGGGGGTTGGTGTCTGGTGGGGAATCAACAAGCCTTGGCAGCTGCAACTGGTGTGGAAAGCAAAGAAGGAGCAACGTTGGAACCAACAAGGTCCAAGAAACTCACCACAAGCAGGAGAGTCAGAAAAGACCCTGATCAAGCAGGGGAGCCTGCTGAAGCAAGAGAAGACCCTCAAAAAGACCCACAGGCCAATGGCACAGAAGTCACAAGAGGACCTCAAGCAGCTCACCAAAGAAAAGGCCCCTGGTGAGGAGGATGCGGTGAGGATGCTGCTGTTAGCAGAAAGAGTCTCAAGTGCAGTGCCAACAAGCCTTGGCAACGGCAAATCAACACTGTGAACAGGGTTTTGGTTCCAGTGGTTCAGATAAGGAATACTGGCCTTAAAACTGCAATTTGGACAGGTCAGGCCTCAAGGAAGTTACAGAACTATGACTTGTGTTGCTGAGCCTTCCTAAGTCCAAGGGATGTTAGAAGCAGCAGAACAGTCAGCTTCATTGTGGTGCCTGCAGATGCATGGGAGTGACTCATTCCCTCCAAGGGAGATTACTTTGAGTGTACTTGATGCCCACAGGTCTGTTGAAGATCTTGGAAGAAGCACAGATGACAAAGAAGACTTACAGAACAGTGAGACCAGGAGCAGCAGGAGTCTCCCTTGATGCAGTCACGGTTCCAGACAAAGTCCAGCGAAGTCCCGGTGACCAGATGGTTGAAGAGTGACTTGGGTTGAGGTTGAGCCTTGTCCCACAATGAATATGAGGACCCACTCACAGGTCAGCCATTTTGTACCTTAAGAAAGGGGTTAGGATGACTCAAAGGTCCCTCCCAGAGGAGGGGGTGGACAGAGGATACTTCCATGTCCTTTGTCCAGTTTCATGCAAGAGCGAGAGCCAAGGGCTTGCAGAACTGGTTTCAACTGGAGTATGCAAGGAGGGCACCAAATGTGCCCTTCAAAGCAGTCTGGTGGAGCTGGCAAGCACCCCCACCCGAGCCCAATACACTAAGTCCTGTCTGGGCGGTGGTCACACCTCCCTGTGACAGGAAATCAATTGTTCTACCTTCTCCTGCTCAGCTCAGCAGCAGGAGGGCAGAATCTTGTCTGTGCTCAGCAGCACCACTAGCTTGCTGGCAGACCCTGTAAGGCCATATTTGGGAGTACTGCGGGCTACCTGGAGGAGCCCCCTAGTGCATGAAATAACTTCCAACACTGGTAACAGTGTTGGGGCATGATTCAAACATTTGTTATACCAACAATGGCCAGGTTTAGAACAGCCACCATATAATTGACCATTGCTTAATGAGGGATGCACACTTTATGTATCAAAATGACTGACTGCACTTACAAAGCCTGGAGAATAGACTCTGGGGTATGTAGGGGTGTCCTGCTCATACAAGGGCACCCACACACTTATAACCCTGCACCCTGCCTTCAAGATTGAAAGGCCTGACTTAGGGGTGTCTTATAGGTTTTAAGTGTAGTGGTCTCAGATATAAGGAACCTTAATATCTGTTGTAAGTGGTGCTAGTACCAGCTTATACAGGCTGCAATGGCAGGTCTGTAGTCATAGTTTGAGTGGGCTCTCATGGGTGGCACAGTACATTCTGCAGCCCATGGGAGATCCCTGGTGTACCTAAGCCCCGGGTACCTCAGTACCATTTACAAGGGGCTTATGGAGTACACCAGTAGCCAAATGTGGAGGTACAGAAGTACTTACCATGTTAAATTTGGGGGGAAGCACAGTAACTGGAGTCAGGGAGCAGGTTGTCTGAGTTAGTATGGGGGTAGTAAAGAGGTCACCTTAGTGTCTTTCGGAGACAGAGAAATGGTGCTCAAGACTCACATGCCTACTAATACCAAATTGTACAAGGAGTGGATCAACATCAATGTGCAGTGGTCGGATGCCCAGGACACAGAAGCTACTATGACTATTGTCAAGTGACATCTGGTGTCCTCAGAGCAGGTACTTCCCAAGCTAGACAATCAGCTGTTTACTGCTGCCAACTACAAGCATCACTACCCAGTGGCTATGGTTCCCTTTGAATAAGGGGGTGTCTCAGGTTCCTTCAAGGTAGGTATGAGTCCAGCAATGTCTGTGAATTATCTTTTGGGTAATAATGTGGAGCACACCATCTGGAAGGAGGTGGAGCTCCGGCCACACTTAGAGATGTTAGGGTTACCTAAGGAAGTGTGCCTGACCACATGGTCCAGTGTCTCCCATGAGGAAAATCCCAAGGTCCTGGAATTTGAAACAATTGCCATGGCACTTGCAAAGAAGAGAAGGGGCAGAGCCGTGTGAGAAAGCCAAACCTGAGATTCCGGTGGTCCGGGAGGAAGTAGAACCCGATGGAGATTCTCCAGAACCTACAGTGTAAGCTATTACTGCCCTGGGAGAACTTTCTTAACTGGCAAGATGGCACACTGAAGGAGGCATTTTGTAGGCAGAGTTCTGCCAACGCAGAAGGAGTGCCCCACTCTTGAAGGCCTCCAACGCCAGGCCAAAGCACAGGCAAAGGGAGCCTCCACGGGTGATCACCTCATCTACTGGGAGAATGATCTCCTGGATATCGAGCTTAAGGTTCCTGAGCCTGGGGCTACCCATGCATTAGTGGTGTCCTAATGTTAAAAGGCCTTACTACTGGGACTGGCTCATGATGTATCCCTTGCAGGACATCTGGAGTAGACCAAGACCTTTGAAAGGCTGCTCACCCACTTTTATTGAACCTGGATGAGAGTGACATCCAAATGCATCCTTTAGGTCCTGTCCTACCTCCTGGCCATTGAGAAGACAAGAGGAAAGCGGGAAGCTCCCCTGGTTTCCTGCCTGTTATTGGCACTCCATTTGAAAGGGTTGGCATTGATATTGTGGTGCTTCCGAAGCTTAAGACAGCAATGTGCAACGGATTTATCCTGGTCTTGGTGGATCATGCCACCAAGTGCCCAGAGGCCATCCCTCAAAGAACTGAGATGGTACCCACTATGGCCAGCGCACTGATGGGGATCTTTACCCAAATGTGTTTCGCCAAGGAGGTGGTGTCTGACCAAGGTACCAACTTGATGTCTGCATAAATGAAGTGTTTGTGGGATGAGTATTGAGTAACATACAAGTCCTCCATACCATATCATCCCCAAACCAATGAGTTTGTTGAAATATCCAACAATACCCTGAAAGGCATGATCATGGGCCTACCAGAGCCCTTGAGGCAGAGGAGGGACATCCTTTTACCATGCCTGTTGTTTGGTTATATTTAAGTGCCTCAGAAGGGACTTGGGTTCAGCCTCTTTGAACTTGTGTTTGGTCATCATGTCAGAGGGCCTCTCCGCCTTGTGAAGGAGGAGTGGGAGCAGCCTCTCAAGTAGCCCCCCCAAGATGTAGTCAGCTACATGTTGGCTCTCAGATCCTAGATGAGACAGGTTCTGGAATACTGACACTGAGAACTTAGCTGTCAACCAGGAAGTCATGAAATTGTTTCAGCCTAATTAGAAGGTGTGGGTGATGGAGCGAGTGGACTCCAGAATAACTGGACTGGTGCACTGGGCCATATGAGGTAGAAGAGAGTACCTAGTGGACCTCTCGACACACAGGAACCCTTTAGGGTTCCTGCATGTTAACTGCCTCAAACCACACTTTTTGAGGTCCAAAGTCACTATAGTCTTGGTGACGGATGAAGGTGAGGAGGAAGAGAGTGAACCTCTCCTGGATCTCTTTCCCTCAGGAGAACATAATGGATCAGTAGAGGGTGAGAACAACGCCCCCTTTTTGACCCCTCAGCAGGCAGCAGGTAAGGGAATGCTACCAGCTGTTGCAGCAGTTTTCCTTCCTATTTTTCTAACCACTGGATATTCATTCATGTACCCATGACATTGACACAGGGGGCAGTATGCCTATGAAGAAAAAGATATACAGGCTATCTGACAAAGTGAGGGGGAGCATCAAGCAAGAAGAGTCCAAGAGGTAGGGGTAATTGAGCACTTTAACATCCAATGGTCCAACCCAATGGTGATGGTACCCAAGTTTATCCCACCGGGCACCACTCCAGAACTTCGGTTCTATGTGGATTATAGAGGGCTCAATTTAGTCACCAAGAATGACACATAATCCATCCCCTGAACTGATGAGCTTAATAATCAGTTAAGAGCTATCAAGTGGATCAGTACCTTCAATTTGACATCAGGGTACTTGGGGAATGCCTTAACTCAGAGGGACAAGGAGAGGGCTGCATTCTTCACCCTAGTCCAAGGAGATAGAATAAACAATGCTCCTGCCACCTTCCAGAGGCTGGTCTACAGGGGCTTGGCTAAGTTGGAGGACTTGAGTGCTGCCTATTTTAATGCCATTTCAGTGTTCAGTTGTAGCTGACAGGACCACCTGAACCACCTCTGGGCAGAACTCCACGCACTGTTAAAGGCAGGCCTAACTATCCTGTCCAGAAAGAACCAGAGAGTGCAGGGTTCCATGGTATCCCTGGGTCACCAGGTGGGTGGGGGCAAGGTGCAGAACCTTTAAACCAAAATTCAGTCTATCCTGTCTTGGAAAGCCCCCAAGACCCAGACAGAGGTGAAGACCTTCCTGGGCCACACAAGCTGCAACAGGAGCTTTGTCAAGGGTCATGGCACCATTGTTCCCCATTTGACTGAACTGGCTTCTAAAAAGCAGCCCACGAATATGATCTGGACAGAGATGCGTCAGAAAGCATTCCACACCTTAAAGGAAGCCATGTGCACAACACAAATGCTCAAGGCACCGGACTTCTCTAAGGAGTTCATCATCCAAATGGATGCATCAGACCATGGCAAAGGGCTGTACTCTTACAGCTAATTTAAGAGGTCCTAGACCAACCTGTAGCCATCATCGGCAGGATGCTATTTTCCAGGGAAGAGAGGTGGAGTACCATAGAAAAGGAAGCCCTTACAGCAGTCTGGGCACTGCAGATGTTGAGGCCATACTTGTATGGGACTTACTCTCAAGTTCAGATCAACCACAGACCCCTCAGGTGGCTCATGCAAATGAGGGGTGAGAATCGCAAACTGTTGAGGAGGTCCATCTCCCTAAAGGGAATGGATTTACAGTAGAACACCATCCTAGAACTGACCCACAACAATGAAGATGGTTTAACTGGCTTTGTCGTCCTCAGTGATGTAAACTACATGAGGGCGGGTAGTTTTTCCTACTTTCAGCTGGGGGTAACAAGTTAGACCTGACACCTTTGGGTGGTAGTCCCGCAAACCTTTTACCTTCATCCCTCATGTGTTCTGGATTTGTTTTTGTTGGGGTTAGGACTCTGCACACTTTCCCACTGCTAACCAGTGATAACGTGCTTGTGGTTTCTCTTTCTAAAACATGGTAAAAGTGTCTCACACCTGACTTGCACATTAAATATACTTGTAAGCACTAGTAAAGTAGGACCACATGAATCCAGGGCTTGTAAATGAAATGCTTCTAGTGGGCATGCAGCTCACTGTAACACTAACTAAAGTAGCCTTTTAGCATATCTCGGTCCATATATGTTCTAAAAAAGAAGGTTTAGGCCGGGGCAAAAGGTTTATTTTGCCAGCTCGAAATGTTTGTGTAAAACTGCACCAAAGGCTGTAGTGGCACCCTTAAACATATCTTTAAAAGGCTATTTTAGTGTGTGGCATAATGAGTGCTACAGGCCCACTGGCAGTATTCAATTTACAAGCCTTGGGTACAAGTAGTACCAGTTACTAAGGTCTGAGCCCAAAAGGTTTCAGCCAATTTGATCATGTTTTAGGGAGTGAGGACAAGCACTTTTGCACTGGTTAGCAGTGTTAAGGTGCACAAAGTCCTAAAGCCAATGAAAACAAATTCAGAAAACAGGAGGGGTGAGGTCAAAAGGTTTGGGGTGATCCTGCAGAGCGGGCCAGGTCCAACAGCCCCTACGTGTAGTCAAACTATATCGGAATGTGGAAAACATTTGGTCATTTATAGAAAGGGAAGGGATGGTGGTGAGATTGTGTATGGTGAGGTTAAGTGTGACAAAGGAATAGACTCTAGGGTGTACAGATTTTGGGGTATATGTAGAGGCCCCTATCGCCATGGAAGGTCACTTTTTCTTACGTTCCTTTGGCGATAGGGAATTTGCCTTATTGACAAGGCAGCGTTAAGCCACTTAATGCTGCCTTGTAAATAAGGCCCCCTTTCACGCTATGCTTAGCGTTAAAGGGGAGGGCAATGGCTGTTGTAGTGGGCGTTCCACCAGAACACCCATTGATTCTGATGCTGCCCCCTATTTACAAGGGAGGCAAAAATAGGAGGCAGTGGCAGAATTAAGACCAGGGAAAACCTGGTCTTAACTTGGCTCAACAAGGAGAAAATTTTAATTTCTCCTAGTTTTGGCTGTTTTGACATGCGTAGTGTTGTGCAGAACACATGAAAACAGCAAACGACAAATGCTTGTTTATTTACTGGAAGGTCCACCTTCCTGCACATAAACAATGAAAAAAAAATTAAATGCCATTTTGCAACTTCTGTTGCATAATACGTCATTTAAAGATTGTTTGTGTGCAGGAAGGGGGACTGACAAACCTGGCATGCTTGGCATGGTTTTCCCTGACTTTTTTCCCCTACCTCCTGTGTTTTTGATGCTGTGCTGGATTTCATTTTTGCTGGCTGAGATGCTTTGGGTGCTTTTCCGTTGCAAGTGCTCCCTGTGTAAATTGTTATTGTGATTGGTTATCCATGATTGGCATATTTGTTTTACCAGTCGGTCCCTAGTAAAGTGCCCTGAGTGTGCCAGGGCGGGTAAATCAAATTCTACTTGTGGGCTTGCAGCACTGATTGTGCCACCCACATGAGTAGCCCCAAAAAAATGTCTCAGGCCTGTCACTGCAGTGCCTGTGCGCAGTTTGTTAACTGCCATGTTGACTTGGCAACATACTTCAGAAACGTCAAAAATGGTCCGTTTTCAAATGTTGCATCTTTCAACTATGTCTTACATTTAGATGTGGATCATCACTTTTGGAGCTAAAATGAGCGGGCCCGATTCACAGAACTAACTTAAGACAAAATTCTAAACTTACTACCATTTTGGTAATTACAAAAGGCACTTACTCATTTTGGTATTCACAGAAGGCACTTACTCATCTCGGTATTCACAGAAGTTAGGACTCCTACCTTTAGGACTCCTAAATGCCTTCTGTGAATACCGAAAGTCTTAAAGTTAGGGTTTTTCTCAGTTCAGGAGTAGTTAAGTTAGGAGTCCTAACTTTACTACTCCTAAACTGAGAAATATCCTAACTTTAAGACTTTCAGTATTCACAGAAGGCATTTCGGAGTCCTAAAGTTAGGAGTCCTAACTTTACTACTCCTAAAATGAGAAAAATCCTAAATTTAAGACTTTTGGTATTCACAGAAGACATTTAGGAGTCCTAAAGTTAGGAGTCCTAACTTTACTACTCCTAAACTGAGAAAAATCCTAACTTTAAGACTTTCGGTATTCACAGAAGGCATTTAGGAGTCCTAAAGTTAGAACTCCTAACTTCTGTGAATACCGAAATGTGTAAGTGCCTTCTGTGAATACCAAAATGAGTAAGTGACTTCTGTGAATACCAAAATGGTAGTAAGTTTAGGATTTTGTCTTAAGTTGGTTCTGTGAATCGGGCCCAGCATGTTTAAAGTGATTTTCCTGCTTCAAAGGCCCTAAACACAAGATTTGGGGTATCAGTAACGGTAAATGAAAATGAGCAATTTGCTCACTCTGTGGATTTTAACAGTGTTTCTTCACCACAAGAAGTAAATCGAACAACATTCGGAGGCATTTCATGTTCAAGCAAAAACGTTCGATTTTTGACAAAAAGAGATAACACCCTCCTTACGACATACTTCAGAAAGCTCAAAAATGGTTTGTTTTCAAATGTTGCATCTTTCAGCTATGTCTCACATTTGGATGTGGACCATCACTTTTGGAGCTAAAATGAACATGTTTAAAGTGATTTTCTTGCTTCAAAGGGCCCTGAACAGAAGATTTGGGGTACAGGTAAAAGTAAATGAAAATGGCCAATTTGCTCTTTCTGAGGAATTTAAATGTATTTCTTCACCACAAGAAGGTAAATAAACATTTGGAGGCATTTCAGGTTCATGCGAAAACATTCTATTTTTGATGAAAAGAGATAACACCCCCCTCCTCACGACATACTTCAGAAAGGTCAAAAATGGGCTGTTTTCAAATGCTCCATCTTTCAATTATAGCTCACAAATGTGGTTCATCGCTTTTGGAGCTGAGTATGTTTAAAGTGCTTTTCTTGCTTCAAAGGCCCTAAACACAAGATTTGGGGTACCAGTAACGGTAAATGAAAATGAGCAATTTGCTCACTCTGTGGATTTTAACAGTGTTTCTTCACCACGAGAAGTAAATCGAACAACATTCGGAGGCATTTCATGTTCAAGCAAAAACGTTCGATTTTTGACGAAAAGAGATAACGACCTCCTTACGACATACTTCAGAAAGCTCAAAAATGGTTTGTTTTCAAATGTTGCATCTTTCAGCTATGTCTCACATTTGGATGTGGACCATCACTTTTGGAGCTAAAATGAACATGTTTAAAGTGATTTCTTGCTTCAAAGGGCCCTGAACAGAAGATTTGGGGTACAGGTAAAAGTAAATGAAAATGGCCAATTTGCTCTTTCTGAGGAATTTAAATGTATTTCTTCACCACAAGAAGGTAAATAAACATTTGGAGGCATTTCATGTTCATGCGAAAACATTCTATTTTTGATGAAAAGAGATAACACCCCCCTCCTCACGACATACTTCAGAAAGGTAAAAAATGGTCTGTTTTCAAATGCTCCATCTTTCAATTATAGCTCACAGATGTGGTTCATCACTTTTGGAGCTGAGTATGTTTAAAGTGCTTTTCTTGCTTCAAAGGGTCCTAAACACATGAATTAGGGTGCAGATAAAATTGAATAAAAACGTCCAATTTGCTCGCTCTGAGGAATTTAACCCCTTCCATGCTGCGCAAATTCCGCCGCTGTGCTGACGGAATCTTGCGCGGGCGTGGTCATGACGGAACGGTTCCGTCATGAGCACAGCTCAACCGTGGCTCATGACGGAACCGTTCCGTCATGAGCACCGAAGGGGTTAACAGTGTTTCTTCACCACAAGAAGTCAAATAAAAATTTGGAGGCATTTCATGTCCAAGCGAAAAAATATGCTATTTTTGGCGAAAAGAGATAACAACATCCCCCCCTTACAACATATTTCAGAAAGTTCCAAAATTGTCCTTTTTTAAATTTTTTTCATCTTTCAGCTATATCTCACCTTTGGAACAAAAATGTGCATGTTTAAAGTTATTTTTGTGCTTCCCAAGGCCATAAACACATGTTTACCAATGCAGGTAATAGTGAATGAAAATTGTCAATTTTCTCACTCTGACAGATTTAACAGGGTTTGTTCACCCTGAGAAGTGTATTAGTCAACATTTGGAGGAATTTAGCGTTCGAGCAAAAACGTCCAATTTTTGGCGAAAAGAGATAACACCTCCCGCTTATGATATAATTCAGAGAGGTCAAAATGATCCGTTTTTAAATGTTGCATCTTTCTACTACATCTCACATTTGGATGTGGATTATCACTTTTGGAGCAAAAATGTGCATGTTTAAAGTGATTTTCTTGCTTCCAAGGGTCCAGAACACATGGTATGGGGTGTGGGTAATAGTGAATGAAAAAGGCCAATTTGCTCACTCTGAGGACTTTAACAGTGTTTATTTACCACAAGAAGTGAATTGAACAAAATTTGGAAGCATTTCATGTTTAAGCTAAAACGTCAATTTTTTTTACAAAAAAAGATAATAACCACCCTTAGGACATACTTCAGAAAGGTCAAAAATGGTCCGCTTTCAAATGTTGCATTTTTGTACTATATTTCTCATATGGATGTGGTTCATCACTTTTGGAGCTAAAATGAGCATGTTTAAAGGGATTTCCTGCTTCAGACCAGTGGGACGGGGCACAATACTGATGTCCCGTAGGAAGAGGGAAGGGCGAATGTTTCTACCACTGTACAATTTAGGAAAGTGGAGTACCCAAATAGTAGCAATATACCACAGAGTGAAGTGTCACCCCAAAATATCAAGCTTAAACTAATGCTAAAGACAGGAGAGGATATGTTCACAAGATCTGTGCCGACCTCAGTCATAGTTCATGAAGGAGACACTGGAAATGGAGTTAGGGATCACGGTCACGATCACGGTCCTGAAAGGCAGAAACAGATGATTGAAGCTCCTTCAGATTCCCTGTTAACAGAACAATCAGTCATGACTGGCCACGCAGAGATGCAAGCAACTGGAGCCATGGGGGGTGAACCTGAAACCACTGTTATTAGAGGCCAGAGTGGGAACCTCAAAGGGAAGCTGCCAATAATGATGGCTAAATCTCCTGATATGGGAGAAAAATTATTCTCGCTCACTGACGACTCAGACCTCTCCAACATGGAGGATTCGTCATCTTCCTTAACTGATGAGCCAGTCTCCTATTTTTCCCCCAGTGACACCTTGGACAATATTACCTGTTTAACCCAGCGCAAATTGTCAGAGAAGGGAGAGTAAGAAAGTGGCCTCCACGGAGAATCAACTATGGGACTATTTGGCAACCCAGCTGGGTTTTTCAACAGAGGAACCCGAGGGGACCCCAAAAGACCCTAATGACATTACAGAGGGTACTTCCTCAGAACCGGATATAGTTGAAGGCTCACTGGCCGTAATTCTTTAATTGATCAAACAGGTGCAGGAAGAAGCCAGGAGCACGAGTCGCCATGCTAGGTTAGCAACAAAACAGCTGCATGGAACCATCAAGAAAATAAATAAGACATGCTCAGAAATTGCTAGCAGAATAATTATGGTGGAGGAACAGACGGAGTGTCTTGAAACTGAAGTTAACATTCTAAAAATATAGAAATCCTCACAGGAAGGTGCTATGACCAATTTCCTCTGGAAACTTGAGGATCAAGAGAATAGACAGAGACGTAATAACTTGAGAGTACTAGGGGTACCTGAGGTGACTGAAGACTCGGATGTGAGAGCCTATATTGTTAAACTATGAAGGGGTGCCTTTCTGGAGAAAAACAAAGTGGGATTGGGTGGCAGAAATTCAACGTGCCCACAGATTCACCCTAATGTTGAGGAAGACTTGGCCCAATGAAGTAGAGTGACCCAGGGCCATTCTGGTCTATTTTGGGAATTTACTGTTGTATCAAGAAATATTTGAGCAAGCCCGTCCTAATGCGAAAAAGTAGTTTGGGGTTGTCACTTTTTTGTTACGCCAGATTTTGCACATGCCACGGCAGAGAGGCGGTGGCGGCTGTGGCAACTTTTTGATCCATTCCAGAATACTGGGTTGGAAGTTTACCTTCAAAACCCAGTCCATTTGAAGGTGATTTACAAGGGGCATACCCGTAGTTTTCCATCCAAGGTCTTGCCCACAAATATCTAAAAGAAAATTGTGGTGGGTTGACTGCAAGCCTGTAGGTAAACATTCATAGGACGTTAAGACATCCCGGGGCATATCAGGACTAGGTAATCGGCAGGTAAGTCAATTGAGAGTGCTACTAAGCCCAAGTTTTTATTACACATTGTACAAGCTAGCCACTTTGGCCATTCAGGGGTTTTGTCTGGATTCCTTAGTTCTTGTGAGAGGAAACTCAGTAGGGGAGCGACCGGGGTAGCATGCTTTCATGGGTGCTATCATTCAGGCATTTTGCATAATTGCTCATTTGGTGGTGTGGGAGTTTTGACGGGGAGGGGGGCACAGGTTGTGGATGTGGGTGGATGCTGCACAAGTAATGCAAAAGGTACAGAGTTGTAATAAGAAAGGGGGATGGGCGAGTCTATTGGCTGACCTATATCAATATAGTATGTGTGCAGTTCCTAAGAAGGGGTCTAAAGAAGGGAAGGGATGAGTAAACTGAGAATTGCCTCTGTGAATATTTGTGGGTTGAACAAAAAAAGAGGCTAAAGTGGCTCTGGATTTACAAGTTTTTGAGGCTGATATAATCTGTCTCCAGGAGACATATATTGAGGGATCTCAATTGTCACTAATTGATGCATTAGGTTTTAAACTGGGTGGTGACACTCTTCAAGGTATGAGAACTTGTGTGGAAATTTTAGCCAGAAGAAGCTCTTCACACCTCTTTACACAAACTCGTGCGGATAGATTTGGAATATGGGTTATCACGGAGTTCCAAACAGACGCAAGAAGATTTAACTTGTGTTCGGTATGTGGGTCCATTTTAGATAATCCCGGGTTATTCAACTGGTTGACTAGTAAATTAGTATCTTGGCCATCATCCGTAGTCTTTTGCAGGGATTTAAATATCAATTTTACCCACTAGCTGGTCATGTGAGGAGCATTATAAGTATTGTGGTAGGAAATCAAAAGTGTTTAATCACTCAAATACCTCTGTAAAGATCATATGCTGATGGATGTTTGGCAAATCAGGAGGCCACCGAAGATGGTTAGACTTTTTTTTCCTCTCCTCATCAGTTGCACGCTCAGCTAGATTTTTTCTTTGTATCACACTCTGTGATCCAAGATTGTGTCTGACCATAATCCCCTTGTGTTGGTGCTCAAGAATGGGGGCTGCCCCAAAAAGGCCACTAATTGGAGCTTTGAGAGAGTGTTACTGATCAACAGTGATTTTTTAGGTCATATGAGGAAATGGATACCGATATTCCTCAGGGAGAACTTGGGTAGCGCATCTTTGGAAGTCGTTTGGGATGCTCTGAAAGCTGGGATTCGGGATGAAACCCTGCAGTTTATATGAAGTAGGGGGAAAAGGAAAAACAGAAAATGCAGGAGCTGTATACTACACTAGCTACTGAAGAGAGGAAACTAATAGTTGCTACGCATCAGAAAAATAATATTCAAGAGGTACATTTGGGGGCCATAATGAGATTATTACTGCAAAAATAGCAGATAAATATACGTGTGGAGAGAGAAAGCCTATGAATGTAATGAGCAAGTCCGGCTTTCTCTTGCCGTAAGGGTGAGGCAAAAGGGTGGTCAAAATGAAGTACGAGAAATAAGGGCACCCATGCAAGGCATGATCTCTGATCCTGTAGGAAGAAAGATGGCTTTTAAAAGATTCTATTAGTCATTGTATCTGGAATCTAGCAAGGCAGAGGCCATGGATATAAACAGTTTTCTGGTTTCAATACATCTCCCGAGATTTTGTGAAGCAAAACAGCAGGGTCTAGAGGGGGTTCCCATGTGGGAAGAAATCATAGTGACTGTCTCCTCCCTGGCTGCAGGGAAGGCAGCTGGGATTGATGGCATCCTGGCAGAATTCTACAGGGTATTTGCGTCAGAACCGAGGGACTGCCTAACCAGTCTGTTCGCACATATTTTCAATGGAAACTACCCTCCACATTCATGGTCTCAGGCAAAGATTGTAGTTTTCCCCAAGAAAAACAAACCAAAAATGGAACTTGGATTCTGCAGACCAATCACCCTGATTAATGTGGACTCCAAAGTATATTCGAAAGTCCTTGCCTCCCGGTTGTCCCCTATTATCTGTAACGTAGTGACCGGACAGCAATATGGGTTTATACCCAGGAGAAGTACTACTGACCATATCAGACGAGTAATCTCTCTGTTCGAAGCAGCCCAGGTAGAGGGAGACCCTATGGCTCTGAATCTGCTGGATGCAGAGAAAGCTTTTAATAGGGTCTTCTAGCACTATCTATGGACTGTGTTGGAAAGGGTAAACAGAGGACCCGAATTCCGGCTAGCCATTAAAGCTTTATATTTTAATCCAGAAAGCCAGAGCTCTTGGAATCGTTTGAGATTTCAAGGAGGGATAAGCAGGGGTGTCCATGCTCTCCACTCCTGCTCGCCCTATACATTGACCAATTTAAACGTAAGCTTGAGCAAAATATCAGCATCCCTCCTATGGTCTTCATTGGCTGCAAAACCAAAACTCTAGCTTATGCAGACGACATAGCCTCAGTTAGACTGAACCGTCTATAGAACTTGCTGAGATAGAGAAAGCGGCGAGAGGGTTTGGGCTTACCTTAGGCTATTTGTTAAATAAAGAAAAAACTGTGATTTTGGTTAATAAACAGATCTCCCTGGAGGACGCTAGTGTAGCCACAAGCGCGGTGTATTTTGGAATTACCATTGCCCCTGATTTGGATGTCATTGTTAAAGAAAATTTTGAGCCCTTTATCGAAAAGTCCAAAAGAGATTTGTATAGAATAAATAACTTACACCTATCCTTGGCAGGGGGGTGGAACGTTATCAAAATGATTTTCTTCCCCAAAATCCTTTACTTTTTTCGTGCTATCCCTTTAGAGATAGGAAATCTCTGGTTCAAGAAATTGGAAAAGCTGTTCTTCCATTTTGTCTGGGCATATGCAAATCCAAGAAGAGCCCTAAAATTCCTGACCCTCCCTAAAGATAGAAGCGGGTGGGGGTTACCAAATCTGAAATGATATTACTGGGCTTCCATATTGCAAATTTTAGTGGTTCTGTTGTAAGATAAACCACCCCCTCAAGTAGGAGTTGAATATTTCCACTCTCCTTATGAGTTACTGATAGATGAAGGGGTTTGGGAAACATATGGAGGCAGATTGAACTCAATTACTTTAGGAGAGTTTGCTTTAATTATTATTATTATTATTATTTCGCGATTTTTATTGCGCAAACAAATACCCAAAGGTGTCTCGGCGCATGTGACAAAAACGAGAGACCAAACCGCAGGATTACTGATTGAACAGCCATGTCTTTAAGAGCCTACGAAAGCTTATCAAATTGGGGGCAGTTTTTATGGTGAGTGGCAAAAGGTTCCAGAGTTTAGGTGTGGCAACCAGGAAGCGCCTGTCTCCCCAGGTTGCCGTTCTCGTGCGAGGTAACGGAAGCAGGCAGGAGTTGGCAGATCTCAGCTGTCTCTTGGGGCTGTACAACTGGAATGCTTCAATCAGAAACTTTGGACCGACGCCATGCACTGCCTTATAGGCAATGCAGAGGGCCTTGAATTTAATGCGGCCCTCTACTCTTAGCCAATACAGGTGACGAATGGCTGGAGTAGTTGGCTGGCGGCGGGGGATGTCAAGAAGAATTCTTGCAGCAGCATTTTGTATGGACTGCAACTTAGATAGAACGAGTTTCTGAGTATTAAGGAAGAGGGCGTTCCCATAATCAATTTTGGAAAACACTAGGGTAGAGACCAGGGTCTTCCCAGCTGAGGTGGGAAGGTAAGGCAGTATTTTCCTAATTTTCTTTAAAATAAAGAACGCAGATGACACTACCTTGTTGACATGAAGGTTGAATGACAGCTTGCTGTAAAAAATAACTCCCAGGTTTCTGGCCTGATCTTATTGAATGCTTTCAAAGTGTGGTCAAATGTTTGCAATCTAATGGGTTTAGGTAGACGGAATTTTTACACGCCCTTAAGTGATAATAGGAACCTGCCAAGACTTTTGCGGATCAGTATACCCTAAGTTGTGTAAAAGTTGGTGTAAATAAGGTAGGTCTCTTTTTCTCTCACATGGGTGTAAGGTTGTTTGAAGAGATTAGGAATGAATTTCGTGTTAGCAAGAAAGATTTTTTTAAGTACCTTCAGGTAAGGGATTTTTTTAATCTTAAGGAAGTTGGCCCTGTGGGATTTCAAAGATGTGATCTGGTTGATTTATTGGTAGAATGGGTGTAAACCCCTCATTGGAGTTATTTACTCCCTCCTTAATAAAGGCATTAAAGACGGTGTAGTTAAACACACCTTGAATTGGCAAGAGCAGCTGGCAATTTCTGAATCAAGTTTTCTGGAATCCTTTTCTTTGGCTCAAACAGATTTATTATCCTCTAAGCTGCAAGTGCAGTATTGTAAAACGTGCTTTAATCTTTACTATACTCCTAGTAGGATCATTAAATGGGGAGACAGTAAAGGTTCTCAATGCCTTGGATGCCAACTTAGGGAAGGGGCAGATAGTGTACATTTTTTGCCACTTGTCAAGTGTTAACATCTATTAAAACCCAGATTGCAGAGCTTTTCAATGAAAAATGTAATATAAGGATATCCCTGACACCTGCAGTGATACTTCTGGGAGTGTCAGACGGGGACAGGTTGTTAAGGGGTAGAGCTTTTGTATTCATCTCCATGACCATTTTTTGATTATGTATTGCTTTAGCATGGTTAGATAATAACCCACCGGTCTTTCAACAATGGTTAGCCAGGGTGCTTGCTGTTTGTAATCTGGAAAAAGCAATTTATTCAAGGAAAAGTGTCCGGGGTAAAAGTAAGGGTCTTCGGAGGTGGGCACTGCTACGTGACTGGATAGAATCAAGGAGCTGAGAAAGGTATTCACAATGAACTTTGGTTAAGTGAATGGACTTTATTTATGTACTCTGGATCTGGTGTTTTGTTTTCCCCTTGTTTGTAATGAGTTAGGAAGTGATGATCTGTACTGTGCTTATTCAATGTGACTCTGTGTAAATGTGTAGCGGGTGGGTTGGGGTGGGTTGGGAAGGCGTTTCATAATGGCCTTTTTGTATTATGAATTATTGAAATGAAATTGATAATAAAATTAAAATAAATATTTAAGAAAAAAAAATTTAACAACTTTTGGAGGCATTTTATGTTCAAGCAAAAACATTCAATTTTTGATCAAAAGAGATAACACCCCCCTTACAACATACTTCAGAAAGGTCAAAAATGATCCGTTTACAAATGTTGCATCTTTCAGCTATATCTCACATTTGGTTGTGGATCATCACGTTTAGGCTAACATGAGCATTTTTAAAGTGATTTTCTTGCTTCAAAGGACCCTAAACAGAAGATTTGGGGTACGTGTAAAAGTAAATAAAAATGCCCTATTTGCTGACTTTGTGGACTTTAGCAGTGTTACTTCACCACTGTTGCAGGGATTCTGCACAAAGAACTCTGCGCAGGATTACGGGACCTTGGTGTATAGGGACTGAGTCTTCTTACCACCTTAGTGCCCACGAGCCCGGGACCGACTAAGTATAGTGTCTCACTTGCTCTCCTACTCCCTCACAGAGAACCAAATGATTAGACACCCCAGAACACAAGACTCCCAGATCTCTCAGGAATCGTGGTAACAAGACACTCCCTTTCACCCCCATTCTTGCACTCATCCACAATAAGATCTGACAGTCACAAAATAGTTTAAAATGTTTATTTTAACCAGTAACGTGCCATAACATGCAGTAAACTTGCCACAACAAGCAGACAAATGCATGGTACAAATATAGTCTGTATTGCAGCGAGTCCATAAATCATGAAGGGAGATGACATCATAAAAAGACAGTGGAGCCTATCCTCCCTCCCCTTGCTAAGAAGCAGTATTATTACATATTAGCAGATCTCTGGGCTTTGTCAGCAGACCCCTTATCCTAGCCTATCAATGGTAGATCTACATCGTAGGTGCTGTCTTGCTCTACTCCCTCGAAAGGTCTATCTCCAAGTGCATCTCACCTAATTTGTGTACCCCACTAAAACCCAAGTATGTTGTCCAAACAACAGCTGCATCAGTATGTTTTGTCTAAGGGCTAAGGTCTGGCCGGATCAAATTAACAAGGGGCATTGCTGTTCAGCCTTGCACATAATGTTCAATCAAAATCCCAGAAACATGCAGAGTGTGAACACAGAGATGAGTTCTCATGTGAAAGCAGTCGTTGGAATATTGCAAAAATAAAGCTGTGTAGTAATGTGTGCAAAAGCAGCAGGCAAGCTGCAACATGCTCAAGCTAGGTTAGTGGAAAAGACAATGTCCCTATGGGCCACGTAACACCCGAGAAGTGAATTGAACAACATTTGGAGGCATTTCATGTTCAAGCCAAAACCTTCAATTTTTAATGGAAAAGAGATAACACACCCCCTTATGACATATTTCAGAAAGATCAAAAATTTTAAGTTTTCAGATGTTGCATCTTTCAACTATAACTCACATTTGAATGTGGATCATCACTTTTGCAGCTAAAATGAGCATGTTTAAAGTGACGTTCGTGCTTCCAAGGATCGTAAACTCATGATTTGGGGTGGGGGTAAAAGTGAATGAAAATGTCAAATTTGCTCACTCTGAAGACTTTAACAGTGTTGCTTCACCCCAAGGAGTGAATTAAACAATATTTGGAGGCAATTCATGTTCAAGCGAAAACGTCCTATTTTTGGCGAGAAGAGAAAAGACCCCCCATAGGACATACTTCAGAATGGTCAAAAAAGGCCCATTTTTAATTGATTCATATTTCAGCTAAATTTCACTTTTGGATGTATATCATCACTTTTGGAGCTAAAATTGGCATGTTTAAAGTGATGTTCGTGCTTCCAAGGGTACTAAACTCCGCTCCGCACAAAGAGTGTGTGGAGATATGCCTACTCTGCTTCCACGGAGAATGTGAAGAAGGCAAATCTCCCCACACACCGCAGCAGAGTGGAGTTGGCCAGCCCCCGCCTCCACCCCCCTATTAACAAGTAATTCTACATTAATTAAAAGTAAATTAAAACCACTTACCTGTACTGCAGCGTCCTTGCAAGAAATGCGCATGCAGGCAGTGAGGAAGAGGAGGAGGGCAGCCCTTGGGCGACACAATACAGGTAAGTGTTTTTTAATTTACTTTTAATTAATGTAGGATTACTTGTTAATAGGGGGTGGAGGCAGGTGGCGTAGCGAAGCCGAACGGAACGGAGTTCCAAGGTGTTTGTTCGCAACTGAGTGGACCACTGTGTAGCCCCGCTACACCCACTACGCCCAAGGTTACTAAACACATAATTTGGCATGAGGGTAAAAGTGAATGAAAATGGCCAATTTGCTCACTCTGAGGACTTTAACACTGTTTCTTTAATCCCTGAAGTGAATTAAACAACATTTGGAGGCATTTCATGTTCAATCGAAAACATACTATTCTTGACGAAAAGAGATAACACCCCCCCTTAAGACATACTTCAGAAAGGTTAAATTAGGTCCATTTTTAATTGTTTCTTCTTTAAGCTACATTTCACATTTGGATGCAGATCACCACTTTTGGAGCTAAAATTAGCATGTAGAAACTGATCTCCATGCTTCCAATGGTCCTAAACACATGATATGGTGTGAAGGTAAAAGTGAATGAAAATGGCCAATTTCCTCACTCTAAGGACTTTAACAGTGTTTCTTCACCAGGAGAAGTGAATTAAACAACATTTGGAGGCAATTCATGTTGAAGTGAAAACGTCTTATTTTTAGCAAAAAGAGATAACACCCCCCCTTACGACATACTTCGGAAAGATCAAAATGGTCTGTTTTTCAATGCTGCATCTTTCAACTATATCTTATATTTGCATGCCTATCATCACTTTTGGATCTTAAATTTGCATGTTTCAAGTGATTTTCATTCTACCAATGGTCCTAAACACAAGGGGGCAGATTTACGAGCCCCTTGCGACACATTTACGCTGCCGTTGCATCACTTCTGTGACGCAGCGGCGGAGTAAATCATGTTCCATGTTGCGCCGTATTTACAATGTGACGCATCTAGGGAGATGCATTACGTTGTAAACCCCTGCGCCACATGAAACCTGCGTCAGGTTTCATGTGGGCGTTCCAGCGCAGGGTGGGCGTTCCCTCGCAGGTACGCCTCATAAAAGTGACGCAGTGAAATCTACAAGATTTCACTGAGTCACTTTTACGGCCATGCTGCCTCAAAAACCTTGGGCCTGCTTGAAGCAGGCGTAAGGATTGACGCAGCATGTTAGCCATAGGGCACCCCGGAGCCTTGCTGGAGCCGCGTCGCACTTGCGACACGACTCCGGCAATGCGCCGCATTTCCGCCGGGGGATGCGACAGGCATCTGCTTATCCATGCGCCACGGCGCGCCGCATTGTAAATGTGGCGAATCAGTGGTGGCGCACGGGTGGTTTTGCGGGTCGCAAGTGTTTTGGCGCATTCCTGCTGATTTGCAGAGATGCGCCAGACCTTGTAAACCTGCCCCATGATTTGGCTTGAGGATAAAAGTGAATAAAAATAGCCAATTTTCTCATTCTGAGGACTTAAAAAGTGTTTCTTCACCCGAGAAGTGAATGAAACAATATTTTGAGTAGTTTCATGTTCAAGCAAAAAGTACTACTTTTGTAGAAAAGAGATAGTACCCTCTTTTACGACATACTTCAGAAAGGTCAAACTAGGTCCGCTTTCAATTGTTCCATCTTTCAGCTATATCTCACATTTGGATGTGGATCATCACTTTTGGATCTAAAATTAGCATGTAGAAAGTGATTTTCGTGCTTCCAATGGTCCTAAACACATCAATTGGTGTGAGTGTAAAAGTAAATGAAAATGGCCAATTTCTTAACTCTAAGGACTTTAACAGTGTATCTTCTTCCGGAGAAGTGAATTAAACAACATTTGGAGGCAATGCATGTTCAAGTGAAAAAGTCTTATTTTTGGCGAAAAGAGATTACAACATATTTCAGAATGGTCAAAAATGGTCAGTTTTCAATTGTTTAATCTTTCAGCTATATTTCACATTTGGATGTGGATCAATAATTTTTGAGCTAAAAATGGCACATTTAAAGTGATTAACATGCTTCCAAGGGTACTAAACACATGATTTGGGATGAGGGTAAAAGTCAATGAAAATGGCCAATTTGCTCACTCTGAGGACTTTAACACTGTTTCTTAAATCCATGAAGTGAATTAAATAATATTTGGAGGCATTTCATGTTCAATCGAAAACATGCTATTTTTGACAAAAGAAGATAACACCCCCCTTATGACATACTTCAGAAAGATCAAAATGCTCTGTTTTCAAATGTTGCATCTTTCAACTATATCTCACATTTGGATGTGGATCATCACTTTTGGAGCTAAAATTAGCATGTAGAAACTGATTTTTGTGCATTCAATGGTTCTAAACACATGTGGGCTCATTTATGAGCCCCAGCGTCACTTTTGCGCCACTGGTGCGTCACTTTTTGTGACGCACCAGTGGCGTAAAACATGCGCCACGATGCGCCATATTTACAAAGTGACGCATTTACCTAGATGCGTCACTTTGTAAACCCCTGCGCTACATTATACCTGCGTCAGGTATAATGTATGCAGGGTGGGCGTTCCCACGTAAGTATGCATCGTAGAAGTAACGCAGTGAAATCTACGAGATTTCACTGCGCCACTTCTAGGGTGCAAATGCGTCAATATCTTGCGCCTGCCTCACAGCAGGCGTAAGACTGATGCAGGCCCTTTCACATGGGGCTTGCCCCATGTGAAAGGACACATTGCTGGAGTTGCGTCACTTTCGTGACACACTCCAGCAATGCGTCACTTTTGCGCCTACAGATCCGTCAGAAATACTGACGTATCTGTGACTCCTTGCGACATGATGCGTCATACAGTAAATATGACGCATCATTGGAGTCGCAGGGAGGGCGCAGTGAAAAGTGACGCATCACTGTTTTCACGCAGTGATGCGTCACTTTTCATAAATGAGGCCCATGATTTGGGATGAGGGTGAAAGTAATAAAAAAAATGGCCAATTTGCTTACTCGAGGACTTTAAAAGTGTTTCTTCACCCCGAGAAGTGAGTTAAACAAGGGTTTGAGTAAGTTCATATTCAAGCAAAAATGTCCTATTTTTTGCAAAAAGAGATGACACCCCCCTTATGACACACTTCAGAAAGGTCAAAAAAGGTCTGCTTTCAATTTTTTCTTCTCTCAACTATCGCTCACATTTGGATGCGGATCATCACTTTGGGAGTTAAAATTAGCACGTAGAAACTGATTTTTGTGTATCCAATGGTCCTAAACACATGATTTGGGGAGAGGTTAAAAGTGAATGAAAATAGCCAATTTGATTACTCTGAGGACTTTAACAGCATTTCTTCACCTCAAGGAGTGAATTAAACAACATTTGGAGGCAATTCATGTTCAAGTGAAAACGTCCTATATTTATCGAAAAGAGAAAAGACCCCCCTTATTACATACTTCAGAAAGGTCAAAAAAGGTCATTTTCAATTGTTTCACCTTTCAGCTATATCGTACATTTGGATGTGGATCATCACTTTTGGAGCTAAAATTAGCACTTTGAAAGTGATGATCGTGCTTCCAAGTGTCCTAAACACATGATTTGGTATGAGGGTAAAGTGAATGAAAAGGGGCAATTTGCTCACTCTTAGGACTTTAACAGTGTTTCTTCACCCCGTGAAGTGAACTAAACTTAATTTGAAGGCATTTCATGTTGAAGAAAAAACGTCCTATTCGTTGTAAAAAGAGATAACACACCCCCCTTACGACATACTTCAAGGAGGTCAAATTAGGTCCATTGTCAAATGTGTAATCTTTCAGCTATATCTCACATTTGGATGTGGATCATCGCTCTTGGAGCTAAAATTAGAATGTTTAAGGTGATTTTCATGCTTTTAATGGTCTTAAAAACATGATTTGTGATGAGGGTAAATGTGAATGAAAATCGCCAATTTGTTCACTCTGAGGACATTGAAAGTGTATTAAACAATATTTTGATTAGTTTCATGTTCAAGCGAAAAAGTCCTATTTTTGGCGAAAAGAGATGACACACATCACACACATTTGATGTATGTACGACATACATCAAAAAGGTCCTCTTTTAATGGTTTCAGCTCTCAGCTATATCTCACATTTCGATTTGGATCATCACTTCAGGAGCTAAAATGAGCACGTCGAAAGTGATTTTCGTGCATTAAATTATCCTAAACACATGATTTAAGGTGAGGGTAAAAGTAAATGAAAATGGCCAATTTGCTCACTCTGAGGACTTTATCAGTGCTTCTTCACAAAATAAATTAAACAACATTTGGATGCAATTGATGTTCATGCGAAAACGTCTTCTTTTAGCGAAAAGAGATAAGAATCCCCCTTGTGACATACTACTGAAAAGTCAAAAAAGGTCAAATTTTAATTGTTTAATCTTTCAGGTATATCTCTCATTTGGATGTGGATCATCACTTTTGGAGCTAAAATTAGCATTTTTGTGTGATTTTGTGCTTCCAAGTGTCCTAAACACATGATTTGGTGTGAGGGTAAAAGTGAAAGAAAATGGGCAATTTGCTCATTCTTAGGAATTTCACAGTATTTCTTCACCCCTTGAAGTGAACTAAACGTCATTTGAAGGCATTTCATGTTGAAGCGAAAAATTCTTATTCATTGCAAAAAGAGATCGCACACCCCCCTTACGACATACCTCAGAGAGGTCAAATTAGGTCCGTTGTCAAATGTTTCATCTTTCAGCGATATCTCACATTTGGATGTGGATCATCACTGTTGGAGCTAAAACTTAGCATGTTGAAAGTGATTTTCGTGCTTCCAATGGTCCTAAACACATGATTTGGGGTGAGGATCAAAGTGAAAGAAAATGGAGAATTTGCTCATAGTATGGATTTTAACAGTGTTTCTTCTCCCGTGGAGTGAATAAAACAACATTTGGAGACAATTCATGTTCAAGTGAAAACGTCCTTTTTTTGGCGAAATAGAATAAGACCCCCCCTTATGACATACTTCAGAAATGTCAAAAAAGGTCAATTTTTAATTGTTTCATTTTTCAGCTCAATATCACATTTGGATGTGGATCATTACTTTTGGACCTGAATTTGGCATTTCTAAAGTGTTTGTTGTGCTTCCAAGGGTACTAAATACATGATATGGTATGAGGGTAAAAATGAATGAAAATGGCAAATTTGCCTACTCTGGGTCCATGGAATGCGGTCTGGAGGGAGGTCTTTGTCGAGGCAGAGTACAAGGGTTGAAACACCCTCCCCCCACCCCTCCCTACCTTGAACTGGTGTGCTTAAGGTCTGCCCCTTCAGAGGCCTGGTTAAAGGATTTTCATTGGGTAGCCCCTCAGGTAGCTACATTTGCCCCCCCAATATCCGTGAGCCTGAGAAGTCAAAGGTATTTCGGGCGGGTCACCCCATTCAGCTCCGTTGCCAGTAGGGACACTAGGGTCCACCAGGTAACCCTAAAGGTCTATTCAGAGTTCATAAAGGAGGCCTGGATCTGTTCCATTCCTAGAATGTACCACAATTTGTGTAACCATCCCGTGTATGTCGGACGAGTCTGTGCATCCCAGTGTGACAGGATATGTTGGACTGCCGCACCCAATGCCAGGCCAATTTGCTTCCCTCGGACGGATTTCAACAGGTAGGTGATCGGGTTGGGCAGTCCCAGCACTGCGTAAGCCGGAAATCGGGGTATTTCAGTTTTGAATTGTCTGTCAATGTCGTCCAGTATCTTGGTCCAGTACCCTGTCAGTTCCTTGCAGTCCAATAACAAGTGGAGCAGATTACCTTCTTCCTTGCATCCCCGCCAGCACGTCGGACTACGGTCCGGATTCCCCTTGTGTAAGCGGGCTGGTGTCAAGTACCAGTATGTGGCTACCTTGACTGCTGACTCCCTGCTGGCCGTGTTACAGGTCGTATGATTGGCTCTGTAATAAATTTCCCACCACTCTTTGTCCGTTAGCTCCCTCCCCAATTCCCTCGCCCATCGTTTCTGGCCAACTGATGGTTGTGGGGGAGCCGGTGTTCTCAGCATGGTATACAATTCAGGGATCATTTTCTTATCTGAGTGTTTCAACATTAGCCATTTTTCGTATTTAGTTAGTTCCCTGCTCATGTGAGGCTGTAATTCTGTCTGGAGGAGCCAGTGGCAGAGTTGGAAGTATTGGAACCGACCGAGATGATGTATACTTGTTGGACCTCCGGGAACAGGAGGATTTCGTCGAGGTCAAAGTGGTACCCCAACGCTTTGCAATCCGAGCCCAGCCACTGCGAAAACGCTCATTCATCCATCCCCGGACTGAACTCTTGGTTGTCAAATAAGGGAGTCAACGGTGAGGGGAAGGATGTCAACCCCGTCTGACAGCCACCTCATGCCGTACGTGCAATAAGGAGTTCGTAATGGGAGAACCCCTGAGATTCGGCGGTCTAGCTGCTTTTTTTTAGAAATGGAGCTTTCCATAGAGAGAGTTTCGCCAGCGCTCTATCCTACTCTGAGTACTTTAAAATGTTTCTTCACCCCAAGAAGTGAATTAAATAATATTTTGAGTAATTTCATGTTCAGGCACAAAGTCCAAATTTTGGCAAAAAGAGATGACGCCACCCTTACGCCATACTTCAGAAAGGTCAAAAAAGGTCCTTTTCAGTTGTTTCATCTTTCAGTTATATCTCACATTTGGATGTGGATCATCACTTTTGGAACTAAAATTGGCACATAGAAAGTGATTTTCATGCATTGAATCATCCTAAGCACATTATTTGGGAAGAGGGTGTGAGAAGTTGGCCTGGTATATGCTGACCACTTATTAAAGTGGGCACCTTGTACCAGTCCAAACAACCCTTATTGCTGATTAGGTTAAAGACAACCTTTATTGAAAGCAATCCTAGTGGTAGCTATGGAGAGTAGTCTTCAGGCTAAGTCTCGAAGGAATGTAAAGCAGCTTGTTTTACCAGATTAGAACCTCCTGAATGACCACATGAAAAAAGAACCACACAAGGAAAATATAAAATATATGTATTTATTACTAAACACTCTCTACTAACCTCTTTATGAGATTAGAGAACAAAGCACACAATATTAAATCAATAGAACAACAGTAAATAGCACAATACACAGTGGGCTCCAGGGGGAGCCTGAACCATATACGAAGAAAGTGGTATAACAACCATGACTTGACTAGACAGAGTGCCTAGAGCACATAGAACTGCTGGGACCCGAGGAACCACCCAAAATAGTGACACACGGTACCCACGGAGGACGGGTACTGTGTGTGATCACAGGCGCGAGCTCCGTACAATCTTATGAGTAAGTTGCGGTTGAAATTTTAAAGATTAAGGACACAGATAGGACTTAAAAGAAAAACCCATTTAAACATAGAATGTTCTAAAGCCAGCACCCTTTGGGAGTACTGAGATACCCCTGTTACCTATCCCAAAGAAGCCAGGTGCATAGGGGTCAAGTGATGTCGGAAACCTTTGTCGTTTTTAATGGCGCGATGTGGAAAAGTGACGCTGCTGGGAAGATGAAAAGTGTCAAGTGGAATCCAAGCCTGGATCTGAGGGGAGAAGAACCTGAAAGCAGAGGGGACAGAGCCTGGGTCACTTCACAGTGACCAGGGGCATGATAGACGAATGCCCACCGATGTCGAGTGTTTCAGGTGAGAAGAGGTGAAGCTTGACTCTGCAGCCACGGGGACCAGAAGACATCGACGATGACCAAAATCCAGTGGTGAGCTGTCGCAGGAAGGATGTCGATTGCTGGGGGGTCAGTGTCTTGATTGAACACCAACGAGCCTTGGCAACTGCAACCCATGTAGTCAGAGGAAAGATGCTTCGGTGAGGACCACCAAGGTCCTGGGGACTCTCCAAGCAATGGAGAGTCAGGGCATGTCTGGAGCAACCAGGAAAGCCCACAGAAAGTCAAAGTTACCTTCACAAGGACACACAGGCCAACAGACCAGTGATCACAAAGGGACCTCGAGCTGAATCACAAAATACCAACCCACGGAATACTCGTGGAATGTAGGCTGGAAATCTTCATTGGAATTACTGCTTGGGGTCAGGACTATAAGTAGCCCAAAGTACAGCCTTAGGGATTGCTGAAAAGCATATGCTTCTGCAAAAGTACACGTTGCACAGGGGTTCCGGTTGCAAGATCCCCATGAGGGATATGGGCCTCAGAATTGCTGAGAGCACAGATCAACCTCAGATACCTCAGGAACCCACCTCTTGTGTTGCTGAAATCTTTGGAGTCCTCAGGAGTTCAGGAGATGCAAACTGGTCAGATGCATTTAGGTGCCTGCCTTGCAGGGGAGTAACTCCTTTACTCCAAGGGAGATTCTTCATTCACCCAGTGTCATGCAGATTGTCGGAATACTTGGTTACTGTAGCAGAGTTTAGTCCAGGTAAAATCTAATGTCTTGTAGTCAGGGGTTCCTAATTTATACCCAAGGAAGGGGTGGAACAAACTCTGGGGACCCACCCATGGTAGAGTCAGGACAGAGGGGTGACTACACCCATGTCCTTTCTCCAGTTTCATGCCAGAGCAGTAGCAAATGGCTCCTGCAACCGGTTTGAGCTGGACTATGCACAGGGACATCAAATGTGCCCCAGTGCAGACATCAAAGCACTCTCAGAGTGCACCCACCCAGCCACAATACACTAAAGCCTGTCTGGGAGGTGGTGACTCCTCCCTGTGACAGGAAGCCTATTGTGAAGCCTTCCCCTGCTTGAGCTTGGCTCAGCAGCAGGAGGGCAGACTTGTGTCTGTGGCTGGCAGCATCCATTTTGTGATGCCCAGGTCAAGAAAGCTGGTACTTGGTAGCCCAGTATGTCACATATGTCCCTCTAGTAGGGTGGAATCATACCTCCCCGCCAGTAACTGGAGGGGAGGTATGATTCTAAGGTTTTTGACACCAAACACAACATGTTTCTAAAAAGCCGTTTTAAAGTTAGCATTTACCGCGAGGCTATAATGCACTTAAATATATATATGGTTGGCTGCATCACAAACAACCCCATGAACTAGGTTCCGAAGGTTGCAGAGGGGCTCTGCTCATGTAAGTGCACCCTCTCACATAACACCCAGCACACTGCCTTCAGGATTAATAAGGCCTGCCGTAGCGGTGACTGAAGGTTTATATGTGCAGTGATTTAGAATAGATATAGTGAACCTATATCTAAGTAAGGGGTGCATACACCACCTTACACAGCCTGCAGTAGCAGACCTATGGTGTCATTTTGAATGGTCTCCAAGAGGGGTGGCATAATACATGCTGCAGCCCCTGGGAGGCCTCTGGGGTACTTATGACCTGGGTACATAGTATAGCATATACTAGGGACGGACAATGATACCCCAGAATCCAATCTGGAGTGTACCTAAAGTACAAGCACAAACAATTTAGGGAGAAAGCAGATAGACTGGGGTCCTGATTAGCAGGATCCCAGTCAGACTAAGTCGAAAATCAGCAAAACACCAGAAAAAAGTGGGGGTAACCATGCAGTAAGATTCCACCTTCCTACAGAGGGTAAAAGTGAATGATAATGGCCTCTGAGGGATTTAACAGTGTTCCTTCACCCCAAGGAGAGAATTAAACAACATTTGGAGGCCGTTCATGTTCAATCGAAAAGGTCCTACTTTTGGCAAAAAGAGATAACACCCCACCTTAAGACATACTTCAGAGGTGTCAAATTAAGTCCTTTTTCAATTTTTTCATCTTTCAGCTATATCTCACCTTTGGATGTGGGTCATCACTTTTGGAGCTAAAATGAGCACGTAGAAATTGACTTTCATGCTTCCAATGGTCCTAAACACATGATTTGGTGTGAGGGTAAAACTGAATGAAAATGAGTAATTTGAGGAATATAACAGTGTTTCTTTACACCAAGAAGTGAATTAAACAACATTTGGAGGCAAAAACCAGAAAAAGCAAATAACGGCCGACCAAGGTTGAGCACTTTAATTCCACTTGTTTCATATATTTCAGTTAGATGCAGCTGCTCCCAGCATCCGCCGTTGATGGATGCCAATGTTTCAAGAAAGTTCATGGGTAAGGAAGGTGCACTCAGAGAGAAGTCAATCAAAAAAGACAGGTATAATCCATCAATCTTCATTTATTAAAGTTGTCATTTAAAAACTGGCACACAGCCAATGCATTTTGTTCCCTGATGCCAAAGGGACTTGGTCAGGCCTGTAACAATTATACAGAAATATAACATGAATAAACATATAACACATCACATGAGTACATATATCTCGCAGCCCCATGATGCAACAGATACATCTCTTGTTGCCAAGGTTAATACTAGGTACACCCCAGATACTCAATATATAACTTATAACTCAATTGAGGATCAGATTACAATTAAAAGCGTAAGGAAAACTAAGAAAAAGGGCCCTAGGAGTAAACCTACCATTGTCAAAATTCCTGCTAATCCAACATTGCAAACAACAAAACGGAGGAAAATCTCTCATTTACCTTCCTCCAAGTCCACTTTCCAAACTGAGGTGACTTCAATACCTGCAGAATCTCTGCAAGAATACACTCAGACACGTACGTTACACTCTCCCAATTTATTAACTGACATTGAGCACCTGGTGAAATCATTACTTTCACCATTAGTGGAGAGAATCAAAAACATTGCCATTCAGCTAACGTCCCTGGAAACATCTATTGCCTTACTCACTGCATCCAATAGGGACTCAAACATCAGTCTCTTAAAAAATCCCATTCATTCCATAAACACTGGGCATATTTCATCAGATCAAAATGCCAGTCAGCCAATATTATCATCTAGAACGGCAAATTCTCCTGCCGTCATGCCCATATTGGAGAATAGTGTTCCTGGCAAAAAATATTCCAGAGTCACGCAAACGCACAGATCTGCAGATTTTCATCGTGATAATGTTAACATACAGTCACCCGAGCTTGGTAAGGAAGGAAAGACTGATCATATCGATCTGCCCCCAGAAGCAGCCCCATACGTGTGATACTTACAGGCGTTCCTGAATTGGCCATGGGTAAAACAGAGGGACATCAGGAGCTTAAAAATAAGGTGGTCCATTGGCTGAGTAAAAATAGGCCACTTCCCAATGACATCAATGGTGAAATACTCCATGTAAGAAGATTGGGATGGGTGGGTTATAGACCAAAGGACATTAAAGGAGATGCGATCATTATAAATTTTAGAGACCGTAGGGTACTGCGCCATATTGTAGATTGGTATACTCCATCCAAAGGTGCAGGCATTTCGACACATGCCCTAAGTTATTTTTACCCTCGCTCTCTCTTGTTAAACCCACCAAAACCACATTCAGTATTCACGGCCAATGCAGAACCTCTTTATTCGTCCCTTTTAACCTCAAACAGATATGCCATTCGTTCCCGTCTGGACGGTTTAGATTGACTCCCAAATGCGGTAAATGAGACCAGCAAAATTGTCACCTGGAGTCCTCCTCAAATCCTTTTGGATATTGATCCTTTACATCATAAGATCAACCTTACGAGTCCCCGTAAACTTGAAACAAAGATAAAAATATCCACTGATTTCCACTCCTTAAACCCTGAGCATAGTTCACCAAGTGATGGTTTAACTTCTAACCCATCTCTGAACCATCACCAGATTGATGATACCTTATGCTCTTTAGTTTCCTCAGTTTCCTGCCAGTCACTGGATACCACTGAGTACCCCAAGGGTGCTATGAGCGGTAATATCGGCATTAAAAAAAGCCCATTGGCCAAATGCCTATTGTCTTGGAACGTGGCAGGTCTCCTCGACTAGCTGACGAACCCCTTATGGGTTCAAGTTGTTTCCCCTTTCAGTGTCATCTGTTTGCAGGAAACATGGAATATTAACGAACTCCACCTTTTAGGATATAAGACCCTACATACCCCAGCACTCTCTAGTTCACATGGCAGGAACAGGGGTGGATTAGTGACCTATATATCCGTAGAATCCGGAATATCACATACCAATTTCATTGGGACAGAAAATTACCAGATTATTTCCTTAAAAGGCAGTTGTTGCAAGGACATCATTCTGGTAAACTTTTATAATAACATTTCCAGTTCCCGCCACGATCGGGTCCTCAATGGCTTAAAGGAAGACTTAATTAAAGTTGAGTCCCACATCCAAACCGATATGCTGCTCATTTGGGTAGGCGATTTTAATTGCTCTTTGTGCTCACTGAGCAATGGAGGTACCTGTGGTCTGGATTCTATCAGAGGTGCCACCACTTCCCACTTTTTGCATACTAAATTAGGTGACCTTCTAAACGGCATAATATCCTATTTCAATTTATCCTTTATGAATGAGCTGTGTAATCCACCGAAGTGTTTTAAACCTACTTTTAATGGGAGAGGTTGCAACTCTATAATTGACTATACCTTGATATCCTCCAGGTACCCAGAGATTATATCAAATTGGGAGACACTGGACTGTGCCATTAGTGACCACTATCCATTAGCGGTGACTTTAAAACTAACTACAACCGCTGATGACGATCTAAGGGTAAACTTGTTTCACACACCGCCATTCACTTTGGGAACTACGATGGGGCTTTACCTTCAATGGGACAAAGTAGTTCCCTCAGTGTTTCTTAACTCTTTGATTAATAACACATATGAGCATATACAGATATGCCTGTCCACTCTAGAGAGCCCTCAGGCAATCAGGCATGCCTTTTCTGTTATGTCGGCGGAGATTAAGAATTTACTTGCTAGAGCACCGAGGAGAACCTCACAAGGCAGCACAGGTTGGTTTGATAGGTCCTGTTCAAAAGCTTTGAAACACTTAAAAACTACCTTAAAAACCAAACCTAGAAATCAGCTGGAAATACGGCAGGCCAGACAAAAATACCGTGAAGCACGGGTGGTAAGAACAAAACAGCTAAAAGCAGAGGCCTGGCTAGCTTTACAGGAAGCCTCTAATAGCAGGGACAATACCGCCTTCTGGAAAGCGGTTAATGCTCCCTTCCTGCAGTGTACACGGGCCGTGAAGATTGAGATGGCTATAACTGCTGAAACTTGGGTCAGCCACTTTGGCACACTATACGATCCAATAGAATACATAGCGCCTACAGATAGTCTGGATCTTTACCATAACCATCATAAAGAGCTGAATGACCCTACCCTTTTTCCTTTACATCTCACTTTTGATTGTGCTGAGGTGCTTATGGCCCTGAAAGAAAGTCCCTCTGGGAAGGCTCCTGGCCCTGACTGTGTACCTATTGATGTTTTTAAATCACAGCTGGACCTGTGGGCTCCTTTACTTACTAATGTCTTAAATTCTTTAAATAAAACAGGTTTTATTGACACATGGCCTGAAGCGGTTGTTGTGCCGATTTTTAAGAAAGGTGATAGGAACAACCCTTCTAATTATCGGCCAATTTCATTGCTTGACTCTCTTATGAAAGTCGCAGGGCGAATTATTTTAAATCGGATTCATGCTTGGCTGGGTGAACATGACATAATTTCAAAATTACAATATGGTTTTAGACAAGGCAGAGGCACTATTGAGCAAGGTTTGAATTTGACCCTTATTATTGCAAAATATACCCAAGCAAAAAAGGGGAACCTCTTTGTCACCTTTGTAGACCTTAGCTCTGCATTTGACTGCGTCGACCATGAGCTTCTTTGGGAATCCCTTGTCGAGATTGGCATAGAGCCCCCTATCCTCGCATTTATTAAAGAGCTTTATAGGGGAGCATCAGCACGTGTCAGATATGGCAGACAGGGAGAGTGTTCGGATAGATTTTATATTAAAAGAGGTGTTAGGCAGGGATGTATTTTAGCCCCCTTACTCTTCACTCTCTACATAAATTCTGTCGGCAAGTATCTTAATAGAAATTATCATGACTACCCCACTATAAATGGGAAACCCATACCCATACTACTCTACGCGGACGACGCTGCAATTATGTCACAGACCCGCATAGGCCTTCAAAGAGCAGTAAATGATTTCACTGAGTTCATGTCACAGCGAGGCTTAAAAATCAATGCGTCAAAAACTTTTACCATGTCCTGTGGCCTAGGAATAGGGAAAAGACAATGCTCCGTTTTTATAAACGGCAATAAGCTTGAAAGTGTTGATAGGTTTCCCTACCTGGGCATTACTTTTGAGAAGAAGGGCTCCTGGCGGGCTGCTGCCCAAGCTAGAGAAGCTGCATTTTCTAAAGCTATAGGAGCCCTGATTAATTTCTCAAAAAAACTGGGGGGACGCCCGATCAACCCTTTATCACAGATTTATCGTGCCAAGTGTGTTTTGACTGGCACATACGGATCCGGGATTTGGGGAATTGATCCGGCAGTTCATATACAGCGCTCTGAGAATTTATTCTTGCGCTACCTCCTGGCCACCCCACGTGGTACTTCTGTTTTTGTAATGCACCATGAACTTGGTTTGACATATATCACGGATACTATAAAATCTGCTCCTATTATTTTATGGCATAAAGTTTGGACCACTCCTGAAACACACTTTAATAGGGAAATTATCATGGATTGTCTCAGCTTGAGTGAGGCTGATAGCCTCAAATGGTTGAATTACGTCAGAAACTTGTCACGTGATATAGGGCACCCAGAATTTTTTACTGACCCCTCTACACTAAATAATATTCCTAGAGTTACCTTAAAACGATTAGTCGCTATCCATCTGGCTAATCGTCGTTGGCTCATTGAAAACTCTAAGCATACCGTGTTGGAGTACCAACTTTCCACCACTGTTGAAGGGATGCTACAATATCTATCTTTAATTCCCTCCCCATTTTCCCGTATGCTTGTGACTCGCTTTCGTACCGATACCTTTTTTAGACTGTTGACATTCCCTAATCAGAATAGTTAGTCAAGAAACTTGGAGAAATGCCCATGTGATGGTCTGTCATCACAATCTAATATTCATTGCATTTTATTTTGTAAGTTCTACCAATTGCAAAGGGTTATTTATTTGAAACCATTGCTTAAATCCTGGGGATTACGTTCCTGTAGGGCAGCTTATCTTAAAATGAAAGCACTAGATAGCCCATTAACTATCGCAGTGGTCTCTCTCTATCTGAAAAAGATTGTAATAACAAGGGCTTCTATGCAGACATAGATGATGAATGCCCTCTTCTACGTCACGTATCTTTTCCCTCCATTTAATGAATCTGTCAAGGGTTGTTTCAACACTAAAACTATGTTTATTATTATTCCTTTTAAACTTTTATGTCATTTATGATGTCTTAATATGATTTTACTGTACTTTTATGATAATGTTTTTACATTTCGAATAAAGAATTTTGACTTGACTTGAGTACATATATAAACATATTAACATCAAAAAGATGATCCACATAACTCCTAATTACACGACTGACTAATACAGAAATTCAAATTGAACATGTAAATATAAAATAATATACATATATTTGAAATCACCTAACCCTTATCTTTAAAAAATACAGAAAATTAATGTAAAGATATCTGAAGATGGGAAACACAAGACAAAAAATGGAGTATTAAAAAATTAACAAATACATCAAGATTAGACACAAAATTATATAATATATCAAAAAGGTAGTCAAGAAAGAAGTAAGGGAAGTAAAAGTACACCAAACCAAAACCAGAAAATTAGAAAATAACAATGAAAAAGAGATGAAATAAACATACAAAATGTTGAACGTAGACAAGAAAGGTGATAACATTAAAATTGAAGAATGAGACAAAGTGTAAAAGGTCAAACCAGACTGGTTAATGTAAAGAATGCCTAAGCATAAGAAAGGTGATAATAAAGAAAACATCTCACCTTGAAAATAAAATTAGGATTCATTATTTTGACGAAAGATGTAAGGTATATGTGTTGTCCCGAGATTAAAGTCTCATCGGTGTAAAAAACACATGTGTAAGGATATACAAAGGTATCAATTTCCATTTATATTCTATTGGAAAAATAAAGCGATAGGAAAAATCATCGTATGGGGTCCAAGCCAAATAGGAATCTAAATAATCATCAAAGATACAAGGTGAGAAAAACATGGGTCTCATATTAGGACCATGGTTTAAAACCAAGAGAACTGAGCCCCTAAGAGAGATCAATAGGATCTCAGACAGTAGCAACACCATGCTGAAGAAGTTAACAAAGAAAAGAAAACAACCATCAGGAAAGGTCTTGTAGCCTAATAACATGACTAACCTAGTATTGAATCAAACAGTCTATATCTCACCTTGAATATATGTCAAATGTACATACGTCATCCATTGATAAATAATTCAATGGAAATCGCAAGAATCCCACAGTTGGCTCACATTCAGAGTAAAGAAGATATATATGGTTCCTTTTACAAATTCTAGATTGAAAAAAACAGATAACAGTGAATGGATAGAGAAGCCGTTAGGCTGCAATATTAAGAAACAAGAGATGGACATAATAACCCCACAGTGTTATGCAAACATTAAAGTATCCAAATGATTGAGGATGCATAGAACATAAACCCCCATTGGGGTATGCCTGAAGGTCAGTCCACATGACAATGAAGTAAAGAGGTAGAGTTAAATAACTTAACAAAATGCAATTGTCCAAGAAGAGCAAAGAACATTAATAACTCAAAAAGAAGTCAAACGGCCAGTTAAGCAAAGAACCCCATAGTGTATGCGGGGTGCCAACAGACATATAAGCCAAGGTGCAAAAGAACCAGAAGGGTAAACCCGCCCCAGGCGCACGTAGGGTGACCAACCATCCGTAAATTTCACGGACAGTCCGTAATTTCGTCCGTCTGTCCGTTGTCAGTGAAGGATTCTTTAATGGACGCCATTTGTCCGTAATTTTAACCGGGCACCGGTCGCACCACCCTAAAACCGGCACAGCTTCCACCCACCTCCCTTCTTGACTCCGATGCTGTTGAGGTCGGGTGTAACAGACTCCGATGCAGTACCAAAGCTCAGATACCCAGCAGCATTGGAGAGGCACAGCGGGATGGCAACCCTCACACCTTCAGCCCTTGATGAGCTGTTAAGAGGTGTTTGAAGGTGACTGAGAGGGAGGGGCTGCAGCTTCAGGAGCAGGGGCATGTATTCAGATGCAAACAGCCCTGAATGCGTCATGTCTCTGCAATTTAGAGGGGCCTCACACATTCCCTTTCTGTCCAGGGCCCCAAACATCCCAGAACCGGCCCTGATTACACCGAGGCAGCAAGTGGTTCTCTTCACAGAGCTTAATTACTGTTACTAAATTATAAGCAAACCTCCGTTCTTCAAACATGCATTCTATAATGTAATAAAATAAAGAAATGGCACAATCTCACCCACACTGATTAACAAAGTATGGAGGACAATTAGTTAAATCAGTTCTCTTGAGTATCTCCTTTAAGTACTGTACATCACAGTGGGGGATGGCAAAACTAACATTTTAGAAAGAGAGCCTGTCGTCTCGTTGTCTTGTCCAGGAGGGGGTGAGGAGCCCGACTCCACCCTAGAAGAGACCAAGATGATACTAAAATAATGCATGCCCAGCCCTGTGCCCACCCTGGTGGACCCTGTTCTCCCTCCTGTGATGGCTCCTGCCCCCCCCAGTGATGGCTCCTGTCCCCCCATGTGGTGGCACCTGCCCCCCCGCCTGTGATGGCTCCTGTCTCCCCCCCCCCCTGTGGTGGATCCTGTCTCCGCCCTGGGTGGCTTCTGTCCCAGTCCTGGAATGGCTCCTGCAGCGAGGGTGAAGTTCTTGATGGGCCTCTTCTCAAAAAGGCTCAGCTCAAAATGAATATGAAAAGGTGAGCGAGTGAGTAAGTGAAGGGATGGCTGGATGAATTAGTGCAAGGGTGAATGGATGAATGAAAGATTGAATAGATGGATAATGAGAGAGGATGGATGGATTGATGAATGAGTGGAAGGATGGATGAGAGAAAAGGTAAATAGCTGGATGTATGGGTGGAAGGGTAGCTGGATGGGTAAAAAGGTGGATGGATGAATGAAAGGATCGATGAGTAAAAAGGTGGATGATGAGTGAGTGGGTGGATGGATGAGTGAAATGATGGATGGATTGATGAATTGATAAGTGCAAGGGTGAATGGATGGACGGATGAGTGAAAGGGTGGATGTAAGGATGGATGAGTGAGTGAAAGGGAGGGTAGCTGGACAAAAGGATGAATAGATGAGTGAAGGAGTCAAAGGATAGATGGATGAGAGAAAGGATGGATGAGTGATAGGGTCAATGTATGGATTCATGAGTGGATGAGTAGATGGGTGGGTGGATGGATGGAAGGAAGGATGGCTAAGTGAAAGGGTCGATGGAGAGAGAAAGGGAGGATGGATGGATGACTGAAAGGATGGATGGGTGGAAGGGTGGGTGACTGGGTGGATGGATGAGTAAGTGAAAGGATGGCTGGATGGGTGAAAGGGTAAATGGCTGGATAGATGAGTGAATGGATGGATGGGTAGAACAGTGGATGGATGAGTGTACAGATGGATAGGGTGAAAGGGTGGATGGACGGATAATGGATGGATGAGTGAAAGGATGGATGAAGGGATGGATGAGTGAAATGATAGATGGAAGGATCCATTATGGATAGGTTTGCAAATGGTTGAATATGTGGGCTTACTTATATACTATTGCGCAACCTCCTCTGATGTGTCTGTAAAACTTATCTATTGTCCTAAAGTTTTGTCCTGATTTTTTACCTCCTGTCCTGAATTTGTGTCCTGAATTTTGACCCGTTGTCCTGAATTTTTACACTCACTGTCCTGAATTTGCACCAATGCCAGTTGGTCACCCTAGGCGCACGGTGATCAAACAGTATAATGAGACCAATCATCCCACTTGATATTAAGAGCACCAGAGGGCGTTTAGAGCGGTAAGTCAATGTTCTCAAAGTAACAGAGTTCCGGACGCATAGTATAGCGTTGAATATAATGTATGCAGCTTGCCTTCACAGTGCAAGAGATGCGAACGACAGCATGATAACCGGCATGAAGGTTGCGAGATGTACCACGCCAGTATTTCAAGCTGCCAGGAGTCCACGTTCAAAGCGTAGTGACGCACGAGCGCGTCATAAAAAAATAACAGAAATCAAAAAGGGACCAAAAAAAAGAATGAAAAAGCACGATTTTTAGAACGCCATTTTAAAGATCACATATGCCTTACGAAAACCAGAAAGAATCATACCACGAGCGTATTTGTAATGTGGTAAATTATTAAGAAACGATTTTTCTGAGCAGAATCACCAGCAAGATATCCGGCAAGAGTTCTTATAAAATATCCTGTGCCATAATATAGAACCAACAGGAATCCACGTGGGAAGCGTCGTGACATATCAAGCGCGTCATGAACAGAACAAAAATCAAAAGGGGACCAATTGCAGAAATGGAACAGCACAGTTATCGAAACGAACATCTTCTAAAATCACAATAATGTAAAACAGAATCCATAGAAGATCATACCTCGAGCATTTTAGGGCTGTAGTCAGATGTAAAGAAACAATTCTTCTAAACACAAAAGGGGAATTAGATTGGAAATGTCAGACCCAAATAGGTAAACAATCGTATCTCACTCACAGAGGACATTAACCCCTTGCATGCCCTTGACGGAACCACTCCGTCATGAGCCACGGGCGCCGCGTGCTCATGACGGAGTGGTTCCGTCATGCTGCGGCCGTTGTCGGCCGCTCCTCCCACGCGGCGCTAATTCCAGTGTTAGAAGTGGGGGGGAACGGAGGGGCACGGCGTGCCCCTACTTTTAAAAATTATGCTAGTCCGTTCCCCTACTTCTTGATTTAAATAAAGCGTCCCGGGACTGCCCTAATTCAGGCCCGGTTCTAGTAAGGGCTTGAAGGCAGGCCCGAAACGCCATGGGGCTCAAAGTGCTTCAAAGCCGCCCCCCCCCCCCCCACACCTCCCCCGTCGTGTGTGCGCCCGGGCGTGCACACAGACAGTTTTTGAGATTATCGCAGCCTTCCCCGAGTACTTCACGGGTCTTTAAAAGACCATTTACATGTTAGCGAGGCTTTGTTTATTTTTTCACCCCTTCATCTCCAACAGGGGCATGGCGAAAGGCGACAAATCCTTACTTTGGCAGTGGTAACCTTTGCCTACTGTCCTGCTGCGTGGATGTTCTTTTTCTATGCAGCGCAGGAGAAAAGAAGTTTGTTTATTTTGATTCACCTTTCCCAACCCCTGCAGCTGCTTATCACTTCAGGCTACAACACTAAGATTGACTAATGGAGTAGGTAGGATAATGTGTCACTATTTGTTTTTCTTTTTAAATTCTGCACAGGCGCAGCAGGACATGTACTTTGTGTGCGCTTCATTTAATCCGTTTTTATCATTATCATGGCCGATGCAGGACAACAATAAGACAATAAAAAATGCCCAGATAACGCCGGGGATTAATGATCCTGCTGGAGAGCAATCATTTCTCTGTTAGTAGTTAAGTGCAGATGAACTGTATTTTATGTGGAAGCTCAGTGGGTTACTGTCATTGTGACAGAGATCCTTGTGTTGCTTGCAGTTCAGAAGTTACAATCCTAACATAGGACAGTGACCAATGAACTGTCATCAAAGAGCTGTATGCAAACCTGAATGATATAGTTAGAACTTCGCGTTTTTTGTTTTGTGATATAGTTAGAACTTCCCCAGTCTTTCATTATTCTAATGTTGCTAAAATGAGTATCTTTGGGCAGATATACATTTTTATCAGTAAAGCCAACCCCTAACCACTGGAGTACTCTTTAAATCCTGAGTTTGTGCTTCTCCAGACCAAACCCTCTTAAAGTAACTGCCCACCAGTATGGATGTCATGTGATTCATACACCTTGTAATCCTCATTGGCTTATGTGACATTCCCTGTAGGCTGATTTACATACTTGTATGATTCGTTGTCTCTGTATAATGTGTGCGTGGTGTAAAGAACTGACACACACTACACTGATATGAGTAGCGCTACACAACAAATGAAATGCATATGAGAGAGGGGCTACATAAAGATGAGGGGCACTGTTGGAGGGTGGCAGTGAGGGAATCCGAGGAGGAGGTAGTGGGAGTGGCTATGGAGCGATGAGGGGCACTGTTGGAGGGTGGCAGTGAGGGAATCTGAGGAAGAGGTCATGAGGGGGAGGGGAGAGCTAGGGAGAGATGAGGGGCACTGCTGGAGGATGGTAGTGAGGGATTCTGAGGAGAAGGTCATGAGGGGGAGGGGCTACAGCGAAATGAGGGGCACTGGTGGAGGGTGGCAGTGAGGGAATCCGAGGAGGAGGTCATGAGGGGGAGGGGCTATGGGGAGATGAGGAGCACTTGTGGCGTATGGCAGTGATTATTGGTGTGGCGCCAAAAAAGACTTTCGCATCAGCGCTAAAGCCAGCCTTGTCATGGCCTTTCTGTTTTTGTTTATTTAATTAGCAGTCGGGTCATAAGGGCTACTGTGGAACATACTTTAAAGTGTGTGCTAATTATATTTACTGCTATATTCAATGTTTTAAGTTTGAAGGTGATTTTTCTAATGTTTTTACCGCGAAAAATGAAAGTGGAGCCCGATGGTGCCTGATATGGGGCTGGGGCCCAAGGTCAGCTGTGAGATAAGGTGCACTGGAGAGGAGTAGTGCATAATCAAGCCTGTAAGGAAGTGCGTTGCGGAGTCTGGGGTCAGGTGGAGGTAGCAATGAAGAGGGATCCTCCATGAAGGCTCGAACAGAGGGAGCCCAAGTAGTGTCACTTGCCTGATACTACCACCTCAGAAACCTCCTCTTCCCATCAAAGGAAAATTACATAGAAAAAACAGTTTTTGAGAGTGATAATATTTAGAAAGAGATTTGGAAAAGAGTGCGATTTACTGGGCCCTGTAAGACTAAGAAGAGATAAAGGAGGGCCCGGAGGATTTGCAGTCTGGGTGTTGCTACTCCCAAGATAATTTTGAAATAAAAAACTATAGGGTCAAATACTGCATTTTATTTTCAACACCCCATTTTTACACAAATTCTCTCAAAAGCCATTACTGTGCCAAGACAACATCCCCAGGAGTTGACCACATTTTTTTTCAAGATGCACAATATGTTCCTCCCATAAGTAAATATTTACCTCCACTTTGCCAAGGCCTGTGTTTTGTCCTGCTTGCTCACATGTTATCTCACTCAGGCTCTCTACCCCATTATTCATTCTCATTCACTTTCCCTTTTACTCAAAATTGCTCACTTGCACTCACTCTTCAACATTCGGTATCACATTCTCACTCACTCACACCACTTTTTCCTACTCTGATTACCTCATTCTAACTTACAGTTTCACTTACTCTTCGTGACTCCTTCTCACTCACTTTCTCTCACTTTCATCGACATACACTCTTTCACTCATGCTCAGTTACATTCAGGCACTCATACATTCACACCCACATTTACTTACTCGCACTCATTCTTCTTTGCAGGACACTTGAATACATATGTGCTATACTATGATTGAGCAGCTAGCTGGCTGACATGAATAAGAATTATTTATTTATTTATCTCAGTTGTAAAGCGCACTCTCACCTAACAGGCATCCTGGCGCTGACAATCAAGAGTGCACAATTTGTGGATAAGAAGGAGCCCTTGTGGGTTTCCGTGAGTCAGATCAGATTCTCTTGAAGAGTTCCTTTGTCTCTGAGCCCTGCTTAACACATGTGCACAGGAGGAGCCCTAAATTCATGTCCTCAATGTTTGAGACAAAAAATACTCATTGATTTCTGAACGAGAGTAAAAGCGTTAAGGTAACATGTCGTCCCTGCTTATATTTTGCATGCTTTACACAATCCTGCATTCCCTATGAGTATTTGCTTTTCCCAGAATGTTGTTACTTTTTTTCAGGCACTGCATAATTTGAAATGAGTCACATCCAGGTGCTTATAATGGGGCAGAATTGGGTTGTAGGTGAAGACAGTGCGAGTTTCACTCAGTGGGGCAGAAGGGTGTTCGGTGGGGATAGGATGTGGCATTATGGCCATAGCTACCAAATTTGGAACTGGGGAACCTGGTTCAGCCTTCATGCCTTGTCCATCAGACCACTCCTGAGGGAGCACCCATGATAGACTTTAGAAGGCCCCACTAGACCTTAGAAGCCCTGGTCTCTTAGTACCAGCAGGTGAACCCTACCGGTGGCCAGTTGGGTAAACTTGAAGCCCTGTCCACCACAATTCATACCCAGGTTCACCACCAGTCTTGCGGGCAGGTCTACAAAGCAGCACACCCTAGAGCAGCAGTGGCTTTGTCACACAGTAGTTTTCCTGCAATAATAAAAGTCTCCCACACAACCCCCAAGGTTTTTGATGCATTCATAGATCTACAAGGCCTTGTAATCCTGGGAATGCGGCAAAATCGTGCGCTGCCCCAGAGGAGGCATAACTAGGAGAAATATCTTTATTTCTCCTTGCTTTTTCCTCTTTCAAACTGTGCTTTATTCTGCAGCCCACATAGAAAGATGAAAAAGCCTCTCAAGATTGTTTTTGTACAGGAAGGTGCCCCTCCCTGCACAAAAACAATCCTGCATGCAAAGGAGGCACCCTTGCACCATGGGGCAAGTGTGCCTGCGTTGAAGCTAGGCTGTCGAAATGACGCCAGTGCAGGGGGAAAAGACCGGAATGCACCATATTGGATAAATACGGCACATTCCTGCCCTCTCCCTGTGACGCAGGGCAGCGCAGCAAAGTAACTTGCTGTGCTGCCCTGCGCCACCATTCCCATAAATATGTCCCTAAGCTCACAAATAGTAAATTGACCACACTAATTATCTGTGTAAGAGCATGTATTGATAAACACAATGAGCCACTGACCTTTTTCTTGGACCTTGTCGAGTTGCCAAGCACAGCAGCAGATCTAATCTTAGATACCTTACTTGCATGCTTAGAGAGACACGGTTTTACTGATGAGTATTTAAAAAGTCATTTGGTTCCGCTTGTAACAGATGGTGCTTCCAATATGATAGGTAGGAAATCCGGTGTGGCAACTCTTCTGAAACTGAAATATCCACAGTTGAGTGTATGGCACTGTGCTAACCACAAGCTGGAGCTTGCTGTGGGTGATATTTGTAAAGAAGTCGCAGGCATTAATCAGCTCAAATTTGTTTTTGATAAACTATATACCACCTACCATGCCTCTCCGAAAAATCAGAGAGAGCTTGGGGAATGTGCTCTGGAGGTAGAAGTAAGACTTCTGGCAATTGGAAAGGTGCTAGATATACGTTGGGTGTCCTCAAGTGAAAGATCTGTGAGAGCTGTTTGGAATAACTACAAAGGACTTATTAAACATTTCATGGAATCTTCCGAAGACTCAACGAGGAGTGACATTGAGCAGAGGAAATATGCTGGTTTAAACCGTTTATTAACCTCCCTGGTGTTTGTTGAAAATATGGGCATTTTATATGATGCTCTCACAGAATTGGGTGACCTATCCAGAAGGCTGCAGCGGCGTGATATGACCATATATGAGGCCGATCGTTCAATACAGATGCAGATTTTAGTGTTTGAATCAATGGCTGATGCACCTGGGCCCTTTGTTTGCTACAACTGCATTAGATGCTGCTGAATGGATGCAGTTTGCTGGTGTAGGACTGCAACAGAACAAAGGCTGTGTTAGCATCAATAGGGCACAGTTCTTTAGGAGCTTAGCAAATAACCTGCGAAAAAGGATGACAATGTCTAATGCATCAAATGTTTCTAGATGCACAACCACAAACAATGATGAAATAGAATACAAAGAGTTAGTACATAGAATGAAACTCCTACAACCAGTTTATTGGCCAGATCCAGTAGACATCTTATACGGTGAGGGAGAATTACAAAACCTTTGTAGCAGGTTGCATGTATTTGATACCAGGCAGTACATCCTTGGTTTCAGAGAGTACAAACAAAATAAAAATTGCATCTCTGAAAGCCTGAAACCATTAATGCACATTATAAACACCTTTTGTACCTCAACTGCTGAATGTGAACGGGGCTTTAGTGTAATGAATGATGTGCTCACACCACTGCGGAACAGAATATCAATCAATCGTCTGTCTTCTACAATGTTCATAAATATCGTGGGGCCACCTGTCATAGAATTTAAACCTGAATTTTATGTTCAGAAATGGTTAGAAAAAGGGAGAAGTGCAGATGAAAGAAACTGCATGGCTCGGAGACAAATGGCTTATGATTCCACTTATAAGCGTATTTGGAATATTCTGTGATTGGAAACATGTCCCACATTGTAAATGAATTAAATATAAACAACTTATATATTAAACCTCAAATAAACATGTTTATTGATTCTTTGAATTAAATAACGTTATAAGCTGTAACTGGTCAGTGAAATGCCAAACGTTCAAAAATTGGTATGTTTTGCTATTCCTAGCCACACCTCCGACTCCGCCCACTAATCCAATCCTTGGGTTATTCCCGCCCCCTGAGTCTCCGCCCACAGTTCCCCTACTTTTTTTCACCCACTTCGACCACTGGCTAATTCACCGCATGTGCGCGCGATTAGCGCAGTGGGTGGAGTCATGATGGAACCACGCCATCATGAGCACAGCTCGCCTGTGACTCATGACGGCGTGGTTCCATCACGAGCATAGCGGCGCCGCAAACCCCCCAAACCCCTCCAGCGCTGCGGCGGAATTCACGCCGCAGCGAAGGAGTTAATGTGATGTCAGCTGCTGCATTGGTGACACCACATATCAACAACCTGGGAACATGGCAAACATATGAAACTGGAAAGGAAATAAACAATTTAAAAAAATACTTTTTTAAAGCAGAATAAAGTAAACAAAGAGCAAAGATCATCTGATGACGATCAAATCCGTAACCTAATGAACAGAATGTGTACCAATAGATTAATAGAGACAGGATATGAAAAGAAAACCTATATGTATTAGACAAAATATAGATGCACTCACATGTAGTGACGAAATGTAATCCAAGCAAGTAATGGAAAATATGAAAAAGTGAAGAATCAGGAACAAAGGAAGATAGGGAGGTGGGAGGGGGGAAATAAGAAACAATGGAGAATTATAACAAAGTTAACTATAGAACGAACTTCCTCCCAAACTTATTCCATATATATAATGATACCATAGGTACCTATTACATGCTAAGTTTGATCTATTGAATAAAAAAAGCCCATCTCAAATTGCTAGGGAGCTTCATTACTTCCTTGGATGAGGGCAATTTGACATGGATTTCTCTTATTCAATAGATCCAACTTAGCATGTAATAGGTACCTAAGGTATCATTATATATATGGAATAACGTTGGAACAGACTTCGTTCTTTAGTTAACTTTGTTATAATTATACATTGTTTTGTATTTCTCCCCTCTCATCCCCATCTTTCTTCTCCTCACCCCAAATAATGTGTTGAGGACCATTGTTATTTATATGTATTCATGTAATGTGTTATATGTTTATTCATGTTATGTTTCTGTATAATTGTTACAGCCCTGATGAAGTTCCTTTGGCATCAGGGAATGAAACGCGTTGGCTGTGTGCCAGTTTTTAAATGACAATTTTAAGAAGATTGATAGATTATGCCTGTCTTTTTCGATTGACTTCTCTCTGAGTACACCTTCCTTACCCATGAACATTTGGAGGCATTTCATGTTAAAAAGAAATCATCCTATTTTTGGCGAAAAGAGATAAGACCCCCACTTACAACATACTTCAGAAAGGTCAAAACAGGTCTATTTTTAATTGTTTCATCTTTCAGCTATAGCTCACATTTGGATGTGGATCATTACTTTTGGAGCTAAAATTGGCATGTTTAAAGTGATTTTCGTGCTTCCAAGGGTACTAAACACTTGATATGGGATGCGGGTAAAAGAATATGAAAATGGCCAATTTGCTCACTCTGAGGACTATAAAATGTTTCTTCACCCCGAGAAGTGAATTAAATATTATTTTGAGTTATTTCATGTTCAAGCGCTGTGAGAAGTTGGCCTGGCATATGCGGGTCACTAGTTATAGTGGCCACCTTTTACCAGTCCAATTCAACTCTTATGGTAGATAGATTTAAGAGCACCTTTTAAAGAAAGCTATCATAGTGGTAGCTGTGGCGAGCAGCCTTCAGGCTAAGTCTCAGAGGAATGTAAAGCAGCTTGTTTTACCTTATAATCTCTTGAATTACCAAATGAAAGGACACCACACAAGTATACATATCAAATATATATGTATTTATTACTAGACACACTCTACTAATCTCTTTATGAGATTAGAAGTCAGGAACATATGCAAATATCAACATTTCACAGTAAGTTAAGCACAAATATGGCTGGGGCCCTAGGGGCGTGCCAGACCATATACTAAAAAAGAGGTTTAGGGATGTCGACTTGCCAGGGGACAAGGCCTAGGGCCTGTAGAATCGCTGGGGCCTCACTAATCCACCCAAGGCTGGTAAGTAAAGGACCCACGGGAGACGCGTGCAGTGTGAGAACACAGCTGCAGGTTCCCTATTGATTTCAATGGAGCAAGTCGCGGTTGGAATTTTAAAGTTTAGGGTACTTCTAAAGAGTCTACAAGCAAGCCACGTACAAGGTAAGTAGTTTGAGGCCAACACCCACAGGAGCACCGGAGTGCACGAGTTACCTCACCCAGGGAAACCGGGTGATTAGGTGACTTTTGGTGTCGGGTCGCGTCGTCATTTTCAATGGAAGCCAAAGAAGTTTTGCTGCTTGTGAAGACTGGAGAAGTGTCCGGTGGAATCCAAGGCTGGATTCAGGATGAAGAAGACCTGAAAGCAGAAGGGACAGTGTTCACAGTCACTTGCCAGTGACCCGGGGCCAGGAAGATGAATGCCCACGGAAGTCGGGTGATTTCAGGTGATCAAGTGTGTTTTGACTCTTCGGCCACGAGGTCCAGGAGGTGTCGACAACAACCAGGAGCTGGATTTGGAGTGTACCACAAAGTCTGCAGCTTACTGAGGTGTCAGCAACTGGATTGGAGCCAACAAGCCTTGGCAACAGCAAGTATCGTGGAAAGTAAAGAAAGTCAGCGGTGCAGACCAGCAATATCTGAGGGACTCACCCAGCAAGGGTAAGTCAGGGCAGGCCTGGGGCAGCCAGGGAAGCCCTTTGGTTTGATGAGAAAGTCTTCAGGGGACCCCCGAGCCAGCTGGCAAGTGATCGTGAAGACACCTCATGATGATTTGCTTCACAGGAGCCCACGGTCACTCGGGACAATGTAGGCCTCTGATTTTCAAGGAAAATTCTGCTGGAGGCTTGGACCACATGTGGTCCAATGCACAAGTTCGTAGAACGTCGTGAAGGGGTTGCACTTGACAATAGTGCACAGTACCCGGGTATTGCTGTTTCTCATCACTTGGGGGGGGGGGCACTCGTCTCAGCGTTGCTGGGGCCTCACAATGGCCATCAAGAAGTCAGGAAATCAACTTCTGGGGCTGCAGGGACTTCGGACTCCAGCGGGAGCAGGATTCTTCTTGTAGAGCGTCGTCCAGGGATATCTGATCTGCAATGGCAAGGTTTCCCTATCTTGTACTAAAGGAAAGGGAGGGACTAGCTCTATGACCACTCCTCTGGGATGGTCAGGGGAGTGGGTGGTTACACCCACTTCCCTTTGTCCAGTTTTGCGCCAGAGCAGGGGCAGGTAGCCCCTGAACCGGTCTGAGCTGGCATATGCACAGAGGAGCCTATTGCTCCCCCAGTGCAGGACTTCAAAGCACTCTAGGAGTTTCCCCCCCCCCAGCCCCAATACACTAAATCCCGTCTGGAAGGTGGTGACACCTCCCTGTGACAGGATGCCTATTGTTGGCCCTCCTTCACTGCGAGTTTCAGTCAGCAGCAGGAGGGCAGCCCAGTGTCTGTGCTGGTGGCATCCATTTTGTGATGCCAGGGCTCTTTCATATTTCTACTGTGTTTCCACAGTAGGTACATGTCTTCCCCTTTAGAAGGGTTGGATCATACTCCCACAGCAGTTACTGGTGTGGGGGTATGATTCCAAGTTGTTCGATACCAAACACAACATGTTTTGATGCAGTCATTCCAAAGTTAGCATTTACCGGAAGGTTATATTGCACTTAAGAGTATATGGTTTAACCGCATCCACAAACAGCCACAGAGAATAGTCTCGGCCAGCTGCAGAGGGGCCCTGCTCATGCAGAGGCACCCCCTCACAAGGTAAACCAAGCACCCTGCCCTCAGGATTGATAGGGCCTGCCTTAGGGGTGACTGATAGGTTTATATGTGTGTGTAAGGTGAGATATAGGGAACCTATACCTCAGTGAGGAGTGCTAACACTACCTCACACAGGCTGCAGTAGCAGGCCTGTGGTGTCAGATTTAGTCTGCTTCCCAGAGGTGGAATAATACATGCTTCAGCCCCTGGTAGGCCTGTGAAGTACCTATGCCCTTGGTACCTAATGTACCATATACTAGGGGCTCATAAGGTTCCACAGTATCCAATCACTAGTGCATCTAATATGCACTCCAAGTTGTTTAGAGAGAACAGAGAGACTGGAGCCCTGATTAGCAGGGACCCAGCCAGACTATAGCCAGAAACCAGTGTTAACATCAGAAAAAAAGTGGGGGCAACATAAGTGCAGATCCTACTCTCCTACACAACCCCCCCAAATGCAGGGACACTAAACTAACCTTGACCAGTTTAGTCTTCGTGTTCTAAGTGGAAATACCTTGAGAGTCCATATGCAGTGGCATGTTGGGTCCCAGGTCTATATTCCACTGTATAGTCCATCCCCTGTAGGGAAATGGACCACCTTAGCAGTTTAGGGTTTTCACCTTTCATCTGTTTAAGTCAAAGGAGGGGCTTGTGTCAGTCTGAACTACGAAGTTAAGGCCAAACAAGTATGGCCTCAGCTTCTTCAGGGCCCACACCACTGCAAAGGCCTCCCTCTCTATCGCTGACCAACGTTTCTCTCTAGGGGTCAGCCTTCTGCTTATAAAAGCTACTGGCTGGTCTTGACCTTCATCATTCAGTTGAGACAGTACAGCTCCCACACCCAGCTCAGAAGCATCTGTTTGGACAATGAACTTTTTGGTGTAGTCTGGAATCTGTAAGATGGGGCAGTGCACATGGCCTGCTTTAGGTCTTCAAATGCCTTTTAACAGCTAGCTGTCCACTGAATCTTTTTTGGCATTTTCTTTGAGGTAAGATCATTTAAGGGGGTCACTATAGCTCCATATCCCTTGACAAACCTCCTATTGTACCCAGTCAGGCCTAAAAAGGCTCTCACCTGTGTCTGGGTGGTTGGAGCAACCCATTCCAAGATGGTTTAGATTTTGCTCTGTAAAGATTGAACCTGGCCTCCACCTACAAGGTGGCCCAGGTACACAACCTGACTCTGCCCTATCTGGCACTTAGTGGCCTTGATAGTGAGGCCTGCTTTTTGCAGGGCCTCCAAAACATTTCTGAGGTGGACCAGGTGATCCTGCCAGGTGGAACTAAAGACAGCAATATCATCTAGATGAGCTGAGCAATAAGTTTCCATACCTGTCAGAACTTTGTTCACCAACCTCTGAAAAGTGGCAGGTGCGTGTTTCAAACCAAAGGGTATCACCACAAAGTGGTAGTGCCCACCAGGGATTGAAAATGCTGTTTTGGCCTTGGCATCATCAGCTAACTTGATTTGCCTGTAGCCAGCTGTTAGGTCAAATGTACTCAGATATTTGGCTGAGCCCAAAGTATCAATGAGATCATCAGCCCTGGGAATTGGAGAGGCATCAGTCCTGGCATTGAGGCCTCTGTAGTCTACACAAAACCTCATGTCTTTCTTACCACCCTGGGTATGAGGTTTAGGCACAAGGACTACTGGACTAGCCCAAGGGCTATCTGAAGGCTCAATTACACCTAGTTCCGACATTTTCTGGACTTCAGTCCTGATACAGTCCCTGACATGGTCAGATTGCCTGTAGATTTTACTCTTGACAGGCAGACTGTCTCCAGTGTCCACCTCATGGGTGCACCAGGAAGTCTGACTATGGGTCAGGCTAAACATATGTCTGAACTGCTACAAAACCTGTATGCATTCAGTTTGCTGATGGTCAGTGAGGCTGCTTGCCAAAGCAACACCATCTACTGACCCATCATCAGGGTTCTGTGAGAGCAGGTCAGGGAGAGGGTCACTCTCCTCCTCCTGTTCCTCATCAGTTGCCATGAGCAAGCCCATGTCAGCCCTGTCAACATATGGTTTCAATCTGTTGACATGGAGCACCCTAAGGAGGCTCCTGGGAGTTCCAAGATTCACCAAGTAGGTGACTTATCCCTTTTGCTCAACAATTTTATGGGGGCCACTCCACTTGTCTTGGAGAGCCGCTGGGGCCACAGGCTCCAACACCCACACTTTCTGTCCTGGCTGGTATACAGTCAGCACAGCCTTTTGGTCATGCCAAGTTTTTTGTAGTTCTTGGCTTGCCTCCAGGTTTTTGGTTGCCTTCTTTATGTATTCAGCCATCCTGGAGCGGAGACCAAGTACATAGTCCATCACATCCTGTTTGGGAGGTTTGAGAGGTAACTCCCAGTTCTCCTTCACCAAACATAAGGGACCTCTGACAGGGTGCTCAAACAGAAGTTCAAAAGGGCTGTAGCCAACCCCCTTCTGTGGGACCTCCCTGTATGCAAACAGAAGGCAGAGAAGTAAAAGGTCCCATTTTCGCCTAAGCTTTTCTGGGAGGCCTTTAATCATTCCCTTTAGGGTTTTGTTGAACCTTTCAACTAGCCCATTGCATTGTGGGTGATAGGGAGTAGTGCATTTGTAGTTTACACCACACTCCTTCCACATTGCTTTTAGATACGCTGACATTAAGTTGATACCTCTGTCAGATATAACCTCCTTAGTGAAACCCACTCTGGAGAAAAATCCAATGAGGGCTCTTGCCACCACAGGGGCTGTGGAGGTCCTGAGGGAAATTGCTTCTGGGTACCTGGTGGCATGATCCACTACCACCTTGATAAACCAGTGCCCAGATGCGGTTGGAGGATCACGGGGACCAACAATGTCAATCCCTACCCTTTCAAAGGGTACCCCCACCACAGGTAGTGGTATCAGGGGGGCCTTTGTTGTGCCACCTGACTTTCCACTGGCTTTACAAGTGACACAGGAGCGACAAAACTCCTTGGTGTCCGCTGACATGTGTGGCCAATGAAAATGTGGAACAAGCCTGTCCCAGGTCTTGTTTTGGCCCAAGTGTCCTGCTAAAGGGATGTCATGTGCTAGGGTCAAGAGGAACCCCCTAAACTTCTGAGGTATTACCAACCTCCGGGTGGCTCCAGGGGTAGGATATCTATCCTCAGAATATAGGAGTCCCTCATCCCAATAAACTTTATGGGACCCACTACCACTCCCAGCAGCCTCAGCAGCAGCCTGCTGCCTGAGGGGTTCAAGAGAGGAGCAGCACTGTTGCTCCTTACTCAGATCTTCCCTGGAAGGTCCCCCTGCCCCCAAGAACTCAACCTGATCAGGCTCAAGTCCCTCTGGGGCAGTTCCTTCTTCAGGATCTGCTTCTCCTCCCTCAGGAGGGGAATCTGAGATCTGAGACAGAAGGGATGGCACTGCCTTAACCCTACTGCTCCTCCTCTTGGGTAGCACCTGGTTCATACTTTCAGGATCCAGAGCTGGTTCAGTTTGATGCATTTTGGCTTGTGACCTGGTCACAGCAAATACCTCTGCAGGTATGCCCAACATCTCAGCATGTGTTCATAACTCTACTTCAGACCAGGCTGAGGTCTCTAGATCATTGCCCAATAGACGTTTGACAGGGAGGTGTGCACTGACTACTACCTTCTTGAGGCCAGTTACCCCTCCCCAGGAGAAATTCACAACTGCCAGACTATGGTTGGTCCTGACATTGCTTGCATTGGTAACCTGGTACATTTCACCCAGGATGATCTGCCCAGGGTCCACAAGATCCTCTGCCACCATGGTGACACTAGCACCTGTGTCCCTGAATGCCAAAACCTGTTTGCCATTTATTACAGGCTGCTGTTTGTATTTGCCCAGATTACTGGGGCTCACTAGGAATGACATATCAATGTCTCCATCACAAATCAGCAATGCCTGAGTCCACTTCAGAACCCAGGGTCAACCCTACTACACCCTTATTCTGATTACCACCTCTACCAGTAGCTGCACTAGAGGGAACAGTTGCCTTAGGAGCAGGAGTGGTGGTGGTTTGGTCTTTGGACTTGGTACAATCAGAGGTCCAGTGCCCTTTCTGTGTACAGGATTTGCACCAGGGCTTCTTTTGGCCTTTTCCCTTTGTAGACTGTGAATCCCCACCAGATGCAGATTTTTGAGCCCTTGTGAAAACTTCTGGTCTTTTGACTTATCCCCACCTTTCTCAGAGCCTTTAGGATCCTGCTTCTTAGTGTCACCCCCTTGGTTCTGGGTTTTCTGCCTCACCCTGGTTCTGACCCATTTGTCTGCCTTCTTTCCCAATTCTTGGGGAGAGGTCAGATCAGAGTCCACTAGGTATTGATGCAACAACTGGTTTGGCAATTATTAAGGATCTGTTCTCTCATCATAAGATTATATAATCCCTTAAAATCAGTAACCCTACTACCAACCAGCCAACCGTCCAGAGCCTTGGTTGCACAATCTACAAAGTCTGTCCAGTCCTGATTCTGTGCTTTCTGGGTGTCTCTGAACTTCAACCTGTACTGCTCAGTGGTTAAGCCAAACCCATCTATTAATGCACTTTTCAGGACTTCATAGTCATCAGCATCCTCTTCTCTTACAGTGAGGAGCTTGTCTCTACCTTTATCTGAAAAGGAGAGTCACAAGATTGCTGCCCACTGTTTCTGTCGGACCTGTTGTACTCTACAGGCCCTCTCCATAGCAGTTATCCATTTGTGGATATCATCCCCAATCTGGTACGGAGGAACAACCTTGGACAGGTTCCTATGGTCTGGAATTTAGTTTCTGACTCTAGGGACACTGTTGCTGCCACCAGGAGGTTCTAACCCCTCTTTTCTAGATGCACTCTGGAGCTCAAAGGCGTCTTTATCTAATGCCAACTGCTTGGCCTTAAGGGCAAACCTTGCTGCCTCATACTGAAGCAGTTTGTACATTCTTTCAGTCGAGGTCTCTCTTCCATTAAAGTATGAGCTCCTCTGATTCTCTGCCAGAGTGATATGAGTGGTCAGAGTCCCTAGAAAGGGACCTAGGCCTCTTCTCCACTCTGTCAGTTCTCTTAGGGAGAATTCCTCTGCCCTGTTCAGATCCATGTGGGTCTGGCCCTTCAACCACAGAGTCCTGGTCATCTTGATTTTCATCATCTGACCCAGACACTGTAATTGACCCACTCCCTGATTCAGATCTGTTAGCTCCTAGAGCCAACCTCAGATCATCTGCTGTCAGCAGATCTATCAGGCCTAGTGTCTTGCAACACACATGGCCTTCAAGTCAAAAAAGGTCATGTCCTTATACTGAGGCTGGGTGGACCCACTGGCTCCATCTCTTGAGGACATTCTAGTGTTGTACAGTGTTGTACTACCTACACTAGTTTGTGGCCTACTGACCCTAGCTTGAGCTGTAGGAAGGGTGTGCTATCCCTTCACTCACAGCTCTAAGTTCAGTAGAACTTATTGACACTAAGCTTGACTTTTATATGTACCTTGAGTATCTTTAGTGGTTTTCAGTTAGTTATTCAAATAGAGATTTTCTGGTAAATCAATGGCAATCTGGAATCCCACCCACTGCCCACCAATGAGAGAAGTTGGCCTGGCATGTGCTGGTCACTAGTTATAGTGGCCACCTTGCACCAGTCCAATTCAACTCTTATGGTAGATAGGTTTAAGACAACCTTTTAAAGAAAGCTATCCTAGTGGTAGCTGTGGAGAGCAGCCTTCAGGCTAAGTCTCGGAGAAATGTAAAGCAGCTTGTTTTACCTTATAATCTCTTGAATTACCAAATGAAAGGACACCACACAGGTATATATATCAAATATATATGTATTTATTACTAGACACACTCTACTAATCTCTTCATGTGATTAGAAGTCAGGAACATATGCAAATATCAACGTTTCACAGTAAGTTAAGCACAAATATGGCTGGGGCCCTTGGGGCGTACCAGACCATATACTAAAAAAGAGGTTTAGGAATGTCGACTTGCCAGGGGACAAGGCCTAGGGCCTGTAGAAACACTGGGGCCTCACTAATCCACCCAAGGCAGGTAAGTAAAGGACTCACGGGAGACGCGTGCAGTGTGAGAATACAGCCGCGGGTTCCCTATTGATTTCAATGGATCAAGTCACGGTTGGAATTTTAAAGTTTTAGGGTACTTCAAGAGAGTCTACAAGCAAGCCACTTACAAGGTAAGTAGTTTGAGGGCCAACACCCACAGGAGCACCGGAGTGCATGAGTTTCCTCACCCAGGGAAGCCGGGTGCATAGGTGTCTTTTGGTGTCGAGTCGCGTCGTCGTTTTCAATGGAAGCCGAAGAAGTTTTGCTGCTTGAGAAGACTGGAGAAGTGTCCGGTGGAATCCAAGGCTGGATTCAGGATGAATAAGACCTGAAAGCAGAAGGGACAGTGTTCACAGTCACTTGCCAGTGACCCGGGGCCAGGAAGATGGATGCCCACGGAAGTCGGGTGATTTCAGGTGATCAAAGGTGTTTTGACTCTTCAGCCACGAGGTCCAGGAGGTGTCGATCAATCAATCAATCAATCATGGAATTTATATCGCGCACTACTCACCCGGAAGGGTCTCAAGGCGCTTGGGGGAGGGGGTCTGCTACTGCTCGAACAGCCAGGTCTTGAGCTGTTTCCTGAAGGCGAAGTGGTCCTGGGTCAGCCGCAGGTGGACGGGCAGGGAGTTCCATGTCTTGGCCGCTAGGTAGGAGAAGGATCTTCCTCCGGCGGTGGCTCTCTGGATGCGAGGGACGACGGCGAGGGCGAGGTTTGCGGATCGTAGCTGTCGGGTGGGCGTGTAGAAGTCCAGGCGGTCGTTGAGGTACCTTGGGCCCAGGTCGTGGAGGGATTTGTGTGCGTGGGTGAGGAGTCTGAACGTGATCCTCTTGTTGACAGGGAGCCAGTGCAGGTCTCTCAGGTGGCTCGAGATGTGGCTGCGTCGGGGGGGCGTCCAGGATGAGACGGGCGGAGGCGTTCTGGATACTCTGAAGTCTTTTCAGAAGCTTGGCTGTTGTACCGGCGTAGAGGGTGTTTCCGTAGTCTAGTCTGCTGGTGACGAGGGCCTGGGTGACAGTCTTCCTGGTCTCGGTCGGGATCCATCTGAAGATCTTGCGGAGCATGCAGAGGTTGTGGAAGCAAGATGAGGAGACAGCGTTACATGTGTGGTCATCAATAGGGAGGAGTCCAGGATGACACCCAGGTTGCGTGCGTGGTCCGTTGGCTTGGGTGCGGTGCCCAGGGCCGGGGGCCACCAGGAGTCGTCCCATGCGGAGGGCGACGGTCCCAGGATGAGGACTTCTGTCTTGTCCGTGTTCAACTTCAGGCGGCTGATGTTCATCCATTCGGCGACATCTTTCATCCCTTCGTGTAGGTCGGCTTTGGCGGTGTCGGGGTCTCTGGTGAGGGAGAGAATCAGCTGGGTGTCATCGGCATAGGAAATGATGTTGAGGTTGTGTTGGCGTGCGATGGCAGCGAGGGGTTTCATGTAGATGTTGAAGAGAGTGGGGCTGAGCGACGATCCTTGCGGGACGCCGCAGATGACTTCGGTGGCCTCAGAGCGGAACGGAGGGAGGCGTACTCTCTGTGATCTGCCGGAGAGGAATGAGATGATCCATTCCAGAGCAATCCCCTGGATGCCGGTGTCGTTGAGGCGTTGGACTAGGGTGCGGTGGCAGACAGTGTCAAATGCTGCGGAGAGGTCAAGGAGGATGAGAGCCGCTGTTTCACCTTTGTCGAGCAGGGCTCGGATGTCGTCGGTGGCTGCGATGAGGGCGGTCTCGGTGCTGTGGTTGGCTCTGAATCCGGATTGCGATGGGTCGAGGGATCCGTTCGTCTCGAGGAAGGCGGCCAGCTGCTTGTTGACGACCTTCTCGATGACTTTGGCAGGGAATGGAAGGAGCGAGATTGGGCGGAAGTTCTTGAGGTCGGTCGGGTCCGCTGTTGGTTTTTTCAGTAGTGCGCTGAGCTCGGCGTGCTTCCAGCTCTCCGGGAAGGTGGCTGTGTCGAAGGAGGCGTCGATGATGTCTCGGAGGTGAGGTGCGATGGTAGAGGCGGTCTTGTTGAAGACATGGTGGGGGCATGGGTCGGTCGGAGATCCGGAGTGGATGGTGTTCATCATGCGTGTCGTGTCTTCGGGGGTCACTTTGGTCCATGTCTGGAGGATAGCGGCGGGGTGTGTAGGTTCGGTCGATGGGTGCCGGGGTGGAGCGCCGAAACTGTTGTGGATGTCGGCGATCTTGCGGTGGAAGTACGAGGCGAGGGAGTCGCAGAGGTCCTGCGAGGGAGTGATGTCGTTGTTGCCGGTGCTGGGGTTGGAGAACTCCTTAACGATGTTGAAGAGCTCCTTGCTGTCATGGGCGTTCTTGTCCAGTCGTTCCTTCAAAGATTTCTTCTTGGTGGTGCGGATGAGCTGATGATGTCTGCGGGTGGCGAGTTTGAGGGCGGTCATGTTGTCGGTGGTCTTGTCGAGGCGCCAGGCCTTCTCGAGGGTGCGGCAGGCCTTCTTGGAGTCCTTGAGTTCGTCGGTGAACCAGGGGGCCTTCTTGCTTCTGGGCCTGGTGAGTGGGTTCTTCAGTGGGGCGAGGTCGTTGGCACAGGAGGTCAGCCATTGCGTGAGGTCGAGGGCTGCTGTATTAGGGTCCGTTGTCCTGACCGGTGGGTTCTGGCTGAGGGAGGTGGTGAGCTGGTCGACGGTGATCTTGCTCCAGTTTCTGTGGGGAACCTGCTTCGGGTGGTGGTGGGCCGTGTTCTTCTTGAAGCTGAAGTGGACGCAGCTGTGGTCAGTCCAGTGGAGTCCGGTGCAGTGGCTGAAGGTGACGTGCTTGCTGGATGAGAAGAGGGGGTCGAGCGTGTGGCCGGCGTAGTGGGTGGGGGTGTTGACCAGTTGCTGGAGTCCGAGGTTGGCGAGGTTGTCCAGCAGGGTGGTCGTGTTGCGGTCGTTGTTGTTCTCCAGGTGGAAGTTGAGGTCCCCGAGGAGGATGTAGTCGGCGGAGGGGAGGGCGTGAGGGCTGATGAAGTCCATGATGTCTTCGCAGAACTGTGCACGTGGTCCCGGGGGTCTGTAGATGAGGGTGCCTCTGAGGGTAGTCTTGGGGTCGGTGTGGATCTGGAAGTGGTCGGTGTGGATCTGGAAGTGCAGGTATTCGGCGGTGTTGAATGCGTCGGTGGAGTCAGTCGAGATGCGAATGGTGTCTTTGTGTACGATGGCGATCCCTCCTCCGGTCTGGTTGACGCGATCCCTCCTGATGATCTTGTAGCCGTCCGGGATGGCTATGGCGATGTCGGGGGCTGAGGAGGCGTTCATCCAGGTTTCCGTGAGGAAGGCGACGTCTGGAGATGCGGTGTCGAGGAGGTTCCAGAGTTCCACGGCGTGTCTGTGGACGGAGCGGGTGTTGATCAGGATGCACTTGAGGTGGTTGCTGTTGTCCGTCTTGGTGGGCGTGGTGCTTGTTTGGAGGCAGGAGAAGTTGCAGGATCGGCAGACGAAGGGTCCATGGGTGTGTCGCGGGGACGCTCGGTAGCACCCGGGGGCTCGGGCGGTTTTGAGTGCGATGAGCGTAGCGAAGTCATAGGTCCTGCGGGGGGGCTGGCGGGCGCGGGGGCCAGGGGGGTCTGGCGCTGGGCGCGGTCCAGGCGCGGACGGGCGCAGACGGGCTTACCTTTGGCGCACCTTCGGCGCTCAGTCGGCGCTCCCACTGCGCGCGTCCGCTGTGCGGTCGCTCAGGGGGCGTCATAAATAAGGAGCCGGGAGGGAGGGTCAGCTGGGAGGCGGGAGCGGGTTGTCCAATGGGCAGTGGGGGGAGGCGGGACTGCAGGCGGGAGCAGGAAGGAGGAGAGCGGGTCAGCGGTGGCGGAAACGGCGGGAAAAACGGAGCAGAAGTCACCGGGGCAGCGTCGGAGGTCAGCAGGCGAGGAGGGGCAGCAGCGGCAGGAAGCGACAGGCAGGAGGCAGGAGGCAGGAGGCAGGAGGCAGGAGGCGGCGGCGGCGTGAAACCAGGTGAGTGGCGTCAGGCGGAGGTTACAGGGTGGGCAGGTGCCAGGCAGCGACAGGTAGGCAGAGCAGTGAAGAGGAGCGACCGGCTGTGGGGGCACAGGGGTCAACCAGGAGCTGGATTCGGAGTGTCCCATAAAGGCTGCAGTCTACTGAGGTGTTGACAACCAGTTTGGAGCCAACAAGCCTTGACAACAGCAAGTCTCATGGAAAGTGAAGAAAGTCAGCGGTGCAGACCAGCAAGGTCTGAGGGACTCACCCAACAAGGGTGATTTTCAAGGGAAATTCCTGCTGGAGGCTTGGACCACATGTGGTCCAATGCACAAGTTCCTAGAATGTCGTGAAGGGGTTGCACTTAGTGCACGGTACCCGGGTGTTGCTGGTCCTTGTCACTCATGGGGTCCACTTGCCTCAGCTTTGCTGGGGACTCACAATGGCTGTCGAGAAATCAGGAAATCCACTTCTGGGGATGCAGGGACTTCGGACTCCAGAGGGAGCGGGAAAGTTTGCTACCGTTGATTCAAGTTCTTGGTGCCTGCCAAGCAGGGGAGTCACTCCTTGACTCCAAGGGAGATTCTTCAGTCTTCCAAAGGTAGTGGAACGTTGAAGGGCCAGGATTCTTCTTGTAGAGCGTCGTCCAGGGATATTTGATCTGCAATTGCAAAGTTTCCCTATCTTATTCTAAAGGAAAGGGAGGGACTAGCTCTATGACCACTCCTCTGGTAGGGTCAGGGGAGTGGGTGGTTACACCCACTTCCCTTTGTCCAGTTTCGCGCCTGAGCAGGGGCAGGTAGCCTCTGAACCGGTTTGAGCTGGCATTTGCACAGAGGGGTCTACTGCACCCCAGTGCAGGACTTCAAAGCACTCTAGGAGTGCACCCACCCAGCCCCAATACACTAAATCCTGTCTGGAAGGTGGTGACACCTCCCTGTGACAGGATGCCTATTGTTGGGCCTTCTCCACTGCGAATTTCAGTCAGCAGCAGGAGGGCAGCTCAGTGTCTGTGCTGGTGGCATCCATTTTGTGATGCCAGGGCTCTTTCAGATTTCTACCGTGTTTCCACAGTAGGTACATGTCTTCCCCTCTAGAAGGGTGAGATCATACTCCCACACCAGTTACTGGGGTGGGGGTATGATTCCAAGTTGTTTGACACCAAACACAACATGTTTTGATGCTGTCATTCCAAAGTTAGCATTTACCGGTAGGTTATAATGCACTTAAGAGTATATGGTTTAACTGCATCCACAAACAGCCACAGAGAATAGACTCTGCCAGCTGCAGAGGGTCCCTGCTCATTCATGGGCACCCCCTCACATGGTAAACCAAGCACCCTGCCCTCAGGATTGATAGGGCCTGCCTTAGGGGTGACTGATAGGTTTATATGTGTGTGTAAGGTGAGATATAGGGAGCCTATACCTCAGTGAGAAGTGCAAACACTACCTCACCCAGGCTGCAGTAGCAGGCCTGTGGTGTCAGATTTAGTCTGCTTCCCAGGGGTGGCATAATACATGCTTCAGCCCCTGGTATGCATGTGAAGTACCTATGCCCTTGGTACCTAAGGTACCATATACTAGGGGCTCATAAGGTACCACTGTATCCAATCACTAGTGCATCTAATATGCACTCCAAGTTGTTTAGAGAGAACAGAGAGACTGGGGCCCTGATTAGCAAGGACCCAGCCAGACTATAGCCTGAAACCAGTATTAACATCAGAACAAAAGTGGGGCAACATAAGTGCAGATCCTACTCTCCTACAAGCGCAAAGTCCAAGTTTTTGGGTAAGGGCAAAAGTGAATCAAAATCACCAATTTGCTCTCTCTGAGGACTTTAAAAGTGTTTTTTTTACACTGAGAAGTGAATTTAGCAATATTTGTAGGCATTTCATGTTCAACTGAAAACATCCTATTGTTGGCAAAAAGAGATAACACCCCCCTTTACGACAATTTTCAAAAAGGTCAAGAAAGTTCAGTTTTCAATTTTTCACCTTTCAGCTATATCTCACATTTGGATGTGGATTATCATTTTTGGACCAATATTCAGCATGTAGAAAGTGATTGTTGCGCTTCCGATGGTCCTAAACACATGATTTGGGGTGAGGGTAATAGTGAATGAAAATGGCTAATTTGCTTAGTTTGAGGACTTTAACAGTGTTTCTTCGCTACAAGTAGTAAAATAAACCACACTTGGAGGTATTTCATGTTCAAGCGATAATATCCTATTTTTGGCGAAAAGAGATAACACCCCCCTTACAATATACTTCAGAAAGGTCACATATGTTCCTTTTTAAATTGTTTCACCATTCAGCTATATCTCACCTTTGGATATGGGTCATCACTTTTGGAGCTAAAATTAGCAAATAGAAAGTGATTTTCATGCTTCCAATTGTCCTAAACACATGATTAGTGGTAAGGGCAAAAGTGAATGAAAATGGCCAATTTCCTCACTCAGAGGACTTTAACAGTGTTTCTCCACCCAAGAAGTGAATTAAACATTATTTGGAGGCATTTCATGTTCAACCAAAAATGTCCTTTTTATGGCAAAAAGAGATAACACCCCCCCTTACGACATATTTCCCAATGACTAAAAAAGGTCAGTTTTAAATTGTTTCATCCTTCAGCTACATCTTACCAGTGGATGTGGATCATCACTTTGGAGCTAAAATTAGCATGTTTATAGAGATTTTCATGCTGCCAAGTATCCTAAACACATGATTTGGTTTGAGGGTAAAAGTGAATAAATATCAGCAATTTGCTCACTCTGAGGACTTTAAGAGTGTTTCTTTACAACGAGAAGTGAATTCAACAATATTTGCAGGCATTTCATGTTCAAATGAAAACGTCCTATTTTTGGCAAAATGAGATAACACTTCCCCCCTTTAAAACATACTTAAGAACGGTCAAGAGAGTTCAGTTTTAAATTTTTTCATCTTTCAGCCATATCTCATGATTTGGATGTGGATCATCACTTTTGGAACTAAAATTGGCACATAGAAAGTGATTTTCGTGCATTGAATCATCCTAAGCACATTATTTGGGAAGAGGGTGTGAGAAGTTGACCTGGTATATGCTTACCCCTTATTAAAGTGGGCACCTTGTACCAGTCCAAACAACCCTTATTGCTGATTAGGTTAAAGACAACCTTTATTGAAAGCTATCCTAGTGGTAATATTCAGCATGTAGAAAGTGATTGTTGTGCTTCCGATGGTACGAACTCATGATTTGGAGTGAGGGTAATAGTGAATGAAAATGGCCAATTTGCTTACTTTGAGGACTTTACCAGTGTTTCTTCATAACAAGAAGTAAAATAAACCACACATGGAGGCATTTCATGTTGAAGCAAAAACATACTATTTTTGGCAAAAAGAGATAACACCCTGCCTTTAGACATACTTCAGAAAGGTCAAAAAATGTCAGTTTTCAATTGTTTCATCTTTCAGCTTTGGCTCACATTTGGATGTGGATCATCAATTTTGGAAATATAGTTAGCATATAGAAAGTGATTTTCATGCTTCCAATTGTCCTAAACACATGATTTGGGGGAGGGTACAAGTGAATGAAAATGGACAATTTGCTCACTCTAAGGACTTTAACAGTGTTTCTTCACCCCAAGAAGTGAATTCAGCGGAAAGATGAAATAATTGAAATCTGTCCTTTTTTGATCTTTGTGAAGTATGTCGTAAGTGGGAGTTATCTCTTTCTGCCAAAAATAGGACATTTTTGCATGAATGTGAAATGCATCCAATACTGACCATCTGGAGAAAGTTCGACAGGTCCAGGGTCATCGTTTTTCATCAGAAACTAGATTTTTTGGACTGTAGAAAAAATAATTCAAAATGTCAATTGGATCATGCCTCATGTTGAATAACCACTTTTTAAAGACTCACATTGACCAAAATTACCATTATTATAGACATTTTCCTCCCACTCAGAAGCTTCTATTTTGACCGATTTCGAAATAAAAATGACTCTAACCACACAGGAAGAAGGTGAGATTCCTGGAGGAAACAGATATCCCCCTGATGCCTTGCGAGGTGTGCATGCATGAGGCGTGCCTTACTGTGGTCATTTAGACCTCTAATGTTCCAGGTCTAGAATTTGGTGTCCGTCATGGTATAGCATAGTGATGTTGTATGGCAGATAGCGTCAGGTATGTTGGAAGAGTGACAGCAGTAGGTGTTGCGATGTATGGCATATTACGAGTTACATATCGCAACAACAGGCCTGAAGCAAAACTAAATAATAAGAATAACAAGCCTCTATTAGGAGGTGACAATCCCATAGGTAACTTACCCCACCACCCACTCCAACCCCCCAATTAGGTTGAGCATCCAAACTTGCCCTGCCCAGGAACCCCAACTTAGAGAAGGAGCAAAACAGATTAAGAGGGAATTATTCCAAGGAGGCATGGTTCCACCTTGCATACACCCCGGTCACTTGGACAGTGTGGCCAAGCCACAGTAGTGGTCGGACAACTCTATACCAAAGCATTAAGAAACATACAAGCACCCCCGTCCCTAGGGAGATGCCGCTGCAAATCTATAACAGGGTTGAGTATCTAGTCCCAGGGACCATAGCAATGATACTTAGAAAACCGGTGCGTGGTGACCTCCAAGTTTATCTATTTGCAGCCCAATATGGTACAATGACAAAGCCAGGGGTCAGGGCAGCTAAGGCGGACTAGCATTATAGAAAGGAGTGATTGGGGGTTCATAGGCCAGTCAGCCAGAAGACAATGTAATTTGGCAACAGACAGGGTAGGTGACTACATCTTGCAAAGTGGATGGCAAAAACAGAGCAGATTAATTCCTCATTAGTCATTGTCAATTGCAACATCACCATCAGCTTGCTGGGAGTTGGACGGTGCAAGATGCTGTTGCTTGTCCAGTGTTAGTGTCCCAGTCATAATTCTCAGTTTGGCAGGGTATACCAGAAAGTAGGACACTTTGTGTTTCTGGAGCAACCTCTTTGCTGCGAGAAATTCCTGCCGGGCGGCCTGTACCGCCAGCGTGAATTCTGGGTAAAAGGCGAGAGTGTTCCCTTGGTGTTGCACCTCACCTCTCTCTTGGGCATCACGCAGAACTGCGTCATGATTGCAGTAATTCAGGAGCTTGGTGACAATTGGACGGGCAGGAGCACCCAGGGGAGGCCTCAGCCCCAGAGATCGGTGTGCCTTCTCCACAATGAAGACCTGTGAAAGCACCTCTCCAAAGAGGCCATGCAGTAGTTCCTTAATGAATTCTTCCATTTTCGTGATGTTGGAAGACTCTGGCACACCCATAATGTGGTGGTTGTTCCTACGGGAGCGCGCCTCCAAGTCTTCATTTTTGTTTTTTATTAGTTCCAGTACTCGGTCCATTTGGAGCAGCTTTTGCTTGTCTCTGGTCATGGTGTCCTCGACGTCTGAGACTCTTGACTCCAATTGTGTGAACTGTGCATCGTGCAAGTCCACCCTGGCTTTCACATTATCAGGACTGGCGGACAATTTATTGAATTTGGTTGCAATGCCGCTGACGCTAGCCTTGACATCCAACAATATCGCTTTCAGATCATAGTCCCGTGTTGCCCCAGGTTCAGTCTGGGTTGTGAGTTCTCCCGTCTCCGGTGCCGGCTTTTTTGCCTGGTCTGCCTGCGCTGCTCAAATGCAATCTTGGGTTGCTTGGCATCCACCTTGCTCATGGTTGAGCTACCTCAGCAGGGCAGGCTTACCACATGTCTCCTGGATACCCAAAATGGGGGTCAGATGGTGCCAGAAGTGTGCGGGCTCAGGAGGTCCTGAGCAGCAGGCGGCGAGTCACTAGAGAGGCACCTAAACAAATTAGAAGGTGCAGGCCACATGGGTGGCAACCACTGCATAGCATGCAAAACAGCAGATCACCCTCGCAGTACGTGCAACAGCCCGCTGGCTGCTGTATCTTTCAGTGCAGGAAGAGTTTAAACGGGCATTGGTACACTGCCACTGATCTCTACAAGTGCTGTAGAGCTAGCAGCAAGCTTTAGGCTGTCCCACACAAGTTTAACTGGGTCCCTGGGAGATCTATAAGTGCATTGACCCAGCACACGGGGGCGACGTGAGGAAGTTGAGGCTCAACGGCAGCAGTGGAGCAAGGAGATGTTTATTTGGTGGCCCGGTGGATCAGGTCGGGCTCTAAAGTCCAGGTGACTCACTGCGGTGATGTGCCGGTGTTATACTCTCACCGCACCTGGAAGTCATGCGGGATGGGCCGCAGGGAGAGATTGCCAATCAGAGATAGCCTGTGGTGGGGAGGCGTGGAGGTTGCGACACCCTCATTGCAGGGCTCAGGACTCACAGAGAGGAGCCGCAATCAGCCGATGGGAGAGCGAGGCACTTGCTACCGGGCAGCGCAGACCCAGGCCCCACAGTACGGCACTCGTGCCCCACCCTGCCGCAGACCACTCTCCAATATGACAGCGCACTCACTTTGCGTCCGATGCAGGCAGCAATCTCCGCAGGGACCGCGCTGGCTGTTCCAGGCTCTGGTGAGGCAGTGTTCGTGCGATGAGCTCACACCGCTTCCTCTCAGTGCTGCCTCTTCAGCCACGCCGCTGAGTAGGCCCCTCAGCTGTGCACAGGCCAAAATCACACCGAGTGCTCACTTTCTTTTCCGCAACGCGGATTCATGCTGGTAATTCAATCAAGTTGTGCCCCAGGGTGCAGGGGGCCAGAATCACTGCACGTGGGGCATCAGAGCCACGCAGGTCTGCAGGACTTTGCTGGATTAGGACCTTGGCTGGCGGAGCCCACTCGGAGTGTGGCCATCTTGCAGCCAGCTAAGCCACGCCCACCCAATCGGGAGAAATTTGGACAGGTCCGGGGTCATCGTTTTTCAAATGAAAATTGAATTTTAGACTGTAGAAAAAATGATTCAAAATGTCAATTGGATCGTCAACAAAACACTGAGATCCAGCACTCCACAACGTTATTTTGCAATCATGTAATATATCAGTCCATTCAGCAGGTGTGATTTCACAATTGTTTCTTTATTATATTCTTCTTTTCTTTACAAATGTAAAAGACATAAACAGCGTAGCCGACGCGTTTCGTCCAAGCGGACTTCTTCAGGGCTACAAACAAACAGATACAAAATATCTTACATACATGTCTATCAGATTACATACAATTTAAAACATTTATAATATTAAAATTCTGTATAAACCACTCTTTTATACAGAGAAAAGCTAAAAACACCAATAATTTTTCTATAGTTCCTTATACACATATCTTACAGGTTGCTACAGTAATCCATTATTAACCTTGCTACACCTGCCACTTCAATTTTCAATTTTGCATTTCTTCCTTATGTTCATGTTCTGGAAATATATTGATTCATTATTACACGAACAGTCTTTATATTTAGTCAAGTGAAGGCATTCAGATAAATCTATTCTCCTCTTCATATGTCAGGTAGTTCCTAAGTATTCATAGAACCAATTGTTATTACACAATTCACACAAATATTGTCGATGTACATAGTTGAAAACGTCTCATTATCTAGCATCTTATTCCAATCCTAGATTAGTCATAAGTATATCATATGCTCTTACCAATCACTTAAGTGTAAAGAAGGTTTCAACTTGTTTCCCTCCAACTTCAAGAAATATAGCTATACCTTCCTCTAGTAGTCCCAGTCAAATACGTTTCCTTATAATCAAAAGAGAGAGTGAATATATCAGTGATAACCTTCCTATTTCTTATAATGTATTGAACTTATTCTTCGTTTGTTTGATCAGGTTAAGTTCTTCAAATATATTTATTTCATTAGTGTACAGTTAAAATGATATCTGAAAGTTATAAAAAAGAGAAAGGAAAATGGATTGAAGCTAAAAGGTATGTCATTATTCTTAAGATCTTTGGTCCAATAAGATAAGGGGACAATATTTAGATTGAATAAGAGACAATTAGATCAAAGTGATCCCTATCAATTAGACAGCAATTGTTTTCATCAACAATTATACCTCTCATTGTGTAAAGCATTATGTAAAGCATTAAAATTATTAATAGCATAACGCGTCTAATGCTAATTATGCATGTGAGTAGAGGAGTTTATCCTTAAAGCATAGGGGACAAACCCTATGATAAGTAAGGTTTCAACCAACTGGAAATTATGACTAGGACCTTTAAGAGATCAACCAGGTATTGGGTACAGGGGAACAAACACCATTATTTTTTTTAAATAATAATAGCAGCATAGCAGGATAGCGGCGAAAATTTATTTATTTATCATGACCTTTAACATTTATTAGGTACCATTTGGATCTGTTTAGATAAATTTACATGCTTTTAAATAAATGACGCAATACCATATGTAAAATATATAGATATGGTGCTAAAACACTATCTAAAATACACCATTACAAGATGGCAGCCCGGTTTTTCATAATGTTTTTCCATAATTTTCTCTCGTTATAGCCTTAATGCGTCCACATCACAAACATTGTGATGTGTTGAACTCTATCTTTGGAAATGTACATGCTTTTAAATAAATGACATAATACCATATGTAAAATATATAGATATGGTGCTAAAACACTATCTAAAATACACCATTACAAGATGGCAGCCCGGTTTTCCATAATGTTTTTCCATAATTTTCTCTCGTTATAGCCTTAATGCGGCCACATCCCAAACTTTGTGATGTGTTGAACTCTATCTTTGGAAATTATATGCTTTTAAATAAATGACACAATACCATATGTAAAATATAGAGATATGGTGCTAAAACACTATCTAAAATACACCATTACAAGATGGCAGCCCGGTTTTCCATAATGTTTTTCCATAATTTTCTCTCGTTATAGCCTTAATGCGTCCACATCACAAACATTGTGATATGTTGAACTCTATCTTTCGAAATTTACATGCTTTTAAATAGATGACGCAATACCATATGTGAAATATATAGATATGGTGCTAAAATACTAGCTAAAATACACCATTACAAGATGGCAGCCCGGTTTTCCATAATTTTCCCTCGTTATAGCCTTAACTCTTAACAGGTGAGCCTTTGAGAGTGTATTTAAACCAACTGAAAAACAGAGCTCATTACAGCCGGGACCTCTAGATGGAGGGAATCTGCTCCTAGATACGGGTAAGCTTGACTACAATTTAGGACTTTAGTGATCCCAGAATAGATCTTCTTATGTGACTATCTAACAATAGTCATTTAATCAGAACTTTGCATAGTATTAATTTTGACCTAGATGCTTCTGGGTTAAACATTGCTGCTATTATTATTTAAAAAAAATAATGGTGTTTGTTCCCCTGTACCCAATACCTGGTTGATCTCTTAAAGGTCCTAGTCATAATTTCCAGTTGGTTGAAACCTTACTTATCATAGGGTTTGACCCCTATGCTTTAAGGATAAACTCCTCTACTCACATGCATAATTAGCATTAGAGGCGTTATGCTATTAATAATTTTAATGCTTTACATAATGCTTTACACAATGAGAGGTATAATTGTTGATGAAAACAATTGCTGTCTAATTGATAGGGATCACTTTATTTATTTATTTATTTATTTTGCGATTTTTATTGCGCAAACAAATACCCGAAGGTGTCTCGGCGCATGTGACAAAAACGAGAGACCGAGCCGCAGGATTACTGATTGAACAGCCATGTCTTTAAGAGCCTACGAAAGCTTATCAAATTGGGGGCAGTTTTTATGGTGAGTGGTAAAAGGTTCCAGAGTTTAGGTGTGGCAACCAGGAAGCGCCTGTCTCCCCAGGTTGCCGTTCTTGTGCGAGGTAACGGAAGCAGGCAGGAGTTGGCGGATCTCAGCTGTCTCTTGGGGCTATACAACTGGAATGCTTCAATCAGAAACTTTGGACCGACGCCATGCACTGCCTTATAGGCAATGCAGAGGGCCTTGAATTTAATGCGGCCCTCTACTCTTAGCCAATGCAGGTGACGAATGGCTGGAGTAGTTGGCTGGCGGTGGGGGATGTCAAGAAGAATTCTTGCAGCAGCATTTTGTATGGACTGCAACTTAGATAGAACGAGTTTCTGAGTATTAAGGAAGAGGGCGTTCCCATAGTCGATTTTGGAAAACACTAGGGTAGAGACCAGGGTCTTCCCAGCTGAGGTGGGAAGGTAAGGCAGTATTTTCCTAATTTTCTTTAAAATAAAGAACGCAGATGACACAACCTTGTTGACATGAAGGTTGAATGACAGCTTGCTGTCAAAAATGACTCCCAGGTTTCTGGCCTTATCAACTGGGACAGGAGGAGAGCCCAGCTGGTTAGGCCACCAGGCAGAAGACCAAACCGGGGAGAGATTACCAAAGGTCATGACCTCGGTTTTGTCCGAGATAAGCCTCAGACAGTTGGAGGACATCCAGGTACTGACAGCAAGCATGGCGCTTTGGAAATTAGCTGCCACCGCTGGGCCGTCCTTGTGTATTGCCAGAACCAGTTGGGTGTCATCTGCGTAGGATGTAAGTCGCAGCCCATGGGCCTTTATTACCCTCGCTAAGTCTGCTACATAGATATTAAATAGCGTAGGACTTAGCGAGGAGCCCTGTGGGACTCCACAGGGGAGTGCAGAGATAGGAGAATAGAAGTTACCCAACTTCACTGTCTGGGTACGGTAGGCAAGAAAAGATGAGATGAGATTTCTAGCCATACCGTTTATCCCCAGGGCTGTGACACGGTCGACCAGAATATCATGGTCGACCGTGTCAAAGGCTGCGGACAAATCCAGCAGAATCAGGACAGCCGCACCTCCCTGGTCCATAATGGCTCTAATCTCATCTGAAGCTTTTATTAAAGCGGTCTCAGTTCCATGACCTTTCCTAAAGCCAAACTGCGTTTCGTCGAGAAGTTGGTGAGTATCGATGAACTCTGAGAGTTGTTTATTCATCAGAGATTCGCATATTTTGGCAGGAAAGGGGAGACACGCTATTGGTCTATAGCTGGCCAGAGCTGTGGGGTCCAGGGAGGGTTTCTTCAGGAGAGGTTTGATCACGGCCTTCTTCCAAAGATCTGGATAGTGACCAGTTTGAAATGCGGTGTCACAGATTTTCATAAGTGGATAAGAGATCACCTCGCTAAGGTTAGCCATCACTGAAGGAGGGCAGGGGTCTAAGGGGGAGCCAGACTTGGTAGTAAAGATAAGTCTGCTGATTTGATCTTGCGTAATGGGAGCAAAGGAAGAGAAGGGATCATGATCGGTGGCAGACTCTGGATCTTGTCTCTGCGTTCCCTGCAAAGGATGAGTATATATCTGCTACCTTAGTGGTGAAAAAGCTGGACAGAGCATTACAGAGAGACTGAGAGGGTTCGACCCCAGGTCCCGTAGAGGGGGTGGACAGAGTGGTGACCACTGAAAACAGTTCTCTAGCAGAGTTGCTAGCATTCTCGATTTGAGCCGAGAAAAATGCACTTTTTCGGGCAATGATAGCCTTTTTGTATATTGTCAGGGCGTCTTTGTAGGAATGCTTGGCTATGGGGCAGTAAAATTTCCTCCAGCGCCTTTCTAAGTTCCTGCAATGTTGTCGGTGGAGCCTAAGCTCTTCGGTATACCAAACCGCCGAAGGGGATAATCTGTTAGGTCGCGTAAACTTATCTGGCGCCACCTGATCAGCAGCATTCCGAATCCAGTCTTGGAAGTCGGAGGCTGAGAAGACAGGATTGGCTATCCCCATAGGAAAGGATAGTGTCAGGATATCTGCCATCTGATGGATATCCGCATTTTTCCAAGCACGGGTCCCTAACCTAGTTCGTGGCCTGGAATGGGGAGGGTTAGCGTGCCGTGTATGGATCCCAAAGATAATGGCCCTGTGATCTGACCAGGTGAGAGGAAGAATATCCTGTACAAAGATGTCTGAGTTGTTGGTAAACAGACCATCTAGTATGTGCCCCGCCTGGTGTGTAGTTCCCTTCACCAATTGTTGAAGTCCTAAGGTTAGGAGATCATCAGTGAGTTGAGTGGTTTCGTGGTTGCCCTGTTCTTCCAGAGGGAAGTTAAAATCTCCTAAGATCATGTATTCCGGCGAACTTATGATAAGATCATTAAAATCAGAGAGTGTGGCAAGGAAAGAATTTCGGGGCCCAGGAGGTCGGTATAGCAAAATTCCCTTGAGGGCTTGTTTGTGATTAATATTAATAGCAAAGGTGGCTGCTTCACAGTTAATGGACTGTATGGGATCGAGTGTAGTGCGATAGAGATTCTTGTAAATGATAGCAAGTCAGCCACCTCTTCCTATATGTCTATCATGCCTGGCGACACTATAGCCCTCAGGGCTATAGTGCCAGGCTATAGTTTGATCTCATTGTCTCTTATTCAATCTAAATATTGTCCCCTTATCTTATTGGACCAAAGATCTTAAGAATAATGACATACCTTTTAGCTTCAATCCATTTTCCTCTCTCTTTTTTATAACTTACAGATATCATTTTAACTGTATACTAATGAAATAAATATATTTGAAGAACTTAACCTGATCAAACAAACGAAGAATAAGGTATGCACTAGGATTTTCTTAAACTTTTGCAACAAAAGTTCAATACATTATAAGAAATAGGAAGGTTATCACTGATATATTCACTCTCTCTTTTGATTATAAGGAAACGTATTTGACTGGGACTACTAGAGGAAGGTATAGCTATATTTCTTGAAGTTGGAGGGAAACAAGTTGAAACCTTCTTTACACTTAAGTGATTGGTAAGAGCATATGATATACTTATGACTAATCTAGGATTGGAATAAGATGCTAGATAATGAGACGTTTTCAACTATGTACATCGACAATATTTGTGTGAAATGTGTAATAACAATTGGTTCTATGAATACTTAGGAACTACCTGACATATGAAGAGGAGAATAGATTTATCTGAATGCCTTCACTTGACTAAATATAAAGACTGTTCGTGTAATAATGAATCAATATATTTCCAGAACATGAACATAAGGAAGAAATTGAAAATTGAAGTGGCAGGTGTAGCAAGGTTAATAATGGATTACTGTAGCAACCTGTAAGATATGTGTTTAAGGAACTATAGAAAAATTATTGGTGTTTTTAGCTTTTCTCTGTATAAAAGAGTGGTTTATACAGAATTTTAATATTATAAATGTTTTAAATTGTATGTAATCTGATAGACATGTTTGTAAGATATTTTGTATCTGTTTGTTTGTAGCCCTGAAGAAGTCCGCTTGGACGAAATGCGTCGGCTACGCTGTTTATGTCTTTTACATTTGTAAAGAAAAGAAGAATATAATAAAGAAACAATTGTGAAATCACACCTGCTGAATGGACTGATATATCACATGATTGCAAAATAACGTTGTGGAGTGCTGGATCTCAGTGTTTTGTTGACATATTGCTGGATCTTTTGATCCTAAGGAGGTTTAGGGGTATCTAACCTCATGATCCGTGGCACCTGAAAAATATTGATAATTTTTGACCTAACTAGATGAATTGGTGCATTGAGATACCTACCTTGTACCCCGTTTCGTTTGTGTATTGTCAATTGGATCGTGCCTCCTTTTGAATAACCACTTTTTGAACAACACTGTGAACTAATATGCCACTTTTCCTCCTACTCAGAAGCTTCTATTTTGTCTGATTTCGGGCAGGAAAATGGCTATTAACACATTTATTTCAGTTCCAAAAGTGATAATTCACATGCAATAGTCATCTACAGTCAAAACATTAAACATTAAAAAATCCCAATTACTTACCATTTGGAGAAAGTTCGACAAGTACAAGGTCATCGTTTTTCATCAGAAAATCAATTTTTTTGACGGTCCAAAAAATGATTCAAAATTTCAATTGGATCGTGCCTTATGTTGAATAACCTCTTTTTAAAGCCTCACAGTCACCAAAATTGTTATTTTTACAGCTGTTTCCTCCTACTCACAAGCTTCTATTTTTGACCAATTTCGGGCAGGAAAATTACTCGAAACACTCTTGGGCAGATTTATGTTCCCTGGCGCATCCCTGCAAATCAGCATGGATGCGCCAGGGAAGATGCGTCACGCAAGTTTGCCCTTGCGCCACCGCAGATGCGCCGCATTTACAATGCGGTGCATCGTGGTGCAAGGACAAGCAGATACGTGACACATCTGCCGGCATAAGGTTGGCACAGTGCTGAAGCTGCGTCGCAAGCGCGACGCAACTCCAGCACTGTTCCAACCTACCCTATCCCTAACATGGTGCGTCAAGCCTTACGCCTGCTTCAAGCAGGCGCAGGGTTTTGACACATCAGCGTTGGGAAAGTGACTCAGTGAAATCTTATAGATTTCACTGAGTCACTTTTCAGGGGCTTTCCTGCGACAGAACGCCCCCCCTGAGTGGAAACGCCCACATGAAACCTGACGCAGGTATGGAATGGAATGGAATGGATGTGGATTTATAGAGCGCGAATTGCTGCCCGAAGGCGTCCAAGCGCTAGAATAACCAGGGACCTGCAGAGGGGCCTAACTGGGATTAGTGGGGCAGATTAAAAAGAAAAGTTTTTAACTGTTTCCGGAATGTGGGCAGATTGCAATTGGCTCTCAGGTGCAGGGGGAGGTTGTTCCATGCCATGGAAGCGTTGTAGGCGAACGTCCTGCCGCCAGATCTGGATCTTTTTATTCTTGGTATCGTGGCCAGGAAGGTCTGGCTGGAACGGAGGTTTCTGCTGGGGAGGTAGTGAGTAATTAGGTCCCAGGTAATCCTGGGGCCCGTATCCCAGAAGGCCTGATGTGCAATGCACATGGCCTTAAACAGAATCCTCTGGCGCACTGGTAGCCAATGAAGGTTAGCCAGCCCGGCCCTCACCGATTGTCTGCGCGGGATGTTCAGCAGCAGACGTGCTGCGCAGTTCTGCACTATCTGGAGTCTGCGTATGGTATATTCTGGGGCACCGAGATAAAGCACGTTGTTGAAGTCAAGGCGTGATTGTATTAGACCCTGTACAGCCACCTGTTTTGCCTCCATGGGAAGGAGAGGGAAGATTTTTTTTAACATTCTCATGAGTCCAAAACAGGCGGCTGAGAGTTTTGTGGCCTGGGTGCTAAATGATAAGGATCTATCCAACCAGACCCCAAGGCTCTTGATGTTGTTTTTTGGGGTTGGAGGAAGGCCTAAACAAGGGGGCCACAGGGTGTTGGGGAAGTAGGGATCCGGGGAACCTAGGGGCATCAGCTCCGTTTTGTCCCCATTCAATTTGAGGAATGAAGAGGACATCCAGCCCTTGACCTTCTCTAGGCATTCTTTGAGACCGCCTGACGCAGGCATATTGGCCTCCTGCGCCAGTGAGACCACCAGCTGCGTGTCGTCCGCATAGGAGATGATCTTAATGTTTCATGTGACGCAGGGCTTTACACCGTGACGCATCTCCATAGATGCGTCACGATGTAAATGGGGCGCAACATGGCGCAGGGTTTACGCCGACGCTGCATCACAAAAGTGACGCAACGGCGGCGTAAAAGGGGCGCAAGTCCCACTTAAATCTGCCCCTCTGATTTTAGTTCAAAAAGTAATAATTTACATCCAACAGTCATTTACAGTCAAAAGATTAAACATTAAAAATCACCATTACTGACCATCTGGAGAAAGTTTGACAGGTACAGGGTCATCGGTTTCCATCTGAAAATTGATTTTGTGGATGTTAGAACCAGCGGTCTCTAGTTGGCAGAGGTATACACTTCTGACAAATAGGGACCCACCTTCTCTAGTCAGGGCAAGGGGATTACACACTCAGATAACCCCTGCTCACCCTCTTGGTAGCTTGGCAGAGCAGACAGGCTATCTCAGAGGCAGTGTGTTAAGCATTTATGACCACATACAGTAATAAAGTGAATACACTACAAATGGACACAACACAGGAGTTATTATAAAAATAGTATTTTTATATAAGGCTTAGCACAAGACCAAATAACAACAAAAATATACCACAATCTTAATAAATACTCTTTGGAAGGAAAAATAATAGTTCGGGTAAAGTTTCCTCTTAGGAAATAGTTCTTTAGCAACAAAAGTAAGTATTCTTCTGAAACACAGTTCTTGACAACAATGTGACCCCCACAGGAGTCACACGATGTCGAGTTTAAGATATTCCCAAGGTTCGGCGTCGACCGCGAGGAGCGCTACGTCGAGCCTGGAGTTGCAACAGACCCCACAAACACAGTACCTTTGGAATGAAGAAAACGATGATCCACGGCGTCGAGGGGTCGGCGTCGAAGGGTCGTGTCGATCGTGCTTCGGATTCGGGGCGATCCGCTGCGGCGTCGACAGGTGTCGGGCCGGAGCAGCGCTCACGGCGTCGAGAAGGGCGTCGCGTTGATGCGATCAGCAGCGGCGTCGAGACGGGGTCGCTTGGAGCTGGAGCCGAACTCACTACTCACTGGCGTCGATACCGGCGTCAAGACGGGGTCACTTGGAGCTGGAGCCGAACTCACTACTCACTGGCGTCGCTACTGGCGTCGATCGGGCCCGGCGTCCGGCGTCGAAGGCTCGTAACACTGGAGCCGTTACTCACGATATCGACCTGGATTCGGCGGCGGCCGGCGACTTCGAGACTGCAGATTTCCCCTGTGTACTGGAAACAACACGTTCCAGCAACTAGCAATCCAGCAGAGGGTGAAGTCCTTTGGCCCTGTGACTTCAACAGGAGGCTGGCACTCTTCCAGCCCTTGGAGATTTTCTTACAAGCTTGAGAGTACACACCAAGTTCCTCTCTCCTTGTCCCTTGGCAAAAATAAAGAAGCAGCTTCAGGTTCCCCCCAGCAAACAGCACACTGGCAGAAGGGGGAGGCAAGTCCTTGGATCAGCAGGCTTCTTGTACTTGGTAGAGGTTTCCTTGTCAGAAGTGATCTCAGTTCTTTGGTTCAGGGGTCCTTCTTATATACCCCTTTTCTGCTTTGTTCCCTTTGTCCAAGCAGGGAAATTCCCCCATCCTAGGTTTGTTGTGGGTGTTGCCAGGCCGAGGCACCTGGCCTATTCACTGAGCAGGGCAGGGTCATCAGCCGCCCAGCAGGAGGTGGAGCCAGTATTGTCACTGGCAGGGGCAGGGTTATCAGTCGCCCGGCAGGAGGTGGAGCCAGCATTGTGTCAGGCAGGGCAGGCTATCAGGGACTACTCTTCCCACACTCTAAGTGTAGATGCCTCATTCACCCCACACTGACTCATTCAGACCTCTGGAGCCACCCAGCCCCTGACACACACACCAACCCAGCAGAGACCTGTGGATAGTTGGACAAGAAAATAGCCACTTTCTAAAAGGGCTATTTTCAAACACAGAATTTAAAAACCATCCATCCTAAAGGGTGTGTTATTAAATTCTGATTTCAGGGATACTAAACTCGACCTGCTACCATGCTCCCTGAGTCAGATAGATTATAATGGAGTTAATAATCAGTCTGCCCATTCTGGCCCAAGGGAGGCAGGTAGCCCTTCAATAGTGAAAAACGAAAATGGCTGTAATTCACTATTAGGTCATGCCACACACATCAGGGCATGACCTACCTTTTACCAACAATGCACCCAGCCCTAGGGCCTACCATAGAGGTGTCTGAAATGTGGCAAAGTGAAGGTTTTAGAGACTGGCAAGTAGGTTTCCTTGCCAAGTCGACATGGCAGTCAGGGACTGCACGCAGGCTCTGCGATGGCAGGCCTGGGACACATTTTATAAGCTGCTTCTGTGGGTGGCACAACCAGTGCTGCAAGCCCACCAGCAGCAGTTAACTTACATGCCCTTGGCACACGCGGTGCACTAGACTAGGGTCTGAACAGTAAGTCAACCAAGCCAATCATGGTAACAATTTAACATAGGGAGCACTTGCACTGTGGCACTGATCAGCAGTGGCACAGTGCCCAAAGCAATATTCCAGCAAAAACATCGTAAACAGAGGAGGCCAACAGAAAAAAATGGAGGAGAGACTCATGCCAATGATGTCAGGTCTAACACGTGTCCCCTCCAGCTGAAATGTGGGGAGAACTACCCTTCACCCAGGGAGTCCTCATCACTAAGGCGGAAAAATCTGGACAGACCATCAGCATTGGCGTGATCTGTACCAGGGCGGTGTTCCACCGTAAAGTCCATCCCCTGTAGGGAAATGGACCACCTCAAAAGCTTTGGGTTTTCACCCCTCATCTGCATTAACCATCTGAGGGGCCTGTGGTCTGTCTGAACCCGGAAGTGAGTCCCAAACAGGTAGGGTCTTAGCTTCTTCAGCGCCCAGACCACAGCAAATGCCTCACGCTCTATGGCACTCCACCTGTGTTCCCTGGGAAGTAACCTCCGGCTGATGAAGGCTACAGGTAAGTCTCGGCCCTCCTCATTTATCTGTGCTAGAACAGCCCCCACACCATGCTCTGAAGCGTCCGTCTGGACAATGAACTCTTTGGAAAAGTTGGGCGCCTGGAGGACCGGTGCTGTACACATTGCAGTTTTCAGGGTGTCAAAGGCTTTCTGGCAGGCGTCAGTCCAGATCACATGTCTTGGCTGCTTCCTGGAAGTCAGCGAGGTCAAGGGGTGCACAATGTTGCCATACCCCTTGACAAACCTCCTGTAGTAACCCGTGAGACCCAAGAAGGCTCTCACCTGAGTCTAGGTTTTTGGCGGTTGCCAAGCCAGGATGGTATCTATCTTGGGTTACAGGGGGGCCACCTTGCCGCTCCCTACTTGGTGCCCCAAGTACACCACTGAACCCTGCCCAATCTGGCACTTACTGGCCTTGATTGTGAGGCCTGCTCTGCGCAGGGCCAACAACACTTCCTGGAGGTGGTGCAAGTGTTCCTCCCAGCTGGCGCTGAACACTGCTATGTCGTCCAGGTAGGCGGCGCTGAAATCCTCCAGTCCAGCCAATACCTGGTTGACCAACCTCTGGAATGTGGCAGGGGCATTCTTCATCCCAAAGGGCATAACCCGGAACTGGTAGTGCCCATCTGGTGTGGAGAATGCAGACCTCTCTTTTGCCCCATCGGTCAAGGTGATCTGCCAGTACCCAGACGTTAGATCAAACGTACTAAGGTACCGGGCAGCCCCCAACCAATCTATGAGCTCATCAGCTCTGGGGATGGGGTGCGCATCAGTCTTGGTGACCGAATTGAGTCCTCGGTAATCCACACAGAACCGAAGTTCTGGTGAAGCACCAGGCGCTGCTGCCTTTGGGACCAAGACCACTGGGCTGGCCCAAGGACTGCTAGAGGACTCAACCACCCTTGATGTATGCTCTGACCTTGTCAGTCACCCTGTAGGCCTTATGCCTCACAGGAGTGTTGTCCCCGGTGTCCACATCGTGGACACACCACTGAGTGACACCAGGGATTAAGGAGAACAGATCAGGGAATTGTACCAGCAGATGGCGACAATCTTGCTGCTGCTCAGGGGTCAGTGTGTCAGAGAGGACAACACCATCCACTGACCCATCTTGCTCTTTTGCACACAGGAGGTCAGGAAGAGGCTCACACTCCTCCTCCATTCCAGCATCTGTGACTAGAAGCATGCCCACTTCGGACCTTTGGGGCTTTAACCGGTTGACATGCAGGACCCTCAAGGGGTTCCTGGGAGACTTCAAGTCCACCAAGTAGGTGACATCGCTCTTTTTCTCCACAACCTCAAATGGTCCAGTCCACCTGTCCTTGAGCGCACAAGGTTCTACAGGGGCCATGACCCAAACTTTCTGACCAGGTTGAAGCTCAACCAGAGTGGCATTCTGGTCGTACCACCGCTTCATCTCTTCCTGGCTGGCCTCCAGATTTGCCTGAGCAAGATCTCTGAAGCACCGAGTCTGGTTCCTAAAGGCCAGCATGTAACTGTATACATCCTGGGGAGGTTTCCTGGGAGATTGCTCCCAGCCTTCTTTGACCAGACTCAAAGGCCCTCTTACCGGTTGTCCATACAAAAGCTCAAAGGGACTGATCCCTAGAGACTTCTGTGGCACCTCACGGTAAGCAAACAGCAGGCATGGTAAGAGGACGTCCCATTTACGCCTCATTGGTTCTTCAAGACCCATAATCATGCCTTTTAGGGTCCGGTTGAATCTCTCAACCAGCCCATTACCTTGAGGGTGGTAAGGAGTGGTAAACTTGTAGGTTACCCCACACTCCTTCCACAGAGACTTCATATAATTAAAAATGAAGTTGGTGCCCCGGTCTGACACCACCTCTCTGGGGAACCCCATGCGGGAGAAAACACCCATCCATGCCCGTCCCACCACGGGGGACGTCACTGTGCGGAGAGGGATGGCTTCCGGGTACCGGGTGGCATGGCCCACCAAGACCAGGATAAACCTGTTGCCCATGGCTGTCTTGGGGTCCAGTAGCCCCACAATGTCAATCCCCACTCGCTCAAAGGGGGTACTGTCTATGGGAAAAGGTTGGAGGGGAGCCTTCTGCTTCCGCCCACTTTTCCCACTTGCCCGGCAAGTTTGGCAGGTCCTACAATGGATGTCTGAATCCCTTCTCATCTGGGGCCAATAAAAATGGGTGACAATCCTGTCATAGGTCTTGTCCTGCCCCAGATGTCCAGCTAATGGAACGTCATGAGCCAACCCCAGTAGGAAGGCTCTGAAGCGCTGGGGTACCACCAGCACATGGACTGACCCAGGCTCAGCAGCCTTAGGCTCGCTATACAGGAGGTCGTTCTCCCAGTAAATCCAATGTGATCCTGACTGATCACTTGTCATTTGGGCTGAGGCCTGCTGCCTCATACCCACAAGAGAAGGCCACACTTTCTGTTCAGCACAAAATTCCTCCCTGGAGGGACCACCATCCTGCTGCCAATGGGTCAGCTCGGGCAGGTCTCCCGGTTCAGCCACTTGTTCCCCTGTGGGTTCCAGGGCATCCCCCTCAGGGTCTGCTCCCTCCTGGACCGTGGGAACGATGGGGGATGGTTTCCCACGCCCCCTGCCTCTTCTCTTCATGGTTGGGTCCTGGGTCATACTTTCAGGCTCCAGGACCCCATCAACACCCTTACTAGCTGACATGGACCGGGTGGTCGCACACACCCACTCCGGCAGACCCAACATTTCCAGATGCACTTTTCGCTCCACCTTAGCCCAAGGGGAGTCCTCCAAATCATTGCCCAGGAGACAATCAACAGGCATGGCGGGCCTCACAACAACCTGAAGAGTACCTGAGACCCCCCCCACTTAAAAGGAACTTGAGCTACCTCACACTTACTCTGTGAGTTGTCAGCAGCTACAATGGGGTAGAATGCATGAGGGACCACCTGCTCTCTGGACACCAAGTGACACTTGACAGCTGTCACACTTGCTCCGGTGTCTCTGAGAGCTTCCACCCTATGGCCATTAATGGTCACCCACTGCCTATATTTCTTAGTGTTGTTAGGCAGAGGGATTGGAGGGACCATTTCCACATCTCCTAAAGAGACCAGGGACATTTCTGCGGGACCCCACCCACCGGGGGCACCCATCTCGCTCCCTCCTAGGGCTACATTCGCTACCTGACAGGGGTGCACGCGGCGGTGCATTCGAATCCTTCATGGGACACTGGGGATCATAATACCGGTGTCCCACCTGCTTACAAACGTAGCAGGTCATTGGGCCCCTGGGAACAGGTTTATCTGTCAGGACCTCTGGCTTCTTTACAGGGGGAGGCTGGGAACCCTTCCCTTGGTTCCCTTGGGGATTACTTTGGGGCCCTTTCTGAAACTCCCTCTGTATACCCCTGTCCCCCCCACTCTTCTGCTGGGGACCCTGCCCACCTTTGGCTGAGTCTCCCACTGGACCCTTGTGGACCCTGGTACTGACCCAGCGGTCCGCCTCCTCAGCAAGTTTTCTAGGGTTAGATATCTTGCTAACAATGAGGTGCTGGCGTAGCTCTGGAAAACAGTTATTAGACAAGTGCTCCCATGCAAACAAATCATAAAGAGCATCATAACTATCCACCTTGCTACCCTTTACCCACCCATCCATGGCTCTGCAAAAAAAGGACACATATTCAACCCTCGTAGTACCAGGCAACTTCTTACATTCTCTAAAGGCTTGTCGGTAATTTTCTGGAGTTAAGCCATACCTTAACATTAAAGCATCTTTCATATGAGTATAAGACATCCTTTCCTCAGCAGGCATGTCCAACAAGGTATCCCTCACTTCATTGACAAAGCGACCCCACAACCCCGCTCCCCAATCTTTCTCAGGGACCCGGTGGGCCAACAATGCTAACTCATATGCTTTGAACCATTGACCAATATCCTCATTTCTACTGTAATCTTTTATCACATCTTTGGGAAAATAAAACCTACGTTCTGCAGGCACAGATGGAGTGCTGCCACCAGAGGGATTCAACTCTAAACTCTTAGTTTTAAGCTCCATCTCCCTCAACATCTTCTCACGTTCAAACGCTAATTTCTCTCTTTCAAAATCTAATCTTTTGCTCTCCATTTCAGCTTCTCTCTTGCTTCTTGCATTCTCTAACTCCAACTGCCCTCCTAATTTAAGTTTTACCATCTCTAACTTGTACTCCCTCTCCTTCTCCCTGTCTTCCAACTCTTCAGGAGAAAGGCTCTTAGAGAAAACACTGCTGCCGGGAGATGCCACTGGCCCATTCATGGGCTCTTCCTCTTCCTCTTCCTCTTCCGGTACCACCACCGGATCAGAGGGATTTCTGGCCTCTAACCAGGCCTTCAGCGCTTTAAGGAAGTCTGTTCTTATTCTGAGACCTGTGGTAGGAACTTTAAACTGCTTGCAAAATTGTTCTAGCTCCTTTTTCTTGTAGGTATTTATCAATTTCTTATCAAATTCCTCCACAACAGTAACAGAAGGGGTAGCAGCTCCGGCATCCTCCATGGTCAAAACTGGCAGTGTTTAAAAAATAAGCTCCAAGAAAGCGGAGAACAAAAATAGAAGATCCAACCAAAACAGATTGTGGCTGCGCTATGGTCTGCTTTCACTATGTAGCGTACACTAATCACTGCACATGAGTCATAAATGCAAAGTTCAATCCTCACCACTGACCACCAATGTTAGAACCGGCGGTCTCTAGTTGGCAGAGGTATACACTTCTGACAAATAGGGACCCACCTTCTCTAGTCAGGGCAAGTGGATTACACACTCAGATAACCACTGCTCACCCCCTTGGTAACTTGGCAGAGCAGACAGGCTTATCTCAGAGGCAGTGTGTTAAGCATTTATGACCACATACAGTAATAAAGTGAATACACTACAAATGGACACAACACAGGAGTTATTATAAAAATAGTATTTTTATATAATGCTTAGCACATGACCAAATAACGACAAAAATATACCACAATCTTAATAAATACTCTTTGGAAGGAAAAATAATAGTTCGGGTAAAGTTTCTTCTTAGGAAATAGTTCTTTAGCAACAAAAGTAAGTATTCTTCTGAAACACAGTTCTTGGCAACAATGTGACCCCCACAGGAGTCACACGACGTCGAGTTTACGATATTCCCAAGGTTTGGCATCGACCGGGAGGAGCGCTACGTCGAGCCTGGAGTTGCAACAGACCCCACAAACACAGTACCTTTGGAATGAAGAAAACAGGGAGTCGGCGTCGAAGGGTCGGCGTCGATCGTGCCTCGGATTCAGGGCAATCCGCAGTGGCGTCGAGAGGTGTCGGGCCGGAGCAGTGCTCACGGCATCGAGACGGGCGTCGCGTCGATGCGATCAGCAGCGGCGTCGAGACGGGGTCGCTTGGAGCTGGAGCCGAACTCACTGCTCACTGGCGTCGATACCGGTGTCGAGACGGGGTCACTTGGAGCTGGAGCCGAACTCACTGGCGTCGCTACTGGCGTCGATCAGGCCCGGCGGCCGGCGTCGAAGGCTCGTAACACTGGAGCCGTTACTCACGATGTCTAGCTGGATTCGGCGGCGGCCGGCGACGTCGAGACTGCAGATTTCCCCTGTGTACTGGAAACAACACGTTCCAGCAACTAGCAATCCAGCAGAGGGTGAAGTCCTTTGGCCCTGTGACTTCAACAGGAGGCTGGCACTCTTCCAGCCCTTGGAGATTTTCTTGCAAGCTTAAGAGTACACACCAAGTTCCTCTCTCCTTGTCCCTTGGCAAAAATAAAGAAGCAGCTTCAGGTTAACCCCAGCAAACAGCACACTGGCAGAAGGGGGAGGCAAGTCTTGGATCAGCAGGCTTCTTGTCCTTGGTAGAGGTTTCCTTGTCAGAAGTGATCTCAGTTCTTTGGTTCAGGGGTCCTACTTTTATATCCCTTTTCTGCTTTGTTCCCTTTGTCCAAGCAGGGAAATTCCCCCCATCCTAGGTTTGTTGTGGGTGTTGCCAGGCCGAGACACCTGGCCTATTCACTGATCAGGGCAGGGTCATCAGCCACCCAGCAGGAGGTGGAGCCAGTATTGTCACTGGCAGGGGCAGGGCTATCAGTCACCCGGCAGGAGGTGGAGCCAGCATTGTGTCAGGCAGGGCAGGCTATCAGGGACTACTCTTCCCACACTCTAAGTGTAGATGCCTCATTCACCCCACACTGACTCATTCAGACCTCTGGAGCCACCCAGCCCCTGACACACACACCAAACCAGCAGAGACCGGTGGATAGTTGGACAAGAAAATAGCCACTTTCTAAAAGGGCTATTTTCAAACACAGAATTTAAAAACCATCCATCCTAAAAGGTGTGTTATTAAATTCTGAGTTCAGGGATACTAAACTCGACCTGCTACCATGCTCCCTGAGTCAGATAGATTATAATGGAGTTAATAATCAGTCTGCCCATTCTGGCCCAAGGGAGGCAGGTAGCCCTTCAATAGTGAAAAACGAAAATGGCTGCAATTCACTATTAGGTCATGCCACACACATCAGGGCATTACCTACCTTTTACCAACAATGCAGCCAGCCCTAGGGCCTACCATAGAGGTGTCTGAAATGTGGCAAAGTGAAGGTTTTAGAGACTGGCAAGTCGACAGTCAGGGACTGCACGCAGGCTCTGCGATGGCAGGCCAGGGACACATTTTATAAGCTGCTTCTGTGGGTGGCACAACCAGTGCTGCAAGCCCACCAGCAGCAGTTAACTTACATGCCCTTGGCACACGCGGTGCACTAGACTAGGGTCTGAACAGTAAGTCAACCAAGCCAATCATGGTAACAATTTAACATAGGGAGCACTTGCACTGTGGCACTGATCCACAGTGGCACAGTGCCCAAAGCAATATTCCAGCAAAAACATCGTAAACAGAGGAGGCCAACAGAAAAAAATGGAGGAGAGACTCATGCCAATGATGCCAGGTCCAACAGTGAACTTTACAAAAAATGATTCATAATCTGAATTGAATCCTGCCCCGTGTTTTATACCCAATTTTTAAAGCCTCACACTGACCGAAATTGCGATTTTTATTGACTTTTCCTCCTATTCAGAAGTTTCTATTGTGACTGATTTTGGGCAGGAAAATGACGATAAACACATTTATTTTAGTTCCAGAAGTGATAATTCACAGCCAATACTCATTTACAGTCAAAAAATTAAACATTAAAAAAATCACCATTACTGACCATCTGGAGAAAGTTCAACAGGTCCGGGGTCATCGTTTTTCATCAGAAAATTAATTTCTGGGACTGTACAAAAAATTATTCATAATGTCAATTGGATTGTGCCTCATGTAGAATAACTCCTTTTTGAAGCGTAACAGTTAACAAAATTGCCATTTTTACAGACTTTTCCTCCTACTCAGAAGCTTCTATTGTGAACAATTTGGGGCATTAAAAATGACTGTAAACAGAATTTAAAATGGAGAATAGGGTGGGTGGGCACTTCGGCAAAAACTCTGCATGGAGATTGTGTTGTTCTAACTTTTAGTTCGCCATCCTTGGTGTACACAATCCTGGAGAGGGGAGGCAATGGGTTTGTTAACTCTAATGACATTATCATACTTCCTCTTGGATATTTTTACCAATCGCCCAAACGCCACACACCTCGATGGTGTAAGTTTGCAGGAGAAAACTTAATGGAAAGTACGGAATCTAGGTACTTGGTCCCAGTGAGTAATCGTTTTGATGTTTTGAATCCACTGGAAGATATTGATTGACTGGTCTCAGGGAACTTTGCTCAACCCAAGCCTGCATTTGGTCGGTTCGAAGGTAAGGGTAACTTTGGATTGGAAAGGATGACCCCCCTTCCATTTATATCGATAGATGTCATAGAGACAAGGACCCAGGGACAACAGTTCTGAATTTGTAAGTTTTAACTGATCCCGTGGGTTGTTAAAACAAATCCCATCCATATAGTAATAAAATTGAGGAACCATCTGGGATAGTAACCCCTTCTAACGTTCTAGATAGTGGTAAATTACCTCTCTGCAATATTGCCTCATGGAACATTGCAGGTATTTCTTCCAAGTTAAGTAACCACTAGTGGTGGGATTGCATTCTACAATTCGAGGTTTTATGTTTTCAAGAAACATGGTCTAAGGAGGCGCACCCCAGCAATAGATGGTCTGAGTGGAAGGGCTAAGGGCGGGCTGTGTACATATATATTGTGCAGCTTGAAAGTTAAGGAAATAACAATGCTTGCTAATGATCCCTATTACCAAATTGTTATTCTGGATTTAGATGCAAAACTTTGTATAGTCTTGACCAACCTTTATAATAACATCTCCTCAGACAAAGTGGGAATTGTTGTAAAAAATATGATCAAATTGCTGAAATCTGCTGGTAAAAGCAAGGCAAAAGACACAATGTTAATATTGGCAGTGGATTTTAACTGTGCCCTATGTGCCAATTCAGAGGATAATTTATGTGGTGTTCTAAATGACAATGTTCATCCCATTTTCAGCAGTCTGCTTTGGGAGAGCAATTTAATGAATTCATTTTTAGTCTTCACTTGGGTTTTGTAAACCAATTATGCCCATCACCCATTCCCATGCCCTGGACCTTCAACTGTAGGGGTTTACACACTACTATATACTATATTTTAATGTTAAGTAATCATGCGCACAGTCTTTACTTGTTTAATGTTTCAGAGAATTCCCTCAGTGATCATTTTACCTTGTGTCTGTCAGTTACATTACCCTTAAGTAGAACAGTCAGACTCAACAAAAATGATAAGCTGCTAGAAAATAAAGCTATTGGGAGATTGAATGGGTATTCCTTGCGCTGGTCCGTTGTAGATCAAGTAGCGATAAAATAAGACAGTGGTGGATAAATGTAAATCTGCTATTGGGACTTGGTTGTGCGAAACAGCTGCACCAGATAATATCTTAGTCTCATTCCTGGCAATATTTAACGCAATAAAAGAATCCTTCCTTAGACGTAAAAGCAGTAACAGGCATTCCAATGGATGGTTTGACTCAAGGTGCGCCCTAGCATATTCTCTTTTAAAAAAGGAGCTTCACAAAACCCAGAGAAAGCTGGTTGATCTGAGGCATGCTAGAGTGAAATACAAACAAACTATAAAGGCTAACAAAACTACCTTGAAAAATGAGGTCTGGGAGGCATTACATAAGGCCTCAATAGCGAATGATAGTTCGGCATTTTGGAAGGTAGTTAAAGCACCCTTTTTGTCAAGTGAGGCTGGTCCATCCATTGAAATTGCAATTACTGAGGAACAATGGATTAAACACTTTTCTAGAGTATATAACAGCGAGGGAAACCCCGATGTAATGGGAACCAATGTCCAGGAGGATTATAACTTGAAGTCTCCTCCTCACTACTCTGACTTGCTGTTTACCTTAGATGAAGTGGAGCCGGCATTTTCCGTAAGCCAGGGTGGCAAGACCCCCGGACCGGACTCCCATAGATTTGTTTAAATCAAACATTTCCCTGTGGGGGCACATCATAGTCCAGGTGATTACTGCTAGCTGTAGCACTGCTTTTCCATCTACATGGGTAGAATCTACCATTGTGCCTATTTTCAAAAAGGGGGATAGACAGGACTCTGGATGCTAAAGGCCAATCTCCTTACTGGACGCTGTAACATAAGTAATAGGCGGAATAATTTTAGAACGTCTCCAGGACTGGGCAAAGGAGAACTCTGTTCTATCTGACCTACAATATGGTTTTCGCGCAGGTCTGGGGACGGTGGAACAGGGCTTAAATCTGTCTATCTTAGTGGGGAAATATATGAGGGCAAAAAGGGGAACCTGTTTTTAGCATTCGTAGACCTCACAGCCGCTTTTGACTGTGTGATCCACAGTACACTCTGGTCAATTTTAAAAGTTATGGGAGTTGACGTTCAGATTATTGATTTTCTTAAGCTGTTTTATAGTGATGCCAAGGCACGTGTGCGCTGTGGATTGAAGGGTGCGTGTTCGGCTGCATTCCTGATAAGGAGCGTAGTCAGGCAAGGCTGTGTCCTGGCTCCGTTCCTTTTTAATCTCTACATTAATGGTTTGGGGAGTCTCTTCTCAAAGATAACCAAGACTTCCAACAAGTGGCCAGACGTTCAATACCAGCCGTCCTATACGCAGACGATGCAGTGCTGATGTCCCGCACACAAGTAGGTCTTCAGAGGGTGCTTGATAGTTTCTCTCATTTTATGAAAGACCTTGGCTTAAGAGTATACTCCTCCAAGACCTTCATTATGTGCTGTGGCTATGGTATTAAGAAATTTAAAGATATGTTTGTGACAGGACAGAAGATTGGGGTAATCAAAAGTGCTCATATCTGGGAATCCTCTTTGCTCATAATGACACTTGGGCACAAGCAGTTGCAGCAAAAAAATTGGTACTTCTAAGAACAACATCTGCCCTCACTAAATTTGCTAGGAACTTGGGGAAAAGACCACCTGAGGAGCTCATTAAAATTTACAAGGCAAAATATGTTTCATCAGTAGTGTATGGTGCAGGCGTCTGGGGGTTCACTGATCTGCTGCCTATCCAAGGCATAGAAAATTCCTTCTTAAGATACATTTTATCTGTTCCGAATAGTACTTCATCATGTATATGCCATGCGGAGTTGGGACTTTCCTTCATCTCTGATTTAATAAAGCTCGAGCCTGTGCTTTTATGGCACAGGCTCTGGACCAAAGAAGAGGCAAAGTTAAACAGAGTTTAGGAGTAGTACTCCTAAACTGAGAAAAATCCTACCTTTAAGACTTTCGGTATTCACAGAAGGCATTTAGGAGTCCTAAAGTTAGGAGTCCCTAAATTTACTACTCCTAAACTGAGAAAAATCCTAACTTTAAGACTTTCGGTATTCACAGAAGGCATTTAGGAGTCCTAAAGTTAGGACTCCTAACTTCTGTGAATACCGAAATGAGTACGTGCCTTCTCTGAATACCAAAATGACTAAGTGCCTTCTGTGAATACCAAAATGGTAATAAGTTTGGGATTTTGTCTTAAGTTAGCTCTGTGAATCGGGCCCTTTACCTATAATGAATGAATGGTCCCAAAACCTTCAACTCTGCTCTTGTGATAACAATTCCAACCAATCTACGATTCATGTGGTTTTCTTTTGTAGATTTTATAACCATACAAGGAGAAGGTACTTAGTGCCAGTTTTGAAATTGTTTGGGCTCCGTCAATGCCGACCTGCTCTTCTTGCACTACAACATCTAGCTAATGAGCACAGTGTTTTTAGGATGGTATTCTTTCTGAAGGAAGTTCTGAGTCAAAGGAAACGTATGCTCATTTAATCAATTCTAATTGGACGAGGGATTCTGCTAATTTAATACTGTTTTAACCGTGCAATGAGCTGTAGATTATGTTTATGTTTGTATGATTCTTTTTTAACTTATGAATTGAGTGATTTGTGTTATGTTTTTATGATTGTCTGATATAGCAATTGAATAAAGCTTTCTTTGACTTAACTTGACTGTAAACACACTTATTTTTGTTCAAAAAGTGATAATTCACATGCAATAGTCATTTACAGTAAAAAGATTTAACATAAAAAAATCACCATTACTGACCATCTGGAGAAAGTTCAACAGGTCCAGGGTCATCGTTTTTCATCAGAAAATAGATTTTTCTGTACAAAAAAAATGAAAAAAGTCAATTGGATTGTGCCTCATGTTGAATAACCACTTCTTTTATTTTTTTTATAAAATCTCTTTTATTGAGTTTGCACATTTTTATCTGATGTTACATACATACACAATGTCTCATTGATTACATATACAGTGCAAATCATGTGTACAGTTTAGCAAAACATTAGTGTAGTACTGTCATTAAAATTATTCACTTGGGGGCATATGTATCAAGCAAATTTTTAGTCGCAAACGCTGCGATTCGCAAAATACAGCGTTTGCGATTAAAAATTCGCAAAACGGGATGTATTAGACAAATTCCCAACGCAAATTTAAGGAATCGCTAATTTAGCGATTTCTTAAGTTTGCGTAAGCATTTAAGAAATCGCAAATTGCGATTTCTTAAATGAAATGTAACACTCACCAAAGGATTGCGATTAATACTTAAGAAATCGCAAATTACCACCAACTACAAGTTGGTGTTAATTTGCGATTTCTTTTAAAAATGCACGTTTTGTAATTTTACAAAGTGCCACGTGACGCACATACATGCCCTTAGGGCATGTATGTGCTCCATATGACCACACATGCTAATTTCAGGGGTGTATCAGGGTGTCATCTTGACACCCTTGCACCTTTGAAATTATTCTCAAATTGCGATTAGCAAATTGCGATTCGCAATTTGAGAATTACTTCCCAGACATTCCTATGGGTCTCCTGGCCCATAGGAATGAATGGGCAGGTATTCCTTAATTGCGATTTCGCAATTTGCTAATCGCAATTAAGGAATTTTAAGAAATCGCAAAAAGTTTGCAATTTTTTAAATACATCCCGTTTTGCAATTCTCAAATAGCGATTCCTTAAAAATCGCTATTTGAGAATCGCAAATGGTGATGTTGATACATATGCCCCTAGGTCTCTGTGACTGTTGGTGAGGTTGGTCTAGCATCAACTACAAAGTTAAGAACAGTTATTTGCGTAACCATTAATCATTGTTTCACATTATGCAACATGCACAGCTTGGTGCCTGCAGGCATGGATACAGCCAACTACAACCTGTGGCAGAGTTCATGCAAGTCCAATAGGTATTACAAAAGGCAAAATGATAAACAATAAACAGCATTGACCCTCCCGTAGCCCTCCTCCACTCCCTGGTATACATTTGTGTGTTGCTGCCCTGTTAATGCATTTACCACTGCCTCACAAATGTGTCACATTAGCCTGAGTGTATCATGACAAACATATATTTGCTAGAATGGAAAGATGGAATATACGCGTGTGGCACAACTGTGTATGCTAGTTACCCGTGCGTTTCTCAGACAGTGAAGCCATCAGAGTCTCTGCTTGTGGGTTGCTGTAACTTTGTTAGACGAGCATTCCAGTGTATTGCAATGGGGATCTGTCTCAGACCCAGTGTTTCCTCACGTCTTATGGCAAGGTGTTCCGGCTTAGCCCAAGCAAGTATTGAGTGGTGCCATGCCTGCGCATGCAGCGGATCCGCTGCTTTCTATCTTTTCGTAAGTAGTCTCTCAGCCACCACTATTCCTAGGTCTAGGAACATGGATGTCACTTTGGTGGCTGCCGTTCTCCTGAATTTGTGCAGCAGGTATACTGGCCATTCAAAGGGGAGTTTGCGCCCTTTGCAGGTGTGTAACAGATGGGCTACTGCATTCCAATACACAGTGATCCGAGTGCAACTCCACAACATGTGTATTATGTTAGCTCCCACCTTAGTACATCTGGGGCACGCCGCGTCCATTCTACTAAAATATCGATTAAGGTTGGCAGGTGTAAGGTAGGCCCTGTGTATTATACACAGTTGAATTTGTCTGAACCGCATGTTTCTGGGTATGCGAGTAGGGCTTTCCAGTGTCAGGGCCCAATCCTTTTCTGTGAGTGGACGTCCTAAGTCTAGTTCCCATTTGTTGCAGAGGGAGTTCAGATTTATCGCTGCGGGAGCTCGAAATACCACAGCAAACCAGTGTATGAGATGCCTATCACGCCCCTGACATGTAAATATTGCATGACAAGGTATGTCTGTTGTTCCGTGGATATGTCTCCCCATTTGGACGCTAGTGTGGCAATCAGGGAGTGGTGGACGAGAAACTGCCCCAGCGGAAACCCCTCCTTTTCTACTAGGGATGTGTATGATATACGTGTCCCTTCTCGATAGAGGTCCCCGAGGGTCTGGACGCCCTTCTCCTGCCCCCCCTCAATTGCTAGCACTGTCATCACTACTTGGCCACTAGGGGACACTTCTAACGGTATTGCCGGCGCATAGGGAGTCACGGCTCAGGTGATGTATAAACCTCAGCGGAAACATTTGTACGCTACAGCAAGCAACAATGGCCTGGCTTCGCCTTCATGCCAGGGTGAAAGAGCCCAATAATCTGACTCAGCGAGAAGGGAGGTTGCGTAGTTGCTGTATCTGCACTGTGCTTGTCGGCCAACCACCGGGCTACCCACTGCAGCTGAGCAGCTAAGTAGTAGTGTTCGAAACAAGGTGCAGCTAACTCCCCCTGGTCTGTTGGTAAGTAAATCTTTTGTAGCTGTATTCTGTTTCGTCGCCACGCCCCATATGAAGTCCCTAACCTGCGTCTCCAATGTAGGCAGGAATATACAGAGGTAGATTTGCAAAGTAGTACAGAAGCCGCGGGAGGATTACCATTTTGGTTAGCGCCACCCTTCCTGTAACGATAAGTGCCAGTGTGGCCCAGAATCGCATTTGTGATCGAACAGCTGTTAGGGCCTTTCCCAGATTCCTATCAAATAGATATTGTTGTTGATGATAGACCCGGATGCCAAGAAGCGAAAGGTGTCCTCTCTCCACTGCACTGCTCTACCATCAATTGTGAAGCCTGGTTCACAACATCCTTCACTAAATGCAGATATGCAGGACTTTTTGATGTTGATCTGGAGCCCAGAGATGGTGGCAAAGTTTTGCAACAGGCACGTCAGCTGGCCGGGGACTCACTCAATTTCCCTTATATAGACTAAGAGATCATCAGCATACAGAGATACCTGATGCACGGCATCCCCTAGGGGTATACCGTCTCCCAATGTAGCGGGTAGCGCTTCTTCCAGTGGTTCTATTGCGAGTGCAAATAGGAGAGGGGATACGGGGCACCCCTGCCTAGTTCCTCCTCACACCGGAATAGCATCCAACAGGTAAGGCCCCATTTGGACCCTGATGGTGGGGTCAATGTAAAGCAAGTTGACAAGCTGTAAGTACTTTGGACCTCAGTCATACTTCAGCAGCGTTGCTGCTAGGTAGTCCCACTCTAGGGAATCAAATGCCTTTTCCAGGTCTAGGATGAGGCAGCCTGCCTTCGGCCAATCCTGCACAGAATCTGTCGCCACCCTAAAAAAGCACCTCAGGTTAAGGGAAGTGCTCCGGAACGGTACAAAACCATTTTGGTCAGCGTGGACCAACGTGGAGACTACTGGCGCCAGTCGATTTGCTAGCACTTTTACCAGAATTTTGTAGTCCGTGTTGAGCAGGGCAAGAGGCCTATAGGAACTAAGCTCTATGGGATCTTTGTCTGGCTTTAGCAGAGATACCAGATACGCTTCTTCGCATTGTGGGTGTAAGCTTTTGCTCCTCTAAAGTGGTGGTGTACTGGGTAAGGAGACGCGGTGCGAGCAGGTCCCTATATGCTTTATAAAATTCTGAAGGTAGGCCATCTGACCCAGGTGTTTTCCCAGAGGCTAGGGATCCAATAGCATCCCCTATCTCCTCCAATGAAAGCTGCTTATTCAGCACTGTTTGGTGCTTGTTTGTTGGAGTGGGTAATTGTATGGAATTGAGAAACTCCTCCAGCCTCTGGGTATCGCAGCGCCTGTGAGTTTGATAGAGTTGTGTGTAGTGCTGTGTCATTGCTTGGTGTATTTTATGTTGTCTATACAACATATGCCCTTTGTCTGTGCATATGGCCCCAATTGGAGCTCTGTTGTACTCCTGTATGATCAGCCAGGTGAGCAGCTGGCCGGCCCGATCGGCTGAGGCATGTGTGCGAGCTGTGTGTGCGGTATAGTTGTGGCATTTCAGGCGCTCTACCAAATCAGCGTGTTCAGCTCGCAACTGCTCTAGGTGTCGCGGTTCTCTACCATGTCCCTCACCTTCTTGCTCTTGTTGCAACAGCTGAGATTCTATTTTCTTAAGGGAGATGGATAGGTGTTTGCGGCTATTCCATGTGGCTCCCATATAGTGCCCCCTGACCATTTTTTAAAGGCTTCCCATTCTATTGCTGCGCTACTTGCTGTGTCCTCGTTGAGCTCAAAATATGTGAGAGTGGCTGTCTCTAGTGATGAGCAGAACTCCGGGTCCTCCAGCACACTAGCCTGGAAGTGCCACGTCGGTATTGGGGGACGGTCAGCCTCCTACCTGAGCTGCATCCGCGGCGGGTTATATTTGGAGTGGGTGCTGTGAGAAGTTGGCCTGATATGTAGTGCTCACTATTCTAGTGATCACTGTGTATCATTCCAAACGACCCTTATTGATGATTGGTTGTAAGTCAACCTTTTAGACCAGCTATCCTAGTAGCGTGGATATGAGCAGTCTTTAGGCTAAACTCTAGAGGGCGTGTTAAGCCAGCTGTTTACCATCACATATACCCCTTGAACGTCAAGTGAAAGGACACCACACAAGTTGTTATGAAAATAAAAGATATTTATTTATAACAAGACTACCCTGGCTCTTTATGAGTCAGGGAGCTAAGCACACTACAAAACTCTTAGAAAATACTTCAGTTGCACAATTTACACAAATGCCCGAAGGGCACGAGAAACCATCTACGCTAAGAGTGAAATGCGAGTGGTTAGAGTCTGGGGTTACTGATTCCGGAGTGATCCGATCAGTGGGACTAAATGAAAAAGGATCTGGACACTTGTAGAGCGAACCTGCGATGGAGCACCGAAATGCTCGAGTTACCTAGCCCAGAGGCTGCTGCTGCGTGAGGTTTGGCAAGATGTCGGGAGTCCTCGTTGTAGTCTCAGGAGCCTGAAAGAAGAAGTTGCTGGCAGGCGACCAGTGTCGATGTTTCAGCGAGATCCAAGCCTGGATCGGTGTTGAGGGAAACCTGAAAGCAGAGGGGACTCAGTTCTCAACCGCTAGCCAGCGATCGTGTGGGTACCAGGAAGGTACCGGCTGAAGTCACCTCGACCAGGTGAGTGGATGACGTCGGACTCGGCTGTTCCTCGGACCAGGAGGCGCGGCGGCGACCAGGATGGAGGGCGAGCTGTCCCATGAAGGTGTCTGCTGTCGATGATGCTGGGCCCAGGAGTGGGGCAGCAGGTCTTGGCAGTGGCAAACCCACGCGGGGGAGTCAAGATGGCGTCTGAAGTGGACCAGGAGGGTCCGAGGTACTCCTCTGTTGAAGGGGAGCAAGAGCCAGTCTGGAGCAACCAGACCAGTGATGAAAAACAAACTATCGTGGTGCGTCGTGAAGAGGGCCACAAGCCGGTCGGCGAGTGGTCGGACAACGCGGTGAACAGCAAGGAGCAGAAGGGCCCCCACGCAGATCTCGTGGATGCTGGGGAGGCGGACTTCGGTGCTGGAGCCGCTCAGGGTTAGGGCTTCTCAAACCCTAGGTACACTCACTCGAGGGTCCCTCGGTGGGCGTGTTAGATAAGCGTCGTGCAGGTTCTGAAGATGGCCGGTCCCGCAGGTCTCGTCACACCTACGAATCTCAGCTGGGCTGACGATGTAGGTAGAGGTCAGAGATGGCAGGGAACCCGGGTCTCGTCGAGCTGGGCAGTCTTGATCCGTGGGAGAGACGTACAGCAAACCGCAAGCGCTTAGGTGGTGCCTGCTGGCGCAGGGTGGCTACTCCTTAGCCACAAGGGAGAGTCTTCAGAAAAGTCAAGAGTTCCTTTCGTGGAAAGTAGTTCAAGATTCAGAATTATCCAATTTGGGAAGGGGACCCGCTCCCACCTTTATTCTAGGAAAAAGGGGCTGGACTGTGACTAGGTCCTACCTATGGGTGGGACCAGGAGGGGGGTGGTTACACCCCTATCCTTTGTCCGGCTTCGCCCCAGCTCAGGGGCTGGTGTGCCCCCGAAACTGGTTTGAGCCGGGCTATGCACAGTGAGCACCGGGGTGCCACTTGCAATCACCTTCCTTTCAGCCCTGCCTACCTGGGATACACAAACCCTGTCTGGGATGGTGCTAACACCGCCCTCGACAGGAAACCCTTTGTCCAAGCTCCCTTCGCTGGAAGGTCTCCCAGCAGCAGGAGGTCAGACTTGTGTCTGGTGGCAGCATCCATTTTGTGATGCTGAGGCTTGAGTCAACTTTAACCGGGGTTCAAGGTTACTTCCATGTCGTGCCCCTCTAAAAGGGGGGAATGCTAACCCCGTCGCCAGAATTGGCGAGGGGTTCGTATTCCAATTCGTATGACACCTTACTCGACATGTGTAGGTGATGCGATGCCAAAGTTAGCAAATAACCGCAAGGATTATAATGCATTTTAAGGTAGTTGGCCCGCGTCACCATGGAACGGCTATTTAGGACTTGGTTCCGCAAGCCGTCGACGGGCTCAGCTCGCGCCAGAGCACCGTCCCACATGATCCCCAGCACTCTGCCTTCAGGATTGATAAGGCCTGCCATAGGAGTGACTGATAGGAATCCATGTGTCCATTTTAGGGTTAGTTATAGGAATACTACACCTACAGCAACGGGTGATTACACCACCTTGCCCCAGCTGTCGTGCAGCCAGTTGTGTCAAATTTGGGCGGCCATCCATGGGTGGCATAATACATGCTGCAGCCTCTGGTAGGCCCTGGGTACACCGATGCCCTGGATACCTGTGGTATGCTGAGACAGGGACTGACAAGGCGGCCCAGTTCCAATTAGTGGATGCACCTAATGTACATGTGTGTTAATTTCGAGAGAGAACAGCTAGGCTGTGGGTCTGATTGGCAGGCCCACAGCCAGGGAAAGTCGTAAACCAATGAAGCAAAAGCAAAAAATCTGGGTGATCATAGGATTGCAGACCCTACTCTCCTACAGGTGCGACCTAGGTAGTCCATTTTTTTAATTAACGGAAGTAGTGAGGGTGAGCCCACCAGCCTGTCGAGGCGCACATGCAGTCCATGGACCACTCCATAGTGCGAGTAGACTCGCACAAAGGGGTTGAGGATGCGCCAGAGGTCCACCAGTGTCCAGTGTCAAGCCAATCTGTGGGAGCTTGAGTGTTGGATGTGGCTGGAGTTTTGTTATGAGGCGGAAATGACCTATCCAGGTCAATGTTAAGCACTGAATTAAAATCCCCTCCAATCAGCCAGGGGAACCCGGCCCATGGAGCCAACTTCTCTGAGAGGTGCAGAAGGAAAGATGCCTGATCCACACTGGGGTCGTATATGGAGCCCAAGAACATTTTCTGACCATTGAGGCATCCATGACAAATGTGTTTCGGCCATGAGCATCAGTAAATGCTTCCTATTGCACAAACAGAATTCCTGCCCTTACCCAAATCAGCGTGCAACGCACATGGGCCGAGTACGTAGTGCCAACCTGGTTTCTCCATTGCCTGTGCAGCTTCTCCAGTTCTGTGTGTGTCATGTGTGTCTCTTGTAACAGGGCACTGCCAACCAAGTGGTGCTGGAGGTAGGCAACGATTGAATATCTACGTGTGGGTGTGTGCATTGCACTTATATTCCACGTGAGTGTGTTAATGCACGTCATGACTGATGTGTATGCCTATTAGGGGGTTGCAAGGCGGGCATCATGACGTTGAGCATGTGGTGTAGATGGAGTGCCTCGGAGTGGTCCTACATAACCAAAACTTCAGTTTAAACATTAACATTCGTAACTGGTAGGGGCGAACCCTTCGGGGGTGTCCGTCCAAACGTTTGTTCAACAGTGACAGAAACTAGTCCAGTATGCTGACTGGTAGGGGTGCGTGTGTCGTGTTTGACTTTCATGCGCACGTTCCCTACATATCTGCATGTCGCCACCCACCATCCAAGTTGATTTGTATGGCGTGTGAATCCTGAGCCCATGCGTCATTGGTCTTAGGTATACACGTGTGGGGAACAGGTAATGTACACATGTACCATCTTGCGTGAGCTGAGACGCACACAATCTACCTCATGGCTGAATGTTGGTCAATGTCTCAGTGCTCCTGTGTGTAATGTGAGTCAATGGGGGTGTAGACAGTTGGAGGACATTGACCTGTCAGGGTGTGTGGTGACTGTGTCTAAGCGTATCTGGACTGGTGTCGTGTGTTTCCTATTTTGGCATCGCCCCGCTCTCATTGAGTTGGCCAGTATTGCTGTGTCGGTGCCTAGTGTTGTCACCCAGCCATCCAGCTAGTGTAGAGAGGGACATACTGCAGTGGCTACCGGTGAACATCATCACAGGAAACAATTCAACTAAGCCTCTACTTGCGTGAAAGACACCTGACTCACTTCATGACAGCAACAGTCCTTCAAATGAGGTCATTAGCAGTCTGTGGAGTGACTGTCGACAGGTGCGTGTCATCCAGGTCTGAGGGTCGAAGAACTGCTGATCGAGGCTGACTCAGAGGAACAAGTCGCCTGGCGCTCCCAGTACATTGGGGTAGCAAGTGCCCCAACGACCTCTAGTGCATCATATTGCTCCTTACGGCTCTGTTCTGGACTCGGTGCAGTTGCAGTTGATTTCGTACATTCCAGCTTTCCACGCCTCCCTCACAGATGAGTCTGCCGACCGGCAGCTTTGGTGGATTCTGCATCCAAGGGCGAGGCCCTTTCCACAGTCCTGACTCTTCCAGCCAGTCCCATACTTCCGCAGGCAATTTGAAGAAGCGGACCACGCCCTTCGCCACTAGTCTCAGCTTAGCGGGGAACAGAAGGGAGTAGGCGATTTATAGTTTGCGGAGTTGTCGTTTCACAGCCGTGTAAGTACTTCTGCGCCTCTGTACTTGGGCCTTGTAATCCGGAAACTCCATAATTGGGCTGCCCCCGACTTTGGGATCCGTAATCTTTCGTATTTCTCATAGGACTCTGTCCCTATCCCGATAGTTTAGGAGTTTGAATAGGAACGGACGTGGCCGGGCCCCTGGGGGTGGTTTATGGGCCGGCACTCAATGTGCCCGCTCAACTGCAAAGTGTGCTGACAGTGCTCCCGGGGGCAATATGTCTTGGAGACAGCGTTCGATATATTGTTCAGGGTTCCGTCCTTCCTCTCCTTCCGGGAGTCCAACAACGCAAACATTGTTGCAGTGGGAACGCCCCTCTGCATTCTCGCAGTGCTGCAGTGTGGCTCTGGGTGATGGGTTTAGCTCTGTCTGTGATTGATCTTGCAGGATAACTTTTTTCGACAGCTTATGATGGTCGGATCGTAGAAGGGTGAAGTCCGATGTGACCTTGTCGATCCTGGATTCGAGGGAGGACCTTGTCTAGTCCAGTGCAGTCCTGATTTGTTCAACTGCTGTCAGCACGGAGTCCAGCTTTGCTGCGAGTGATGTGTTTAGGGCATTTCCAGCTGCTTCCCCTCCTGTGTGCGGTGCCTCCGGGTTGATTTGCTAAAAGAAGAATAGTAGTATTCTAGAAGAATAGTATCTGAAGCTTCGTAGTATTCTGTTAGTGTTTATTTGCAGCTCTTGTGCTATATCAAGAGCAAAATGAAGACTAGTCTCATTGATTGTGACCACTGTTTGAAGACTAGTGGTATTCTTTGTGAGCAATATATGAATACTAATGGCAATGATTGTGAAGACTCAAGCAAGACTAGCAGAATTTTAAGTGAATGTAACTGAACACTATTGTGCTAGTTCAAGAGCAAAATTAAGGCTAGTCTCATTTATTGTGACCGCTAATTGAAGATTAGTAGTATCTTTGTGAGCAATATCTGAAGACTAATGACAATGACTGTCAAGAGTTAAGTAAGACTATCAGAATTCAAATTGAATGTTAATTGAACACAAGTCGCAATAATTCGGATTCATTTATAGCAATTTTATTAATTTGGTTGCTTGCACAAGGCTTATTTTAATGATGGATTTTGGACTAAATTTTATGTGTGACATATTTTGGTTAATGATTCTAATAAACCTGTTACACACTCATTAGTCATGCATTTAGTAAGCATTTTATAATTGTGGTATCTGAGAAGACCGGAACAAGAGATCGTAGGAGAAGCACAAAACAAAGGAGCCAACCCAGACATACACAGGATTGTACCAGGAGACCCCTCCTCCTGCAAGTAGAGAGCCAGTTGAATTGTCGAGCACCTGACTGAATTCCCACTAGGTCGATGACAAGACAGGATCACCACCGTTTGTTTTCAGGTTATCCAAAATGAGCAATTGTGCTAAATTCAATTAGTTGTCAGATAAAAAAGTAATTGTTCTAATTCCTCCTGTGTTAATTGTCCACCAGACTCCATTAATGTTAGAACTTATAAAAACAATTCACTAAACACGCTTGTACAAGGCCTTTATGGCATTGACTTGTTCATTTTTTTTTAAAGAAAATGCAGTTGGAAACATAAGTGTGTGATATGACATTTCAATGATATTTGCCTATGGAAGAGCTATTGGATTTGTCAATGTGTTTTAGGCATGTTGTGCACTAGCTAGTGGTGTGGAGTGTTGCAGTGTGGAATTGTGAAGAGTGGAATAGAGTGTTGTGGAATGGAGTGGCAGATAGTGTGACAGAGTGACAGAGTGAAGTCGCATAGAGTGGCGTACAGTGGAGTGTCATAGATCAGAGTTACTAATCTGTTGCTGCATAGTGGAAGTCCTTTTGTGAAGGTTGATGGGTCACCTTTCTGTAGCCTATTGCTGTATTTGAGTTTTAAAGTAGTACTAATGGAGTAAAACCTTCGCTAAGCCAGTGTCAACAACAATAAAAATGCCAAAATAATAAATGCAAAAATATGTCACAAAATGTGCTGCATTCGTCTACAAAATTTGCCTTTTCTTACCGCATAATTTAGTCAACTATGCCCATGACTTGGTCCTCTTCAGCTGCAGAATTCCAGTGGCCCCTACATAGATTGACAATTTCTTGAGCTAATGGAAATACAGTTGCCTGTTGATTCTCAAATATTTACCAGCAGCAGCGAATAAGAAGAAAAATGTTTAGTGGTGAGTAGTGTTACTAGGATGTGTTGTGAGTGGGTGATGGTATAGTGAACAAGAAGCACAGTGGCTTTGAGTAGGGTCTGGCAAAACTGAGAGGGATATTGAGTGGTTTTGTTAATGTCTGCAGATTAGTACTTCAACTGGCCTACAATGCAGTAGGCGTTTCTTCTTATTTATGTTTTTTACGGGTCTGCATTTAGTAAACAGAAACTTTTTTCCGAGATATGCAGGTGAGGAATACAAAGGGAAAGTGCCAGAGAATTAGGTGTTTTGGGTTATGTGGTCAAAGTTACTGCTACTCACTTGGTTTTAAAATATGAGTTTCACTTACCTTTTTAGCAACCATTCTTACCTTGAAATGTTCTTATTTTTCATACCAGTAGCAGAGCAATCTGACGAATAGCTGTAATAATTGACAAGAAGATACAAGTGATTTGCTAATGTAAAAACGGATTTTTTAAATAGGCACATAACATTGTGAATTCAACTTCTTTAGCATAAACTGAGACAGAATGTGTGGTTGAGTTTCACTAACCATACACCATATTATGGCATATTGAGTGGTGAATATCATAAATGTATTACCCAGTCACCACAGTTTAGTTCTTGTTTGGCCAGAGTTTCCATAGGAAAGGCATTCTTTACTTCCCGTTTCATTAAAAACATTTTCAAAAAACAATCACTTTGGCTTCATCATGGAAAGTTATGCAGAAATTATACCAAAATTGATCAGCAAAATGTTAGAACTTTATAGAAAAAACCTGCTTTTAGTTATTTGGTTTAAATCTGTTCAGCCATTTTTGCGAAATTAGCATCAAAATGGAGATCATGATGAGCTGTTCTCTTGTCTTCGTGGACTAATGCCTCCACTGTAAACTAAATATTATTTGGTGTTACTTTCTATGTAGAAGCCTCTACTCCAGTGGTGGCTGCTTTCAATAGAAAGTGGTAGGGCAGCGGATATTTCAAAAAGGAAAAAAGGACTTACATGCTGGTGTCCAGCTTCTTCCAGAAGCGCAGTCCAGCTCCCAGACAGCACACCCAATCCCGAAGTTTCTCTCATGCTATTACCCAGCATGACAGCATCACCAGGATTGGCCTGAACGAACTAGTTTAACGCTCACTAAGGCATATGAGTCTGTGGCTTTTCTCTACCTGGAAATACAACACATCTGGGTTCGAGAAATGTAAGTGTGCATGTTGGTTTGGCCGTCCTATGTTGGCGTGCCAAATCAACAAGCGAACTAACAGTGCCCACCACTCCTCCTCCCTGCTATTGTCCCTAGAGGATTGCCCTGCGAACACTTGGGCCACTTGGCCTAGCCAAGGAAAAATAAAATGATAATTTGTTTAATTATCATTTTATTGTTTATCTGCTGGCTTTTAGCAGTGGGGGGGAAGACGCTCCTATGCCACTACGGAGGAGCCGTCGCTGCTCTACTCTCTACCCTCCCAACCCCACTACCTTCAAACCTTACCAGGAGAAAGGATAGAGGTTAAGACTAGGTAGTGTTTGAGAGATAGAGGAAGCTGGAAAGACTGGGAGTCTGGGTGTTTCTGTCAGGTATCTTTGGCCTTGAATATTTATGTAGTTGTGCCTCTATATATGATCTAACCTTAGGGTAAGAGCAAAAAAAGATCTGGTGGCATAGGATGTAAGTGGAGGAGGGATAGTAAATGGGAGAGAGAAGAACTGTGAAAACAGTGGTCTAGATGGATGTTTCTTTGGGCATGCAGAGCAGGTAGTTACGAGCAATTTCTGAATTGAGCTATTTAGTACTGTGACTATGATTGACACTTTCCCACGAGCAAAATCAAGCAATGAAGATAAGGGAAACATATAAATATCAGAAATGACACCCTTTTGAGCAACGAGAAACTCATAGCTTCTAAGTTTTCAGATTAACATTTTCATAGTATCATTGTACATACACGTGACATTCTACAAGCAAATGTATGACACGTGGAGCTTTTCCCTTCAGCCAACTAAAAGTTCCCAGTGGACTGACCTGTGCCACTGTCTGCCGACCATCCAACAAAATAAAATGGAACTACAACAGAAGGGCTCCATCGTCTAGGTGTAGCCAACCATTTCTATGCCAGGGTGCACATTCCTAAAACCCATAGCAAGCATCCTAGTGCTAATAGGGCAGTAATGCTGCACAATAATGATGCTAGAAAAATGAATAACTGGATGCATAATGGACTCCTTATAGTGTATATGACGCCTGGGTGGGGAATGTGATACTTGGGCAGGTGGGTAGATAGCTGAATAGATGGATGCATGTGAGAAGCGATAAAAAAAAGTAGGCATGTCTGCGTCTGTATATGAGTAGATGAATGAATGAACAGAGACATGGGGAGTTGGATAGATAGTTGTGGAGGCGAGTGAATTGAGTGAAAAATGAGTGGATGCATTTGTCAGCTCATAATTAAAGATTGGGATAGAAGGATAGTTGAAGCAGGTGATCTGTCAATGGAACAGTGGTCGATCAAGGAATGGATGCACAAGTAGAGTCCGTCATAGTTATAGCAATGCATGAGTTCTCCCCAAGAATTCATCCTTCAATCTGTGCTCCAACCACCCCAGTCAACCATCCATACATGCATTTATCCATCCACCCCTCTCACATCCATCTACCCCTCTCCATCAATCTCCAACCCAGCATCCATCCATCCCCATTAACATGTACTCTAGCCCCGTGGGTCATTTCTAGGTGATATTCTCTCAGAGCAAGTAAATATTTCATTTCTGTGTGATCCTGCGGGTAGCCGCCAAAACTTATTACAGTCCCTGTGATCAACATGGTCCGAGTGCACGCAACCAATTTTGTCAGCCATAGTAAGAGAGATTCTAATGACAACAGCTCTTCCAGGTGAGTAAACCCCACTTTCTTATGAACAATAGAGGATGATGATGAAGAGGAAGTACACAGAAGATGCTTAAAAAGGTGTTTTCCTCAGCCTGTAAAGGTCTACTAGGCATATCACCCCACCCCGTCATACACTGCTGCTAACAGTGGTTTTGCTTTATAGATGAGAATCATTTCCCTGATATGGCGGCATCCGAATTTGTGAGAAAACCTAAACATACCCTCTCACACTCTTCATTTTAAGAAAGGCATTCTGTATATGTTGGACCGACAAACCATTACTAGAGAAGAGAATGCCCAGGTAACAAAAGTAATTGACTTTTGTGAGTGGTGTACTTTCAATAAAAAAGGTCCTGACCTTCTGAGTAGTTTTTCCACAAGACATTATAAGTATCTAGGATGTATTAATCTTTAATTTCCTGGTTTCCATAAATCAAGTGAAGGTGTCCATTAATCTCTGTAGTACGAAGGCGGTTCTAGACAATAGAACTGCATCGTCAGCAAACAAAAGAACAGGGACTGGGAAGCCAACAGCAGTTGGTGCATAGGCCTGCAAGGGCATCATCAACACCAATTATAAATAGTGAAAATAAAAATGGGGCCAGCACACACCCCTGTCTAAAGCCCCATCTAATTCTAAAACATGGTGAACATTACTCATTGGGGCCATATCGTACCTTGGCTGAAAGATTCTTATTCAGCCGGGAAAGAAGACAGACAATGTTTTTGGGGGGGCCATGTGAGCGCAAGTTATAACACAAAATAGAATGGTCCACCAGTTCGAAAGCACTACTGAGGTTAGCAAAACACAAGTAAAGGGATCCTTGCTTAGCCTTAGTGTGTTTCCCAATAAGAAGTTTGAGATTTACACATTTGTTCTACTGTCCCCATTCCCTTCCTAAATCCATACTGGACATCTGACAGGGTAGAATTATGGATAGCCCATTCCTTCAATCTCTGCAAGACTACCCTACCCAAGAGTTTCACAGATAAAGCCAGGAGATAAATGGGGCAGTAACACTTCCGGTCAGACCCTTCTTGAAAATGGGGCTGTAATAGAATTAGCCCATGTAGAGAGTACTAAGCCCATTGCCACTGCATTAAAGACGCAAGTTTGAACTGGTCCCCATAGCTCACTCATGTCTTTAAAAGCATCAACCATAATCCCATTGGGTCCGGGTGCTTTACCTCTGGTGAATCCTTTCAAGGCTTCAATCACCTCATCCAGGGTAAAGTCAAGGGGCCTATTACTCATGGGAATAATACTTGTTTCTGCCTCCTCTAAGGCTGGATGAATATACGTCGACTTGAGTGATCAAACCAGGCTTGAAGAGGGATGTGAGATGGTATATCAGGAATAGAGTCAGTTTTAAAAAATGGGGCATTTTTTCTATCCAGAGCTCGAGTCGGGGCACCACGCAGGTGGATGGTGTCCCTCCACTTATTTTACCGGGAGCTCGATAACTGGAGCAAATGGAGCCACACATTCACTCTTTGGCCTCTCTGGGGCGAGATCGGAGCTCATTCAGAACACTGCTCACGAGCTGGCTTCTCTGATGCAATCGCATCTAAGGGGTGAGCGAGGGGAGGCAATGAGTCTGATGGTGCCAGCCACCTTTCATGACGTCACTTCCTGTCATGACGTCAGCGTCCCCCACTTCTTTATTTAGGTGTGTGCCCTCTATCTAGTTCTTTTGAAAGCAGAATAAATACGTTTGTAAAATAAGTAAACTTTTAGAGCTTTGTGGCTCCTAATGCAGATGAAAGTTGAATTACTTTATTATCCTTCTTGCTTTCTCAAATGTGCTTGAAAATGCACCATCTGCCCAATATAATTATTTTTTTTATATCGCTGGGGAGAACCACACCCCCTCCCCCCCAGGTTGTTCAGGCTCGCTCGCTATGCTTGCTCACCGCTGTGCACTCCGCCGCAAATTTTACACCTCACCACTTTTAGATGTCACCAGCCGCCCCTGCACACGTCCTTTTCTGCCCTCCGTGACCAGCCACCTATTCCTTTTTTTCCCCATCGCTTTATCCACTACAACTTTTATTCTGAATGCAGAATCAACCTATTGAGTAAGCTAAAAACACTACTTTGTTCAGGGAAGATGCATCATTACTCAACACATTAAGAAAGTCTCTATTTATGCGGGGTATTTAAAGTTTATTAGCATATACCAGCCTACAACGAGGATTGGGCATTTCCATTCCTAAAATGGCAACCAAGAATGCCAACATGCAAATTAGAGGCGTGTGACGAGGACTGGTCTTCTCTGCTCATTTCATGCAGAGGACAGACCCCGCCATGAATACTAATGCAATCTTCATCGACCATCCTTTCCACACAGCCCCGCTTAAATGGTGGCAAAGTCTCATCAGCACCGTCCCATTAGCAGCGACCGGCAAGGGAGCGGGCACTAATGAATGATCAATACATGCCACAGGGACGATGGGCAAAGCGATATATGTGGTCTTCCCTGCCATATATAGCAATCAGGAGGTTCTGATAATAATTATAGTTACAGATCGGTGATGCCGGCCGGCTGACGTCAATAGTTAATGCTTTGAAGAAGTGCTGCACTTGGCTTCTGCACTTGGTCAGAGCGACTTTTAGTATTGTCCCTGAATCAAAAGTAATTCATTCTTAAGTTACAATTTCCTTCGTGCAACATTTCAGTTATTTGCAGAGTTCCTGTGGAGATCACCCTGCGGATCAAATGTGTATGTTCGGCGTCTGCTGAGATGTGTGTCGTGAATATTCAAAATTATTTAAAAAATTGAAAACGGTTTGCAGAACTTTAGTATAATTTAAAACAGGGGTACAACATATTTTAATTCGTAGAGGAGTTTTGTAATTTATGCTCGTGCAAACTGCCAGAATTACCGAACGTGCATATTACTAGGGGTGGGCAGAATTTGCGTAGTCACGCTACGCAAAGCTCCGCGAAATGGTAAAAAATGTCAGCGAACACGCAGAAATTCCACGAACACATGGCATTGCTTGTTCGCGATCGCTGTTTGCGTGCTCGGGGGGAAATATCTCGCAAACACGCATTTTGAGAACGCAAACAAGCAAAAAATTCGGCGAAGCCGCGGAAAGCAGAATTTTGGACAATTACGTGTTTTCCGCGGAACGCAAAATTACCCAAATTCCGCAAATTCCGAAAGCAGAACAGAATTTACTGCCCAGGCCTACAAATTACCAAAATTAGCAGCATGCTTGATTTCACACCACCGTGGCACGTTCACATGTCCCTTCACTCGCGACTGCAGTTATTTTCATCGCGTTGTGAAGGAACTCGATCATTGCATTAGCCTCGTTAGATCTTCAGCAGCACTTACCTAGCTCTTGCAAAAGGGAGCCACCCCCATTGTACATGTGTCAGTCAGTTCCTCCCTGTGTAGGGACGATGCTCATTGTGGCACACGAGTTGACAATCTAATCAACACTCATCACAGTTAGACACCACTGGAGTTGCATAGACTTTATTGGCATGAGCGTGTCAGTACGGATAAGGCAAAGGCCACAACAAACAGGGACATGCTTAAGACACTTACACGCAGCATGGGAACATGTCGAGGTGCAGAAAATTTTTAGGCCAAATTGGACAACAATCATCTCGGATGGCAACGGTCTTAGCCCACCTTGTCGTGCTGGTCAAGTCATGTGTTGTTTGGCGTCTGCTCATTACCCCATGTGAGGGGGTATGACTCACTGCCCATGGGGTCAGCATAGTGCTCTGCCACCGGAGTGCGCCGACTGTCTGCTCTGCTAACAGTAATCAGGTGAAAAGGTCCGACAGGTTCACATGTCGTGCTACATTGCCATGTGTGTACTCTCCCCCTGCAGTGTGTCTGAATTGGTCACATTGCCAAATGACGCTGTGTTGACCTGATCATGGAACTGCATCACCTTGCAGAGGTTTATGTGAACACCAGGGTGAGCCAATCCATTAACTGGTATGGGCAGGTGTGCTCAGCCCATGCCGTTTCACCAATCCAGAACATTGCCCAATAGGGGAGCGCCTCGATGTGGTCACTGCACATGAGGAATTGTGCATTCTCACATGTACAACTGCCAACACATACGTAGTATGTCAAGGTATCCCATGCACGGCTGTCTGAGTTACACTCCTGTTTGTGATCAATCAATCAATCAATCAATCACGGAATGTATAAAGTGCACTACATATCCATGAGGGTCTCAAGGCGCTGGGGGGGCAGCGCCGCTACCGGTCGAGGAGCCAGGTCTTGAGGAGTTTTCTGAAGGTGAGCAGGTCTTGGGTCTGCTGCAGGTGGGTGGGGAGGGAGTTCCAGGTCTTGGCGGCGAGGAAGGAGAAGGATCTTCCGCCGGTGGTTGTGCGCTGGATGCGGTGGCAAGGGCGAGGCTGGCGGAGCAGAGCTGGCGGGTGGGGGTGTAGAAACAGAGTCTGCTGTTGAGGTAGGCTGGTCTGGTGTTGTGGAGTGCCTTGTGTGCATGGGTGAGCAGCTTGAAAGTGATCCTCTTGTTGATGGGGAGCCAGTGTAGGTCCCTCAGGTGTGGAGTGATATGGCTGCGGTGGGGGATGTCGAGGGTCAGTCGGGTGGAATTTTGTTGGATACGTTGTAGGCGTTGCACGTGCTTGGCCAGGATGCCTGTGTAGAGAGCGTTGCCATAGTTCAGCCTACTGCTGACGAGGGCCTGTGTCACCGTCCGTCTTGTTTCGGTAGGGATCCACTTGTAGATCCTGCAAAGCATGTGGAAGGTGTTGTAGCAGGAGGAGGAGATGGCGTTGACCTGCATTGACATGGAGAGGGAGCAATCGAGGATGAATCCTAGGTTGCGTGCGTGGTTGGTGGGTGTCGGTGGTGTTCTCAGTGTGGCTGGCCACCAGGAGTCATCCCAGGCTGAGGGGGATGATCCGAGGATGAGGACCTTTGTCTTGTCTGAGTTCAGCTTCAGTCGGCTTTTTTCTCATCTATTCGGCGATGGCAGTCAAGCCCTCGTGGAGGTTGGATTTGTCAGTGTGCGTGTCCTTGGTGAGTGAGAGGATGAGCTGGGTGTCGTTGGCATAGGAGATGATGGTGAGGTCGTGCTGTTGGGCGACTTGGGCGAGGGGGCCATGTAGACATTGAATAGCGTCGGGCTGAGGTAAGATCCCTGGGGTACACCGCAGATGATGTTGGTGGCTTCGGATCGGAAGGGAGGGAGGCGGGCTCTCTGGGTTCTGTCCGAGAGGAAGGATGTGGTCCAGTCCAGGGCCCTCTCTTGAATTCTGGCTTCTTGGAGGCATGTCTTTAGGATGTGTTGTGAGTGGGTGATGGTATAGTGAACAAGAAGCACAGTGGCTTTGAGTAGGGTCTGGCAAAACTGAGAGGGATATTGAGTGGTTTTGTTAATGTCTGCAGATTAGTACTTCAACTGGCCTACAATGCAGTAGGCGTTTCTTCTTATTTATGTTTTTTACGGGTCTGCATTTAGTAAACAGAAACTTTTTTCCAAGATATGCAGGTGAGGAATACAAAGGGAAAGTGCCAGAGAATTAGGTGTTTTGGGTTATGTGGTCAAAGTTACTGCTACTCACTTGGTTTTACAATATGAGTTTCACTTACCTTTTTAGCAACCATTCTTACCTTGAAATGTTCTTATTTTTCATACCAGTAGCAGAGCAATCTGACGAATAGCTGTAATAATTGACAAGAAGATATAAGTGATTTGCTAATGTAAAAACGTATTTTTTAAATAGGCACATAACATTGTGAATTCAACTTCTTTAGCATAAACTGAGACAGAATGTGTGGTTGAGTTTCACTAACCATACACCATATTATGGCATATTGAGTGGTGAATATCATAAATGTATTACCCAGTCACCACAGTTTAGTTCTAGTTTGGCCAGAGTTTCCATAGGAAAGGCATTCTTTACTTCCCGTTTCATTAAAAACATTTTCAAAAAACAATCACTTTGGCTTCATCATGGAAAGTTATGCAGAAATTATACCAAAATTGATCAGCAAAATGTTAGAACTTTATAGAAAAAACCTGCTTTTGGTTATTTGGTTTAAATCTGTTCAGCCATTTTTGCGAAATTAGCATCAAAATGGAGATCATGATGAGCTGTTCTCTTGTCTTCGTGGACTAATGCCTCCACTGTAAACTAAATATTATTTGGTGTTACTTTCTATGTAGAAGCCTCTACTCCAGTGGTGGCTGCTTTCAATAGAAAGTGGTAGGGCAGCGGATATTTCAAAAAGGAAAAAAGGACTTACATGCTGGTGTCCAGCTTCTTCCAGAAGCGCAGTCCAGCTCCCAGACAGCACACCCAATCCCGAAGTTTCTCTCATGCTATTACCCAGCATGACAGCATCACCAGGATTGGCCTGAGCGAACTAGTTTAACGCTCACTAAGGCATATGAGTCTGTGGCTTTTCTCTACCTGGAAATACACCACATCTGGGTTCGAGAAATGTAAGTGTGCATGTTGGTTTGGCCGTCCTATGTTGGCGTGCCAAATCAACAAGCGAACTAACAGTGCCCACCACTCCTCCTCCCTGCTATTGTCCCTAGAGGATTGCCCTGCGAACACTTGGGCCACTTGGCCTAGCCAAGGAAAAATAAAATGATAATTTGTTTAATTATCATTTTATTGTTTATCTGCTGGCTTTTAGCAGTGGGGGGAAAGACGCTCCTATGCCACTACGGAGGAGCCGTCGCTGCTCTACTCTCTACCCTCCCAACCCCACTACCTTCAAACCTTACCAGGAGAAAGGATAGAGGTTAAGACTAGGTAGTGTTTGAGAGATAGAGGAAGCTGGAAAGACTGGGAGTCTGGGTGTTTCTGTCAGGTATCTTTGGCCTTGAATATTTATGTAGTTGTGCCTCTATATATGATCTAACCTTAGGGTAAGAGCAAAAAAAGATCTGGTGGCATAGGATGTAAGTGGAGGAGGGATAGTAAATGAAAGAGAGAAGAACTGTGAAAACAGTGGTCTAGATGGATGTTTCTTTGGGCATGCAGAGCAGGTAGTTACGAGCAATTTCTGAATTGAGCTATTTAGTACTGTGACTATGATTGACACTTTCCCACGAGCAAAATCAAGCAATGAAGATAAGGGAAACATATACATATCAGAAATGACACCCTTTTGAGCAACGAGAAACTCATAGCTTCTAAGTTTTCAGATTAACATTTTCATAGTATCATTGTACATACACGTGACATTCTACAAGCAAATGTATGACACGTGGAGCTTTTCCCTTCAGCCAACTAAAAGTTCCCAGTGGACTGACCTGTGCCACTGTCTGCCGACCATCCAACAAAATAAAATGAAACTACAACAGAAGGGCTCCATCGTCTAGGTGTAGCCAACCATTTCTATGCCAGGGTGCACATTCCTAAAACCCATAGCAAGCATCCTAGTGCTAATAGGGCAGTAATGCTGCACAATAATGGCGCTAGAAAAATGAATAACTGGATGCGTAATGGACTCCTTATAGTGTATATGACGCCTGGGTGGGGAATGTGATACTTGGGCAGGTGGGTAGGTAGCTGAATAGATGGATGCATGTGAGAAGCGATAAAAAAAAGTAGGCATGTCTGCGTCTGTATATGAGTAGATGAATGAATGAACAGAGACATGGGGAGTTGGATAGATAGTTGTGGAGGCGAGTGAATTGAGTGAAAAATGAGTGGATGCATTTGTCAGCTCATAATTAAAGATTGGGATAGAAGGATAGTTGAAGCAGGTGATCTGTCAATGGAACAGTGGTCGATCAAGGAATGGATGCACAAGTAGAGTCCGTCATAGTTATAGCAATGCATGAGTTCTCCCCAAGAATTCATCCTTCAATCCGTGCTCCAACCACCCCAGTCAACCATCCATACATGCATTTATCCATCCACCCCTCTCACATCCATCTACCCCTCTCCATCAATCTCCAACCCAGCATCCATCCATCCCCATTAACATGTACTCTAGCCCCGTGGGTCATTTCTAGGTGATATTCTCTCAGAGCAAGTAAATATTTCATTTCTGTGTGATCCTGCGGGTAGCCGCCAAAAATTATTACAGTCCCTGTGATCAACATGGTCCGAGTGCACGCAACCAATTTTGTCAGCCATAGTAAGAGAGATTCTAATGACAACAGCTCTTCCAGGTGAGTAAACCCCACTTTCTTATGAACAATAGAGGATGATGATGAAGAGGAAGTACACAGAAGATGCTTAAAAAGGTGTTTTCCTCAGCCTGTAAAGGTCTACTAGGCATATCACCCCACCCCGTCATACACTGCTGCTAACAGTGGTTTTGCTTTATAGATGAGAATCATTTCCCTGATATGGCGGCATCCGAATTTGTGAGAAAACCTAAACATACCCTCTCACACTCTTCATTTTAAGAAAGGCATTCTGTATATGTTGGACCGACAAACCATTACTAGAGAAGAGAATGCCCAGGTAACAAAAGTAATTGACTTTTGTGAGTGGTGTACTTTCAATAAAAAAGGTCCTGACCTTCTGAGTAGTTTTTCCACAAGACATAAGTATCTAGGATGTATTAATCTTTAATTTCCTGGTTTCCATAAATCAAGTGAAGGTGTCCATTAATCTCTGTAGTACGAAGGCGGTTCTAGACAATAGAACTGCATCGTCAGCAAACAAAAGAACAGGGACTGGGAAGCCAACAGCAGTTGGTGCATAGGCCTGCAAGGGCATCATCAACACCAATTATAAATAGTGAAAATAAAAATGGGGCCAGCACACACCCCTGTCTAAAGCCCCATCTAATTCTAAAACATGGTGAACATTACTCATTGGGGCCATATCGTACCTTGGCTGAAAGATTCTTATTCAGCCGGGAAAGAAGACAGACAATGTTTTTGGGGGGGCCATGTGAGCGCAAGTTATAACACAAGATAGAATGGTCCACCAGTTCGAAAGCACTACTGAGGTTAGCAAAACACAAGTAAAGGGATCCTTGCTTAGCCTTAGTGTGTTTCCCAATAAGAAGTTTGAGATTTACACATTTGTTCTACTGTCCCCATTCCCTTCCTAAATCCATACTGGACATCTGACAGGGTAGAATTATGGATAGCCCATTCCTTCAATCTCTGCAAGACTACCCTACCCAAGAGTTTCACAGATAAAGCCAGGAGATAAATGGGGCAGTAACACTTCCGGTCAGACCCTTCTTGAAAATGGGGCTGTAATAGAATTAGCCCATGTAGAGAGTACTAAGCCCATTGCCACTGCATTAAAGACGCAAGTTTGAACTGGTCCCCATAGCTCACTCATGTCTTTAAAAGCATCAACCATAATCCCATTGGGTCCGGGTGCTTTACCTCTGGTGAATCCTTTCAAGGCTTCAATCACCTCATCCAGGGTAAAGTCAAGGGGCCTATTACTCATGGGAATAATACTTGTTTCTGCCTCCTCTAAGGCTGGATGAATATACGTCGACTTGAGTGATCAAACCAGGCTTGAAGAGGGATGTGAGATGGTATATCAGGAATAGAGTCAGTTTTAAAAAATGGGGCATTTTTTCTATCCAGAGCTCGAGTCGGGGCACCACGCAGGTGGATGGTGTCCCTCCACTTATTCTACCGGGAGCTCGATAACTGGAGCAAATGGAGCCACACATTCACTCTTTGGCCTCTCTGGGGCGAGATCGGAGCTCATTCAGAACACTGCTCACGAGCTGGCTTCTCTGATGCAATCGCATCTAAGGGGTGAGCGAGGGGAGGCAATGAGTCTGATGGTGCCAGCCACCTTTCATGACGTCACTTCCTGTCATGACGTCAGCGTCCCCCACTTCTTTATTTAGGTGTGTGCCCTCTATCTAGTTCTTTTGAAAGCAGAATAAATACGTTTGTAAAATAAGTAAACTTTTAGAGCTTTGTGGCTCCTAATGCAGATGAAAGTTGAATTACTTTATTATCCTTCTTGCTTTCTCAAATGTGCTTGAAAATGCACCATCTGCCCAATATAATTATTTTTTTTATATCGCTGGGGAGAACCACACCCCCTCCCCCCCAGGTTGTTCAGGCTCGCTCGCTATGCTTGCTCACCGCTGTGCACTCCGCCGCAAATTTTACACCTCACCACTTTTAGATGTCACCAGCCGCCCCTGCACACGTCCTTTTCTGCCCTCCGTGACCAGCCACCTATTCCTTTTTTTCCCCATCGCTTTATCCACTACAACTTTTATTCTGAATGCAGAATCAACCTATTGAGTAAGCTAAAAACACTACTTTGTTCAGGGAAGATGCATCATTACTCAACACATTAAGAAAGTCTCTATTTATGCGGGGTATTTAAAGTTTATTAGCATATACCAGCCTACAACGAGGATTGGGCATTTCCATTCCTAAAATGGCAACCAAGAATGCCAACATGCAAATTAGAGGCGTGTGACGAGGACTGGTCTTCTCTGCTCATTTCATGCAGAGGACAGACCCCGCCATGAATACTAATGCAATCTTCATCGAACATCCTTTCCACACAGCCCCGCTTAAATGGTGGCAAAGTCTCATCAGCACCGTCCCATTAGCAGCGACCGGCAAGGGAGCGGGCACTAATGAATGATCAATACATGCCACAGGGACGATGGGCAAAGCGATATATGTGGTCTTCCCTGCCATATATAGCAATCAGGAGGTTCTGATAATAATTATAGTTACAGATCGGTGATGCCGGCCGGCTGACGTCAATAGTTAATGCTTTGAAGAAGTGCTGCACTTGGCTTCTGCACTTGGTCAGAGCGACTTTTAGTATTGTCCCTGAATCAAAAGTAATTCATTCTTAAGTTACAATTTCCTTCGTGCAACATTTCAGTTATTTGCAGAGTTCCTGCGAAGATCACCCTGCGGATCAAATGTGTATGTTCGGCGTCTGCTGAGATGTGTGTCGTGAATATTCAAAATTATTTAAAAAATTGAAAACGGTTTGCAGAACTTTAGTATAATTTAAAACAGGGGTACAACATATTTTAATTCGTAGAGGAGTTTTGTAATTTATGCTCGTGCAAACTGCCAGAATTACCGAACGTGCATATTACTAGGGGTGGGCAGAATTTGCGTAGTCACGCTACGCAAAGCTCCGCGAAATGGTAAAAAATGTCAGCGAACACGCAGAAATTCCACGAACACATGGCATTGCTTGTTCGCGATCGCTGTTTGCGTGCTCGGGGGAAATATCTCGCGAACACGCATTTTGAGAACGCAAACAAGCAAAAAATTCGGCGAAGCCGCGGAAAGCAGAATTTTGGACAATTACGTGTTTTCCGCGGAACGCAAAATTACCCAAATTCCGCAAATTCCGAAAGCAGAACAGAATTTACTGCCCAGGCCTACAAATTACCAGAATTAGCAGCATGCTTGATTTCACACCACCGTGGCACGTTCACATGTCCCTTCACTCGCGACTGCAGTTATTTTCATCGCGTTGTGAAGGAACTCGATCATTGCATTAGCCTCGTTAGATCTTCAGCAGCACTTACCTAGCTCTTGCAAAAGGGAGCCACCCCCATTGTACATGTGTCAGTCAGTTCCTCCCTGTGTAGGGACGATGCTCATTGTGGCACACGAGTTGACAATCTAATCAACACTCATCACAGTTAGACACCACTGGAGTTGCATAGACTTTATTGGCATGAGCGTGTCAGTACGGATAAGGCAAAGGCCACAACAAACAGGGACATGCTTAAGACACTTACACGCAGCATGGGAACATGTCGAGGTGCAGAAAATTTTTAGGCCAAATTGGACAACAATCATCTCGGATGGCAACGGTCTTAGCCCACCTTGTCGTGATGGTCAAGTCATGTGTTGTTTGGCGTCTGCTCATTACCCCATGTGAGGGGGCATGACTCACTGCCCATGGGGTCAGCATAGTGCTCTGCCACCGGAGTGCGCCGACTGTCTGCTCTGCTAACAGTAATCAGGTGAAAAGGTCCGACAGGTTCACATGTCGTGCTACATTGCCATGTGTGTACTCTCCCCCTGCAGTGTGTCTGAATTGGTCACATTGCCAAATGACGCTGTGTTGACCTGATCATGGAACTGCATCACCTTGCAGAGGTTTATGTGAACACCAGGGTGAGCCAATCCATTAACTGGTATGGGCAGGTGTGCTCAGCCCATGCCGTTTCACCAATCCAGAACATTGCCCAATAGGGGAGCGCCTCGATGTGGTCACTGCACATGAGGAATTGTGCATTCTCACATGTACAACTGCCAACACATACGTAGTATGTCAAGGTATCCCATGCACGGCTGTCTGAGTTACACTCCTGTTTGTGATCAATCAATCAATCAATCAATCACGGAATGTATAAAGTGCACTACATATCCATGAGGGTCTCAAGGCGCTGGGGGGGCAGCGCCGCTACCGGTCGAGGAGCCAGGTCTTGAGGAGTTTTCTGAAGGTGAGCAGGTCTTGGGTCTGCTGCAGGTGGGTGGGGAGGGAGTTCCAGGTCTTGGCGGCGAGGAAGGAGAAGGATCTTCCGCCGGTGGTTGTGCGCTGGATGCGGTGGCAAGGGCGAGGCTGGCGGAGCAGAGCTGGCGGGTGGGGGTGTAGAAACAGAGTCTGCTGTTGAGGTAGGCTGGTCTGGTGTTGTGGAGTGCCTTGTGTGCATGGGTGAGCAGCTTGAAAGTGATCCTCTTGTTGATGGGGAGCCAGTGTAGGTCCCTCAGGTGTGGAGTGATATGGCTGCGGCGGGGGATGTCGAGGGTCAGTCGGGTGGAATTTTGTTGGATACGTTGTAGGCGTTGCACGTGCTTGGCCAGGATGCCTGTGTAGAGAGCGTTGCCATAGTTCAGCCTACTGCTGACGAGGGCCTGTGTCACCGTCCGTCTTGTTTCGGTAGGGATCCACTTGTAGATCCTGCAAAGCATGTGGAAGGTGTTGTAGCAGGAGGAGGAGACGGCGTTGACCTGCATTGACATGGAGAGGGAGCAATCGAGGATGAATCCTAGGTTGCGTGCGTGGTTGGTGGGTGTCGGTGGTGTTCTCAGTGTGGCTGGCCACCAGGAGTCGTCCCAGGCTGAGGGGGATGATCCGAGGATGAGGACCTTTGTCTTGTCTGAGTTCAGCTTCAGTCGGCTGTTTCTCATCCATTCGGCGATGGCAGTCAAGCCCTCGTGGAGGTTGGATTTGTCAGTGTGCGTGTCCTTGGTGAGTGAGAGGATGAGCTAGGTGTCGTTGGCATAGGAGATGATGGTGAGGTCGTGCTGTTGGGCGACTTGGGCGAGGGGGCCATGTAGACATTGAATAGCGTCGGGCTGAGGTAAGATCCCTGGGGTACACCACAGATGATGTCGGTGGCTTCGGATCGGAAGGGAGGGAGGCGGGCTCTCTGGGTTCTGTCGGAGAGGAAGGATGTGGTCCAGTCCAGGGCCCTCTCTTGAATTCTGGCTTCTTGGAGGCATGTCTTTAGGGTATGGTAGCAGACCATGTCGAAGGCAGCTGACAGGTCCAGGAGGATGAGGGGCGATGTTTTGCCATTGTCCAGTTGGGCCCTTATGTCATCTGTGGCGGCCATGAGGGCTGTCTCAGTGCTGTGGTTTCTGCAGAATCCAGACTGGGGCGGGTCCAGGATGTTGTTGTCCTCGAGGTGTCGGGTCAGTTGGGTGTTGACAATTTTCTCGCTGACCTTCACTGGTAACGGGAGCAGGGAGATTGGCGGAAGTTCTTGAGGTCCTTGTGGTCCGCCGTGGGTTTCTTGAGAAGAGCGTTGATTTTGGCGTGTTTCCAGCTTTCCGGGAAAGTGGCAGTCTTTAAGGAGGTGTTGATCACTTTCCAAAGATGGGGTGCAATGGTGGCATCGGCTTTGTTGAATATGTGGTGGGGGCAGGGTCTGACAGTGATCCTGAGTGGATGGAGTTCATGGTCTTGCGTGTTTCATCGTCGTTGACGTAGGTCCACGATGTGAGGCGGTTGGTGTGGGTGAGGTTTGCGGGTGGGGTCTGGCGATGCCGGGAGGGTCGTTATGTTGAAGCTGTCGTGGATGTCGGTGATCTTGCGGTGGAAGAAGATGGCCAGTGAGTCGCAGAGTTCTCGTGAGGGCGGGATGTCGTTGGCATTGGCACTGGGGTTGGAGAGTTCCTTCACGATGCTGAAGAGCTCTTTGCTGTTGTGTGCGTTGTTGTCTAGACGGGCTTTGAAGGCAGCTCTCTTGGTGAGTCTGATGAGGTGGTGGTGTTTTCGGGTGGCGTCTTTGTGGTCAGCGTGGCTGTCCGGTGTTCGTTCATGGAGCCATTTCGGCAAGTGCGTTTGGAGACCTGAAGTTCTTCGATGAACCAGGTGGCTTGCCTGCTGGTGCGGGTGTTGGTGGGCTTCTTGAGTGGGGCGAGGGTGTTGGCACAGTCGTCGATCCATTGTCTGAAGTTGCAGGTGGCGGTGTCAGGGTCCGTGTGGTCGGTGACGAGCTGTCTGAAGCCATGGTTGGCGAGGTTGCCGATCAGGGTGGTGGAGTTGGCGTTGTTGTTGTTCATGAGGTGGTAGTGCAGGTCCCCGAGGAGGATGTAGTGGAGGCGAGTGCGTGGGTGCTGACAAAGTCGGCGATGGTGTTGCTGAACTGTGGCCGGGGTCCAGGGGGTCTGTAGATGAGGGTTCCTCTGAGGGTGGTGTTAGTGTCGGTGTGGATCCGGAAGTGCATGTGTTCGGCGGTACTGAGGGTGTCGTCCGAGTGGGTGGAGACGTTGAGGGTGGATTTGTGGACGATGGCGATTTCCCCCACCGAGTCCGTAGGTGCGGTCTCTGCGGACGATCTTGTAGCCGTCTGGGATGGCTATGGCGATGTCTGGTGTCGAGGAGTTGTTCCACCAGGTCTCGGTCAGGAAGGCGACGTCTGGGGCGGTGGTGTCGAGCAGGTCCCAGCGTTCGACGGTGTGCTTGCGTGCAGAGCGGGTGTTGAGGAGTATGCAGCGAAGGTGGTTGGGTCCGGTCCTTGGTGGTTTGGTGGCTTTGTAGCAGGTGAAGCTGCATGTGCGGCAGGAGAAGGGTCCATGGGTGTGTTTCGGGGCAGCCTGGAAGCAACTGTTGTCTCGGCCGGTGTTGAGTGCGTGGAGTGTGTTGGCGTCATATCGGAGTCTGGCTTTGTGGCGGTCGTGGGGTCCAGGGAGGGAGGATCAGCTGGGAGGCGGGGCAGCGAATGGGAGGCAAGGGGGCGGGGCCGCAGGGATGCAGCGGCGGGATCGGGCAGGGATACACAAGAGAAAAAGGGGGGACAACGCAAGGGCAGAGACAGCAACTGAGCAAAAATGGAAAAAATAAACAGAGCACAAAGTACAATTGACACAACAGGAATAGAGCACAAAGTAAAATTAAGCACAGTACAGAATAGTGGCAGCAGTTCACTCACTCCAGACAGCGGCGATCAGGGGCACAGCAGGCAAGAACTCACTCTCAGAGCGGCAGCGAGGGGGGAGAGGCACTGGCACACAGGTGGAGCTGTGCGGCAGGAGGGGAGCGACCTGGCCTGCAAGCAGGATCAGGGGTTGCACTCACTGCCGCGCAGCAGCCGCCATATAAGGCAGGGAGGGAGGGAGGATCAGCTGGGAGGTGGGGCAGCGAATGGGAGGTGAGGGGGCGGGGTCGCAGGGATGCAGCAGCGGGATCGGTCAGGGATACACAAGAGAAAAAGTGGGGAGGAAACAGTTCACTCACTCCAGACAGCGGCGATCAGGGGCACAGCAGGCAAGAACTCACTCTCAGAGCAGCAGGAGGGGAGCGACCTGGCCATCCAACAGGGGGCGCACACAAGTCATAGTCCAATTAATCTACGGTTGTGTTGGATAGGCAGACATCCATGGGACACTCAAATGTGCATGTTCGGCAATGGAACCAGGGCTGGACGCAGGTGACGTAGGCAGGGCAGAAGCTCAGCCGGTAACTGATCCGCAGCACTGCCAGTGGCAGTGCGCCCAGTAAATGCAGCATACGTGCACGGTACTGTTCCACGTGATAGGGGTTTTGCATGTACCCGGGATGACCTGCCATTGCATTGGTGCGTCTCGTGGAGCTGGCTCTCTTCTGAAATGCAACAGTTGTGTGGAGGATATGCCACAGCTCTGAGCAATGATTTGAATGTGTGTGCAACGTTGGGGAGAATGGGTTGCTGTTTCTGTGAGTGTCAAGGGCATCCCATGCGGGGGTACCTCAGGCAGGGGCTTCTGTGTGTGGGGTGTGGATAAGTTGGATAGTTCATTTGCGCAATGTGTGGTGTGGGAGTTATCCCCATCTGCCATGGCATCTCTCTCAGGGTGTTCCAGCTGCATTCATGACCAAGGTCAGAGGTGCAGGTGTCCTCCCGCCTCCTGCATTGGAACAAAGGAGCTTTCATCCCTAATGCTTGCCTGACTACTACTTGCATTTTCGGAATGTGATGTGGCTTTGGCGCTGAGATTGAGACAAGGCTTTGGGCTCATGGTGTACCGATGGTGATACACACACACAAGTTGGCATGTGGAGCCAGGTGCCCAAGAGGCCTTGCGCTACTTGTGCAATCTCACTCTGTCTCTCTTTCTAGCTCTCTCTCTCCCTCTCATTCCTTCATTGGGCGCATAGCACACATTCTTCTCTTTGAATTTGTCTTCCAGGCTGTGTCCTACAGATTGTCCAGTGTGGACCCGCTAGGACTCATCCGTATGGTTGATTTGGCTTTTGTTTGAACGGTGTTTTGTGTTGGTGATTACATTGCTGTATGAATGATTCTCCATTATCTGGCCATGCATGTATGTTTATTTTCCTGCTTGTGCAACATCAGGCAAATTATTTTGTTTTGGGATTCATAGTGTTGGTGTGCAGTTTCTTTGTCTGGGGTTTGGGGGCCTGGGGTGGGGTCCCGGGAGGGGGGGTTGCAGGCCTGGGTGTGGTGTCAGTGGGTGTTGAGGCCCTCTTGGGTGTCTGTGCCGCACGGGAAGTTGCTCGGGGGCATCTGTTGTTCATCATGTGTAGCTATGGGCTGTGCTCCCTTGTCTGGTGCCGGTTGTGGTCCGACTTTGCGCCAGGTCAGAGCAGGTGTTAATTTTCTGGTGCTAATGCGCCTTATCGCATGTTTTGTGTTCTTATCGCAGATCTGGCTGGTCGTTGAGAATGTTGCGGAGTGATGTTGTCACTGCTTTTTGCTTGGGAAAGCCTACTCTGCCTCTCATTAGTTGCCGGGGTCCTCCGTGGCGATGTTTGTTGTGGATTTTAACATCAGAAGACTTGTGCTGTCGGCTGATTGCACCGGCTTGTCAATGGGGTGGTAAATTTATTACGACTTTGGCTGCGCTAAAGTGCTATTAACTCGGAGATAGCTCCTTGAGAAATTGGCCCACTGATTTTAATTCAAAAAGTGATCATTCACATCACATCACCACTTTTTAAAGCCTCGCAGTGGCCAAAATTGCCATGTTTACAGACTTATAATCAGAAGCTTCTATTGTGACTGATTTTGGGCAGGAAAATTACTCTAACAGCACCTATATTAGTTGAAAAAGTGATATTTCACATCCAAAAGTCATTTACAGTCAAAAGATTAAACACCATTCCTGACTATCCGGAGAAAGTTCAATAGCTCTGGGGTCATCGTTTATTATCAAAAAATGTATTTTTTGGACTGTACAAAAAATGATTCAAAATGTTAATTTGATTGTGACTCAAGTTGAATATCCACTTTTTAAGGTCTCACAGTGACCAAAATTGCCATGTGTACAGACTTTTCCTCCTACTCAGAAGCTAATAATATTTTGACCGATTTCTGGCAGAAAAATCACTCTAAAGACACTTATTTCATTTCCAAAAGTGATAATTCATATGCAATAGTTATTTACAGTCAAAAGATTCAACATTAAAAAATCACCATTACTGACCATCAGGAGAAAGTTTGACAGGTCCGGGGCCATCGTTTTCATAAGAAAATTATTAATTTTTTTGGACTGTACAAAAAATGATTCAAAATGTCAATTGCATCGTGCCTCATGTTAAATAACCACTTTTTGAAGCCTCACAGTGACCAACATTGCCATTTTTACAGAGTTTTCCACCTATTCAGAAGATTCTATTTCGAACAATTTTGGGCAGGAAAATGACTATAAACGCACTTATTTTAGTTACAAAAGTAATAATTCATATGCTATAGTTATTTACAGTCAAAAGATTAAACATTAAAAAAACACCATTCCTGACCATCTGGAGAAAATTCGACAGGTCCAGGGTCATTGTTTTTCATCAGAAAATAGATTTTTTGGACTGTACATAAAAGTTCAAAGTGTAAATTGTATTGTGCCTCATGTTGAATAACCACTTTTTCAGGCCTCACAGTGACCACAATTGCCATTTTTACAGACTTTTCCACCTACTCAGACCGATTTTGGGCAGGAAAATGACTCTAAAACATTTATTTTATTTCCAAAAGTGATAATTCACATGCTATAGTTATTTACAGTCAAAAGATTCAACATTCAAAAGTTATCATTACTGACCATCTGGGGTATAAAAAATGATTCAACATGTCAATTGGATTGTGCCTCATGTTGAATAACCACTTTTTAAGGCCTCACAGTGACCAAAATTGCCATTTTTACAGACTTTTCCTCCTACTCAGAAGCTTCTATTTTGACCAATTTCAATCAGAAAAATGACTCTAAATACACTTGTTTTAGTTCAAAAGGTAATAATTCACATCCAACCATAATTTACAGTCAAAAGATTAAACGTTAAAAAAATCCCCATTACTGACCATCTGGGGAAGGTTCGACAGTTTCGGGGTCATCGTTTTTCATCAGAAAATTTATTTTTATGACTATACAAGAAGGGGGATTTCTACCAGAGAGATACGTGCGTGGAGGTCCTGGTGTGTGTTTGTTGCCATTGGGAGGATTCCTGCTGCTGCCTGCCCTTGTTTGTGTCTCCCTCCCGCCGCCGCGTTTGAAACTCCAGCAGCCGCGGTTGGAGGGGGACCACATTTCCCAGCGACACCTGCTTCACGGGCCGGAATTTGACGCCTACTGGCCGCGCCTGGCGGCGCTACAAAACTCAAGGACGCCCTCCGCGTCGCGGGACCGCGCGCGGGCAGCGCCGGGCTGAGCCCAGGCAGAGGGCGGGCCGTCTGGGGCCATCCGGGGCCAGAGGAGGCCGGGACGGGACACCCCCCGTGGATCTTCATCTGTGGTCGACTGATATGCCAGGTGACACTGTCTAACATTGTCGTGCAACGTATTTTATTATATGTGCGTTAGCGGGGTGAGGGGGTACCTTATCAGTACATCATGAGCAGACGCAAGGGTGCGGCAGGGACATTGGATGCTTTCATGATCAGGGCTGAGAGTTTATTGACACACGAGATTGAGCTAACTGAGCGGCGTCTATCCTTAGACCTTAGGACGGCTCAGCGACGCTCATCTCTTGAAGCCGTGACACAGGGCGATATTACATGCCACCGCCTCTCTGTGTCACCAACCCTGCCCCCAATGCCTGCGACACCTGCTCACCAACTGTCTCCATCAGTCGCCTCAGCTATATCCTCTGACATTCGTCCTAGTGGCCAAAAAACCCGCACCAGATCTCACACCTCTAAATTAACTGGAGTGACTAAATCTAGCGGCCCACCAGCCAAACGGAAAAGGGGCGCTAATAACAAATCTAACACCTTCTGCCGCCCCGTTAATTGTAATTGTAATAAAACGGCATTTCAAACAATTGTTGTTCCTAATACTGAGTCGGTGGGCACCCAAACCGATGAGCCCACTCCTACCCTTTATAGTAAGGACGACATTATGTCAGCCCTGGAGTCGGGTTTAAAAGCCATAGTTAGCCACTCTAAAGCTTTATTTGATGCACACTTTGCCCTTTTAAACGAGAGACTCTTAAGCATGGAACAATTGTTAACTCGGGAGATAGCCCCTGTTTCATCGGCTGCTGATTGCACTTCCCTACCTATGTCGACGCGCTTGTCGGGGGACCCCGACAACCTAGGTACCGGGACAGCCAATGTCAATAACAGTACTCAGCGCTTATACAACGGTTCATTACAACATCCCCCGGCGATCGTTCCACCTTTTCCACCGGACATTGATGCCAGATTACGGCCCACTGCACCAGTTCCACTGAAGACTTCGCCCAGCACTGTGACTTTGAACCTCCCCCCGCATCATACCCCTATGTTATAATTCTAGCCGGAGTCCCCTGTTTGCCTGACACAAAGAAGGAATCATGGGTGGACCTTTGTAATAAATGTGTCGACTGGTTAAGGAAACATAAGGGTTTTGAACCGGCCAGATTGCATGAAATTATAATGGTGCGGAGAGTGGGATGGGTGGGCACATCGGCCAAAAATATTAGTGGGGATTGCATTGTTATAAATTTTTCCAGACCCCATACTGTTCAGTCTTTAATACGTACCTGTGAGTTATTGCCAGGGCCCACGACGAACATATGCATGTTTTCCCTTGGCCATTTTTATAAACCCATCTCCAACAATTGTGTGACTATGCCTATGGCCCTCCCTTTGGCCAATCGCTTCTTGGCTCTGTCTGACTTAGATGTCCCTGATTGACAACCAAGACCAAGTAACGAACTTCCTGCCCTGTCGCTGATTGAGGCCCCCATCCTGCTGTTAGCATCTGCACCTGTCTCCTCTGAAAATTTTGTTAATTTATCAGAGTGCACAGTATTAAGGACAGGTACCTTAAATATCATAAGTTGGAATATAGCAGGCCTCCAACAAAGGCTCCTTGACCCTGGGTGGTTCAATTTTATCCAGAGTCAGGACATAATCATGTTACAGGAGATGTGGGCAACTGTTAACTTACATGTTAATGGGTTTCAGTGTCACAATATCCTTGCCACCAAACCCAGAATGGGCCGCCCTTCGGGAGGCTTATCCATTTGGATTAACATCTCTGCTGGAGGCTCTTCCAGGGTCATACAGACGAACAACCAGAACTTCCAGGCTATATTATTTAAACAGAAAACTAGTTTTTTCCTGGTTAATTTTTATAACAATGATTTTAGTTCATTACCTAATATACATTTTAGGAACCTTTTTAACTTTATTACCACTCTGGAGTCTAGGGCTGATTTTAACAATATTTCTGGCCTTGTATTGGGTGGTGATTTTAACGCCAAACTAAATGAAGATTGTCCAACTATTAAGGACTGTAACTCGGGCTCGGGGTGTCAAAGGGGTGCGGAATTAACTACCTTTTTGAGTACACATAACCTGGAGAATGCTATGGACCGTTTTCCTACTGTCCCCATAGTGCCCACATTTAGAGGTAGAGACTGTTCCTCAACAATTGATTACATTTTTATTTCCCCTGGGCTGGCAGACTGTATTAGTAAACCTAAGGTAATTCCAATGTCCCAAGGAGATCATAATCCTATCAAGATCAGTTTAAAGACTATCCATCGACCAGTTTACAGCAAGGAATGTGGTGCTAGGAACCTCTCCATTGGCTCAAACAATTTTAGATTAAAATGGAGGGGCATTAACGTTATGACGACTGTTCAGATCTTGGTCAGAGATAATCTTCCTCTTTTCCTCTCATGTTTGTCTGATTTAAGTCCTAACCTTGGGGCAGTAGATGATTTTGTTAAGATTTGTTCAGCTCTTCGAGCACAGCTCACGATTCCGCTGCGCGCCATTACGGATGACCAGGGATGGTTTGATCATGAGTGTTCTCTGGCCAACCGCGACTTGCGACTAGTCTTATTTGCTAGCCCGAGGAATCTGTCTGATGTAAAAAATGCTAGGACCCGATACAAATTGGCCATAAGTAAAAGGAAGGAGGAGATTCTCGAGGAGCGCTGGGAGGTGCTAGCGCAAACAGCCGCCCGGGGTAGGGGGGATATCTTTTGGGCCGCGGTTAAAGACCTGCGTTGCACGGGTCAGCTCGCGACCCCAATGGATTGCACCATCCCTGGAGCTGCATGGGTGGACCATTTTTCTAAGATCTATGCGGCCCCACCCTCAGTGGCAGCCACCCCAATATTTAACAGTTCCCCACGGGTTGATATATCATTATCCGAGGTGGAAGAGGCCATCGCACAGAGCGCGGGAAATAAAGCCCCTGGCCCAGATGGCCTCCCAATTGATATTATTAAGGCTCACCCTGACTTATGGGCCCCACTCTTGTTGAATGTTTTCAAGAATCTAATTTTTACTTCTCCACCACCACCAACCTGGTCATCTAGCATAATAGTGCCCATTTTTAAGAAGGGCGACCGTTCCCAACCGTCATGTTACAGGCCTATCTCCCTTATTGACAACACCCTAAAGATTTTAGGGAGAGTATTGTATAATAAAATCCTATCATGGGCCGAGGATAACCAAATCTTAGAGAGTTGCCAGTTGGGTTTCCGCAATAAAGTTGGAACCGCGGAGCAGTGCCTAAATCTGAACCTTATTTTGGGCAAATACACCGTAGCACGCAATTGCCCAATTTATTTGGCCTTCATGGACTTATCCACTGCTTTTGACCTTGTCAATAGGTCATTACTTTGGAAGGCCTTATTGGATTACGGTCTGGATGAATCCCTGGTACATTTCCTGGCCTATTTGCATAGAGACTTGAAGGCCTGTGTCAGGATTGGTATTGGGGGTGAGGTCTCTGAGCTGGTTAGAGTTAACAGAGGGGTCAGACAGGGCTGCGTCCTAGCTCCTCTCTTATTTATAATATATATTAACGGCCTTCACAAACATCTGGTTTCTCTAACCGGCGATGTCCCGACCATAAAAGGTAATTATCTCCCCGCCCTGCTATATGCAGATGATGCGGTCCTTATGGGGCGCACCCCAAACGCTCTACGCATGTTAGTGAATGGCTTCGTTACGCATATGGATTCCCTAGACTTGAAGACCAATTTTAAAAAGTCCTTTGGAATGTCCTGCGGCCCGAAGAGGCGTCATATTGGCAGTATAGTTGTGGGGGCAGAAAGACTGGGCTCAACTAGCAGTTTCCCGTATTTGGGTGTGGTCTTTGCTGCGAACAACTCCTGGAGTGGGCATATTGCCCACGCCAGGAGTAAGTTCTCAAAGTCCATTAACTCTATCCTGAGCCTCCCCCGTCCAAAACTGACCGGGGCATTGCCTGCTATCCTAAAAATATACAAAACTCAATGCGTCCCGGTTGCTACATATGGTGCTGAGGTTTGGGGTACTGCCAGTTGTTCCGACATAACTGCCGAGGAACATAGATTTTGTAGGAAACTCCTCTGTGTTCCCATCACTTCCCCACACTTTATATGTCATAGGGAATTGGGGTTGCATTTTATAGGGGATTTTATTCGTGCTCGTCCAGCCCTTTTTTGGCTGGCGATTTGGAAAAATCCCGCCGCCATTTTGACTAGGGACATCATCGAGGATTGTTTACGCTGCGACAAGGGCACGGCTATCCCCTGGTTATCAGGGGTGCTTAGTGTATTTCGCAGCGTGAACCTTGAAGATACTTTTCTAAAACCAACTACTACTACGCTCCCCACTAAATGTGAACTTAAAAAAGCACTTTATATGTCATTTGATGCCGAAAGGGTAGTAAGGGAATCTTTGAAACCTAGTGTCTGTGGATATCTAGCCCGTAATTTTACAATTTATCCAACACCCAGTTATTTAATCTTTCCGTTGAGCCATTGGGAGTGCGGCCTTATATTTCGCCTTAGGGCAGGCACTATTAAATATGCACTTAGTTTTCCTTTATGGAATTTTAATGATCGATGTGTTGAGCCATGCCCTTGTGACTCTCAGAGTAGGCAAACAATTTTACATTTTTTATTCTTTTGTAAATTTTACATGAAGTATATTAAATGGTTTTTAACGCCGTATTTTAAAAAATTAAAACCAATTGGAACAATGATTTTCAATGATTTTGTCCCTGGATGACCATGAACTTGTCTTTCGTGTGAGCTCTTTCTTAAAAACTGTGGTTCGTGCTCGGTTAACAATGTCTTAATGTTTATATGGACTATTCCTTATGTGCAAAACCGTACTTTAATGTCTAATTGTATGATTTTATGATTGTTTTGCTTTTCTTTTGTACTTTTATGGATTGTTAATGATCCGAATAAAGTTCCATTGATTGATTGATTGATTGATTGACTATACAATAAATGATTCAAAATGTCAATTGGATCATGCCTCATGTTGAATAACCACTTTTTAAGGCCTCACAGTTACGAAAATTGCCATTTTTACAGATTTTTCCTCCTGCTCAGAAGCTTCTATTTTGACCAATTTCAGGCAGGAAAATGACTCAAAACACACTTATTTTAGTTCAAAGGGTAATAATTCACATCCAACAGTTATTTACAGTCAAAAGATTAAACATTAAAAAAATCACCATTACTGACCATCTGGGGAAAGTTCGACAGGTCCGGGGACATCGTTTTTCATCAGAAAATTGATTTTTTGGACTGTAGAAAAATGTATTCAAAATGTAATTTGGATTGTGCCTCATGTTGATTAACTACATTGTAAAGCCTCAATGTGACTAAAATTGCCATTTTTACAGACTTTTTCTCCTACTCAGAAGCTTCTATTTCGACCAATTTCAGGTATTAAAATGACTCTAAGCACACTTATTTTTGTTCCAAAAATGATAATTTAACAGCAATAGTCATTTACAGTCAAAATATTAAACATTTAAAAATTACCATTTCTGACTATCGGGAGAAAGTTCGACAGGTCCCGGGTCATCATTTTTCATCTGAAAATTTATTTTTTGGACTGTAGAAAAATTTATTCAAAATGTCATTTATATTCAATTGCATTGTGCCTCACGTTGAATAACCATTTTTTATGGACTAGCAGTGACCAATATTGCCATTTTTACAGACATTTACTCCTTCTAAGAATCTTCTTTTTTGACCAATTTCAGGCAGGAAAATGACTCTAAAACACACTTATTTTAGTTTCAAGGGTAGTAATTCACATGCAACAGTGATTTACAGTCAAAAGATTAAACATTAAAAAATAACCATTACTGACCACCTGGGGAAAGTTGGACAGGTCCAGGGTCATCGTTTTTCATCAGAAAAATTATTTATTGGACTTTACAAAAAATGCTTCAAAATGTCAATTGGATCGTGAATCATGTTGAATAACCACTTTTTAAGACCTCACAGTGACCAAAATTGCCATTTTTACAGAATTTCCCTCCAACTCAGTAGCTTCTATTTTGACCAATTTCAGTCAGGAAATGACTCTAAACACAATTATTTTAGTTAAAATGGGAATAATTCACATCCAACCATCATTTACTATCAATAGATTAAACATTAAAAAAATTCACCATTACTGACCATCTGGGGAAAGTTTGACAGGTCCGGGGACATCGTTTTTCATCAGAAAATCGATTTTTTGGACAGTACAAAAAATGATTCAAAATGTCAATTGGATCGTGCCTCATGTTGAATAACCACTTTTTATGGACTAGCAGTGACCAAAATTGCAATTTTTACAGACTTTTCCCCCATCTAAGAAGTTTCTATTTTGACCAATTTCAGGCAGGAAAATGACTCTAAACACAAGTATTTTAGTTCAAATGGTAATAATTCACATCCAACCATCATTTACAGTCAAAAGATTAAACATTTTAAAAAATCATCATTACTGACCATCTGGGGAAAGTTCAACAGGTCCGGTAACTTCGTTTTCATACGAAAATGATTCAAAATGTGAATTGGTCAAGCCTCATGTTGAATAATCACTTTTTAAGGCCACACAGTGAACAAAATTGCAATTTTTATAAACTTTTCCTCCTACTCTGAAGCTTCTATTTTGACAAATTTCAGGCAGGAAAATGACTCTAAACACACTTATTTTAGTTCACAGGGTAATAATTCACAACCAACAGTTATTTACAGTCAAAAAACTTAAACATTAAAAAATAACCATTACTGACCACCTGGGGAAAGTTCGGCAGGTTCGGGGTCATCTTTTTTCATCAGAAAATTGATTTTTTGGACTGTACAAAAAATGATTCAAAATGTCAATTGGATCGTGCCTCATGCTGAATAACCACTTTTTAAGGCCTCCCAGTGATCAAAATTGCCACGTTTACAGAATTTTCCTCCTACTCAGAAGCTTCTATTCTGACCAATTTCAGTCAGGAAATGACTCTAAACACAATTATTTTAGTTCAAAGGGTAATAATTCACATCCAACCATCATTTACAGGGAAAAGATTAAACATTAAAAAAATTCACTATTACTGACCATCTGGGGAAAGTTCGACATCGTTTTCATCAGAAAATCGATTTTTATTACTATAAAAAAATTATTCAAAATGTCAATTGGATCATGCCTCATGTTGAATAAACACTTTTTATGGCCTAGTAGTGACAAAAATATTTCACATCCAACCATCATTTACAGTCAAAAGATTAAACATTAAAAAAATTCACCATTACTGACTATATGGGGAAAGTATGATAGGTCCGGGAACATCGTTTTCATCAGAAAATTGATTTTTTGGACTGTACAAAAAATGATTCAAAATTTTTATTGGATCGTGCCTCATGTTGAATAACCACTTTTTAATGCTTCACAGTGACCAAAATTGCCATTTTTACAGACTTTTCCTCCTATTCAGAAGCTTATATTTTAACCAATTTCAGGCAGGAAAATGATTCTAAACACACTTGTTTTAGTTCAAAGGGTAATAATTCACATCCAACAGTCATTTACAGTCAAAAGATTAAACTTTAAAAAATCACCATTTCTGACCGTCTGGGGAAAGTTTGACAGGTCCGGGGTCATCGTTTTTCATCAGAAAATTGATTTTTTGGACTCTACAAAAAATGATTCAAAATGTCAATTAGATCGTGTCTCAAAGGTGAATAACCACTTTTTAAGGCCTCACAGTGACTAAAATTGCCATTTTTACAGAATTTTACGACTACTCAGAAGCTTCTATTCTGACTAATTTCAGTCAGGAAATGACTCTAAACACAATTATTTGAGTTCAAAGGGTAATAATTCACATCCAACCATCATTTACAGTCAAAAGATTAAACATTAAAAAAATACACCATTACTGACCATCTGGGGAAAGTTCGACATGTCCAGGGACATCGTTTTCATCAGAAAATTGATTTTTATGACTATAAGAAAATGAATCAAAATGTCAATTGGATCAAGCCTCATGTTGAATAACCACTTTTTATGGCCTAGTAGTGACAAAAATATTTCACATCCAACCATCATTTACAGTCAAAAGATTAAACATTAAAACATTTTGCCATTACTGGGGAAAGGTTCACAAGTCCGGGGACATCTTTTTCATCAGAAAATTGATTTTTTGGACTGTACAAAAAATGATTCAAAATGTTTATTGGATCGTGCCTCATGTTGATAAACCACTTTTTAAGGCCTCACAGTGACCAAAATTGCAATTTTTACAGACTTTTCCTCCTACTCAGAAGCTTCTATTTTGACCAATTTTAGGCAGGAAAATGTCTCTAAACACACTTGTTTTAGGTCAAAAGGTAATAATTCACATCCAACAGTCATTTACAGTCAAAAGATTAAACATTAAAAAATAACCATTACAGACCATCTGGGGAACGTTTGACAGGTCCGGGGTCATTGTTTTTTATCAGAAAGCGATTTTTTGGACTGTACAAAAAATGATTCAAAATGTCAAGTGGATCGTGCCTCGTGTTGAATAACCACTTTTTAAGGCCTCACAGTGACTACAATTGCCATTTTTACAGACTCTTCCTCCTACTCAGAAACTTCTATTTTGACCAATTTCAGGCAGGAAAATTACTCTAAACACTCTTGTTTTAGTTCAAAGCATAATAATTCACATCCAACAGCCATTTACAGTCAAAAGATTAAACATTAAAAAATCACCATTACAGGCCATCTGGGGAAAGTTTGACACGTTTTACAAAAAATGATTCAAAATGTCAATTGGATTGTGCCTCATGTTGAATAACCACTTTTTATGGCCTAGAAGTGACCAAAATTTCAATTTTTACAGACTTATCCTACTTCTAAGAAGCTTCTATTTTGACCAATTTCAGGCAGGAAATTGACTCTAAAACACACCTTTTTTAGCTTCAAGGGTAGTAATTCACATCCAACAGTGATATACACTCAAAAAATTAAACATTAAAAAATAACCATTAGGGACCACCTGGGGAAAGTTCGACAAGTCAGGGTCATTGTTTTTCATCAGAAAATTGATTTTTTGGACTGTAAAAAAATGATTTAAAATGTCAATTGGATCGTGCCTCATGTTGAATAACCACTTTTTACGGTCTCACAGTGACCAAAATTGCCATTTTTACAGAATTTTCCTACTACTCAGAAGCTTCTATTCTGGCCAATTTCAGTCGGGAAATGACTCTAAACACAGTTATTCTAGTTCAAACTGTAATAATTCACATCCAACCATCATTTCAGTCAAAAGATTAAACATTAAAAAAATTCACCATTACTGACCATCTGGGGAAAGTTTGACACGTCCGGGGACATCGTTTTTCATCAGAAAATTGATTTTTTGGACTGTACAAAAAATGATTCAAAATGTTTACTGGATCGTGCCTCATGTTGAATAACCACTCTTTAAGGCCTCACAGTGACCAAAATTGCCATTTCTACAGACTTTTCCTCCTACTCAGAAGCTTCTATTTTAACCAATTTCAGGCAGGAAAATGACTCTAAACACACTTGTTTTAGATCGAAGGGTAATAATTCACATCCAACAGTCATTTAGGGTTTTGTCAACCCTTCAGATCCAAGACCACTTCAGTAACCAAAGGGATACCACAGGGCTCCTGTCTTAGCCCCTCTCTATTCAATGTATATGTAGCCCCACTGGCAGCACTTCTCAGGAAAATTGGGTTTACCCCATTTCCTACGTAGATGACACTCAGCTCCTCCATTCCTTTGATAAAGACACCCCCAATGTTAAAAACATATTCAAAGAAGGCATGAGAACCATAACATCATGGATGAGCAGTAATTTCCTGCAGTTAAATGCAGGAAAAATAGAAATAATGCTCTTCAAAGATGCAGTCACCAGCTGGTCACCAAGCTGGTGGCCAGAGGAACTGGGTTCGGCACCATCCCCTAAATTAGTGGTTAAGAACCTGGGGGTCCTAATAGACAGTAAACTTAATCTTGATGAGCACATAGCTACAACCAAACAAGCTTGCTTCCATGCACTCAGTCTGCTCCGCAAGGTTTTTCACTTCCTCCCTGCTTCCACAGTAAAACTCTGGTACACGCTTTAGTACTTAGTCGCCTCGATTTCAGTAATGCTTTGCAGATTTCTGTCAAAGAATCCGCCCTGAATAGCTTGCAGGTGGTGCAGAACACAGCTGCCCTCCTGGTATCCAGTGCACCCTATCGAGCTCCCTCACTTCCTTTGTTACGCAAACTTCACTGGTTACCTATACGCAAAAGAATCCAATTCAAGATCTGCTCTATGGTGTTTAAAGGCCTAAACCAGATGGGTCCTACATATCTGGCAGACATACTGATCAGACACACACCATCAAGTACCCTTCGTTCAAATGGGAAAGGCCTTCTTGTCATCCCACGCATCAAGCAAACCAGATTGGGAGGCAAATCGTTCTCCTAGCTAGCCCCACAACTCTGGAACCAATTACCCGTGGACTTACGTCTCTTCACTAATTATCTGAGCTTTAGGAAAAAACTCAAAACATAATTTTTTTAACACTGAGTCCTCCACCTGTATACGACCTCAGCGCGGAGATACCCTATTTGGGGTGATTCATGCGCTTTATAAATGATAGAAATAAATAAAATACATTTACAGTCAAAAGACTAAACATTAAATAAAATCTCCAAAAATTACCATTACTGACAATCTGGGGAAAGTTTGACATCGTTTTTCATCAGAAAATTGATTTCTTGGAATGTACAAAAAATTATTCAAAATGTCAATTGGATCGTGCCTTATGTTGAATAACCACTTTTTAAGGCCTCACAGTAATCAAAATTGCCACTTTTACAAACTTTTCCACCTGCTTCTATTTTGACCAATTTCAGGCAGGAAAATGACTCTAAACATACGTATTTTAGTACAAATGGTAATCATTCACATCCAACCGTCATTGACGGTCAAAAAATTAAACATTAAAAAAGTACCATTTCTGACCATCTGGAGAAAGTTCGACAGGACACGGGTCATCGTTTTTCAACAGAAAATTGCTTTTTAGGACTGTAGAAAAATTGATTCAAGATGTCATTTGGATTGTGCCTCATGTTGAATAACTACTTTGTAAAGCCTCAATGTGACAAAAATTGCCATTTTTACAGACTTTTTCTCCTACTCACAAGCTTCTATTTCGACAAATTTCAGGCATTAAAATGACTCCAATTACACTTATTTTTGTTCCAAAAATGATAATTCAAAAGCAATAGTCATTTAAAGTCAAAATATGAAACATTAAAAAATTACCATTTCTGACTATCGGGAGAAAGTTCGACAGGTCCCGGTCTTCGTTTTTCATCGGAAAATTTATTTTTTGGACTGTAGAAAAATTGATTCAAAATGTAATTTATATTGTGCCTCATGTTGAATAACAACTTTGGAAAGCCTCAATGTGACCAAAATAGCCATTTTTACAGACTTTTTCTCCTACTCTGAAGCTTCTATTTCGACCAATTTCAGGCATTAGAATGACTCTAAACACCCTTATTTTAGTTCCAAAAGTGATAATTCACATGCAATAGTCATTTACAGACAAAAAATTAAACATTAAAAACTTTCCATTTGTGACCATCTGGAGAAAGTTCAACAGGTCACATGTCATCATTTTTCATCAGAAAATAGATTTTTTGGGCTGTAGAAAAATTGATTCAAAATGTCATTTGTATTGTGCCTCATGTTGAATAACTACTTTGTAAAGCCTCAATGTGGCCAAAATTGCAATTTTTACAGACTTTTTCTCCTACTCAGAAGCTTCTATTTCGACAAATTTCAGGCATTAAAATGACTCTAAACACACTTATTTTAGTTCCAAAAGTGATAATTCACATGCAATAGTCATTTACAGTAAAAATATTTAACATTAAAAAATTACCATTTCTAACCATCTGGAGAAAGCGCGACAGGTCACGGGTCATCGTTATTCATCAGAAAATTGCTTTTTTGGACTGTAGAAAAATTGATTCAAAATGTCATTTGGATTGTGCCTCATGTTGAATTCCTACTTTTTAAAGCCTCAATGTGACCAAAATTGCCGTTTTTACAGACTTTTTCTCCAACTCAGAAGCTTCTATTTCGACCAATTTCAGGCATTAAAATGACTTTAAGCACACTTATTTTTGTTCCAAAAGTGATAATTCACAAGCAATAGTGATTTACAGTCAAAATATTAAACATAAAAAAATATCCATTTCTGACCATCTGGAGAAAGTTCGAAAGGTCACGGGTCATTGTTTTTCATCAGAAAATTGATTTTTTGGACTGTAGAAAAATGTATTCAAAATGTCATTTGGATTGTGCCTCATGTTGAATAACTACATTGTAAAGCCTCAATGTGACTAAAATTGCCATTTTTACAGACTTTTTCTCCTACTCAGAAGCTTCTATTTCGACCAATTTCAGGCATTAAAATGACTCTAAGCACACTTATTTTTGTTCCAAAAATGATAATTTAACAGCAATAGTCATTTACAGTCAAAATATTAAACATTTAAAAATTACCATTTCTGACTATCTGGAGAAAGTTCGACAGGTCCCGGGTCATCATTTTTCATCTGAAAATGTATTTTTTGGACTGTAGAAAAATTTATTCAAAATGTCATTTATATTGTGCCTCATGTTGAATAACTACTTTGTAAAGCCTCAATGTGACCAAAATAGCCATTTTTAAAGACTTTTTCGCCTACTCAGAAGCTTCTATTTCGACCAATTCCAGGCATTAGAATGACTCTAAACACCCTTATTTTAGTTCCAAAAGTGCTAATTCACATGCAATAGTCATTTACAGTAAAAAAATTAAACATTAAAAACAAACTTTCCATTTGTGACCATCTGGAGAAAGTTCGACAGGTCACGGGTCATCGTTTTTTCATCAGAAAATTGATTTTTTGGACTGTAGAAAAATTGATTCAAAATGTCATTTGTATTGTGCCTCATGTTGAATAACTACTTTGTAAAGCCGCAATGTGACCAAAATTTTCATTTTTACAGACTTTTTCTCCTACTCAGAAGCTTTGATTTCTACAAATTTCAGGCATTAAAATGACTCTAAGCACACTTATTTTTGTTCCAAAAGTGATAATTTACATGCAATAGTCATTTACAGTCAAAATATTTAACAATAAAAAATGTCCATTTCTGACCATCTGGAGAAAGTTCGACAGGTCACGGGTCATTGTTTTTCATCAGAAAATAGATTTGTTGGAGTGTAGAAAAATTGATTCAAAATGTCATTTGCATTGTGCCTCATGTTGAATAACTACTTTGTAAAGCCTCAATGTGACTAAAATTGCCATTTTTACAGACTTTTTCTCCTACTCAGAAGCTTCTATTTCGACCAATTTCAGGCATTAAAATGACTCTAAGCACACTTATTTTTGTTCCAAAAAGGATAATTTAACAGCAATAGTAATTTACAGTCAAAATATTAAACATTTAAAAATTACCATTTCTGACTATCGGGAGAAAGTTCGACAGGTCCCGGGTCATCATTTTTCATCAGAAAATTGATTTTTTGGACTGTAGAAAAATGTATTCAAAATGTCATTTGCATTGTGCCTCATGTTGAATAACTACTTTGAAAAGTCTCAATGTGACCAAATTAGCCATTTTTACAGACTTTTTCTCCTACTCGGAGCTTCTCTTTCAACCAATTTCAGGCATTAGAATGACTCTCAACGCCCTTATTTTAGTTGCAAAAGTGATAATTCACATGTAATAGTCATTTACAGTCAAAAAATTAAACATTAAAAACTTTCCATTTGTGAACATCTGGAGAAAGTTCGACAGGTCACGGGTCATCGTTTTTTCATCAGAAAATTGATTTTTTGGACTGTAGAAAAATTGATTCAAAATGTCATTTGTATTGTGCCTCATGTTGAATAACTACTTTGTAAAGCCGCAATGTGACCAAAATTTTCATTTTTACAGACTTTTTCTCCTACTCAGAAGCTTTGATTTCTACAAATTTCAGGCATTAAAATGACTCTAAGCACACTTATTTTTGTTCCAAAAGTGATAATTTACATGCAATAGTCATTTACAGTCAAAATATTAAACAATAAAAAATGTCCATTTCTGACCATCTGGAGAAAGTTCGACAGGTCACGGGTCATTGTTTTTCATCAGAAAATAGATTTTTTGGAATGTAGAAAAATTGATTCAAAATGTCATTTGGATTGTGCCTCATGTTAAATAACTACTTTTTAAAGACTCAATGTGGCCAAAATTGCCATTTTTACAGACTTTTTCTCACACTCAGAAGTTTCCATTTCAACCAATTTCAGGCATTAGAATGACTCTAAACACACTTATTTTAGTTCCAAAAGTGATAATTCACATGCAATAGTCATTTACAGTCAAAAAATTAAACATTACAAAATTACCATTTCTGACCATCTGGAGAATATTCAACAGGTCACGGGTCATCGTTTTTCATCAGAAAATTGATTTTTTGGACTGTAGAAAAATGTATTCTATATGTCATTTGGATTGTGCCTCATGTTGAATAACTACTTTTTAAAGCCTCAATGTGTCCAAAATTGCCATTTTTACAGACTTTTTCTCCTACTCAGAAGCTTCTATTTCGAATATTTTCAGGTATTAAAATGACTCTAAACACACTTATTTTCGTTCCAAGGATTCTAATTCACATGCAATAGTCATTTACAGTAAAAAAATGTAACATTAAAAAACTGACCATTTCTGACCATCTGGAGAAAGTTCGACATGTCACGGGTCATCGTTTTTCATCAGAAAATTTATTTTTTGGACTGTAGAAAAATTGATTCAAAATGTCATTTGTATTGTGCCTCATGTTGAATAACTACCTTTTAAAGCCTCAATGTGACCAAAATAGCCATTTATACAGACTTTTTCTCCTACACAGAAGCTTCTATTTCGACCAATTTCAGGCATTAGAATGACTCTAATCACCGTTATTTTAGTTCCAAAAGTGATAATTCACATGCAATAGTAATTTACAGTCAAAAAATTAAACATTAGAAACTTTCTATTTGTGACCATCTGGAGAAAGTTCAACAGGTCACGGGTCATCGTTTTTCATCAGAAAATTTATTTTTGGGACTGTAGAAAAATTGATTCAAAATGTCATTTGGATTGTGCCTCATGTTGAATAACTACTTTTTAAAGCCTAAATGTGTCCAAAATTGCCATTTTTACAGACTTTTTCTCCTACTCAGAAGCTTCTATATCGACCCATTTCAGGCATTAGATTGACTCTAATCACTGTTATTTGAGTTCCAAAAGTGATAATTCATATGCAATAGTCATTTACAGTCAAACAATTAAACATTAAAAAATTACCATTTCTGACCATCCGGAGAAAGTTCGACAGGGCACGGGTCATCGTTTTTCATCAGAAAATTGATTTTTTGGACTGATCAAAATTTGATTCTATATGCTATTCGGATTGTGCCTCATGTTGAATAACTACTTTTTAAAGCCTCAATGTGTCCAAAATTGCCATTTTTACAGACATTTTCTCCTACTCAGAAGCTTCTATTTCGAATAATTTCAGGCATTAAAATGACTCTAATCACACTTATTTTCATTCCAAGAATTCTAATTCACATGCAATTGTCATTTACAGTCAAAAAATGTAACATTAAAAAATGACCATTTCTGACCATCTGGAGAAAGGTCAACAGGTCTCAGGTCATCGTTTTTCATCAGAAAATTGATTTTTTGACTGGAAAAATTGATTCAAAATGTCATTTGGATTGTGCCTCACGTTGAATAACTAATTTTTAAAGCCTCAAAGTGACCAAAATTGCCAATTTTACGGACTTTTTCTCCTACTCAGAACCTTCTATTTCGACTAATTTCAGGCATTAAAATGACTCTAAGCACACTTATTTTTGTTCCAAAAGTGATAATTCACATGCAATAGTAATTTACAGTAAAAATTTAAACATTACAATGTTACCATTTCTGACCATCTGGCCAGGTCACGGGTCATCTTTTTTCATCAGAAAATTCATTTTTTGGACTGTAGAAAAATTGATTCTATAATGTCATTTGGATTGTGCCTCATGTTGAATAACTACTTTTTAAAGTCTCAATGTGACCAAAATTGCCATTTTTACTGACTTTTTCTCGTACACAGAAGCTTCTATTTCGACCAATTTCAGGCATTAGAATGACTCTAAACACACTTATTTTAGTTCCTGAAGTGATACCTCACATGCAATAGTTATTTACAGTCAAAATATTAAACATAAAAAAATTACCGTTTCTGACCATCTGGAGAAAGTTTGACATGTCACGGGTCATCGTTTTTCATCAGAAAATGGATTTTTTGGACTGTAGAAAAATTGATTGAAAATGTCATTTGGATTGTGCCTCATGTTGAATATCTACTTTTTAAAGCCTCAATGTGACCAAAATTGCCATTTACCGACTTTTTCTCCTACTAAGAAGCTTCTATTTCGACCAATTTGAGGCATTAAAATGACTCTAAACACACTTATTGTAGTTCCAAAAGTGATAATTCACATGCAATAGTAATTTACAGTCAAATAATTTAACATTAAAAAAATTACCATTTCTGACCATCTGGAGAAAGTTCGACAGGTCACGGGTCATCGTTTTTCATCTGTAAATGACTATTGCAAGTGAATTAGAAGTCTTGGAATGAAAATAAGTGTGTTTAGTGTCATTTTAATGACTGAAACTGGTCGAAATAAAAGCTTCTGAGTAGGAGAAAAAGTCTGTAAAAATTGCAATTTTGGTCAATTGAGGCTTTAAAAAGTAGTTATTCAACATGAGGCGCAATCCAAATGACATTTTGAATCAATTTTTCTACAGTCCAAAAAATCAATTTTCGGATAAAAAACTATGACCCGTGACGTGTCGAACTTTCTCCAGATGGTCCAAAATGGTCAGTTTTTAATGTTTAATTTTTTTACTGTAAATGACTATTGCATGTGAATTGGAAGTCTTGGAATGAAAATAAGTGTGTTTAGTGTCATTTTATGCCTGAAATTGGTCGAAATAAAAGCTTCTGAGTAGGAGAAAAAGTCTGTAAAAATTGCAATTTTGGTCACATTGAGGCTTTAAAAAGTAGTTATTCAACATGAGGCACAAGCCAAATGACATTTTGAATCAATTTTTCTACAGTCCAGGGGGGCGCTAGAGGGCGCCAGACCAACATGGCCGCACATCCGTGAGGCTCTCACCAGCCGGGCAATTCATTAATCCTCCAGCCCATCCGCACGCATGGAAACCCACATCTAAACATCACTTACGGTACAGATCGAGTGTGAGCACACTCGCTGCAATTTTGGGGCCGATCATGTCCTTGTGATCTGGAGATAGGAACGTTATTCCCTCCCGTGGGCGAAGTTACGGACCATCCTGAGGGAAAGAAACGGCGTTCGCCAGCACGCAAGGCCGGGGATTCGCCGAGGTCGGAAGGCCGCGGAACTATAGATGGAGGCGGCGCGGCTCGCGCGTGGGAAATCGGGAGCCATAGTACGAAGAAGACATCGTTGTACACCCTGAATGGAGGTGAGGTGGAGGCGGACGTAAGAAGGACTTTTAAGCACAGGCCGAGAAAACCCTCAGAGGTGGTGGGGAGGTTCCCGCACTGCCACCACATGGCAAGGCCTGCGAGGGGTTGAGGGGTGGTGACCCCCCATCGGCGCTGGCTGGGCTGTGGCCGCAGAATCCCGTCCTTTCTCTGAGCTTGTGGCAACGCAGAGCCGGCCATCGGGAACAAGTGCAGACAACTTGCCTCATTTTATACGGGAGGAGAGGACTCAACTGGGTGGAGGCCTTCAATGCGTTGAATCGCGCCCATAACTCGGCGGAGGTTGTCCCTTCGATCATCGCGACCGGAGAAGACGACGCTGTGCGCCCAGAGTGGAGGTGAGGTGGAGGCTGACGTGGGAAGAACTTTCAGGCTCGGGCCTAGGGAACCCTCAGAGGTAGTGGGGAGGTTCCCTCACTGCCATCACACAACGAGGCATACGAGGGGGTGAAGAGGCGGTGATCCCCCATTGGCGCTTGCTGGGCCGTGGTCGCTAAATTCCCTCTTGTCCCGGGGCTTGTGGCTACGCAGAGACCGCCATCGGGAAAAGTGCAGATAACTTACCTCAATACAGACGGGAGCAGGTGACTCAGTCAGGTGGAAGCCTTCGGTGCTACGAATAGCCGGAGGTCGCCCCCTTTATCATCGAGGCCATCTGCCAAATATACAGCACAGCCCGACGTCCCTGGGCGGTGGGGCGAAGCAATGCGCGGACCGCTTACCGAACCCCGCTGTAGGGCTCTTGCTGGTCCTGCGGAGCAGTTGGGCGGCGGGGGCGCTACGGGCTCGATCTCCTGTGCCGGAGCCTGCCCCGCATACATTGTCAACATGGGGAAAACAGACGCTAAGCAATGCAAGCTCCCCTTTGAATCCCACAAGAAAAAGCCCCGAGCCCCGCCGCCGGAGGACTGCGACTCTGATGGGGGTGATGGTGCAGAGGTGGATTGGAAGGCGCTCCTGCTTAATATGCAAACAAGTCTCACCTCCATAGACTCTAAGCTCGACAATATGTCCAAACGCCTGGACTCTGTGGTGCATCGCCTTGATCAGCAGGAGGAAAGAGTGAAGGAAGCTGAGCAGAGGGACTCCGGGCTGGAGGATGGGGCGACAGCCACAGCCACCAAAGAATCACAAATGGAGAGACTTTTAAAGGTGATCGCCGACAAGAATGAAGATTTAGAAGCGCGGTCGCGCCGCAACAATGTGCGCCTTATTGCCCTGGCGGAGTCCACCAATGTGGGCAAAATGGAACACTTCATTGAGAAGCTATTGGCTGACCTTTTTGGCACGGAGGCTTTCTCCCAGCAACTGGTGGTGGAGCGGGCCCACCGTTCCTTCGGCCCTCGGCCCATACCCGGAGGCCCCCCTAGACCTGTCATCATCCGATTCCTGAACTATAGAGACCGTGATACCTTACTATGCCTTGCCCGGGAAAAACAACCGGTCCAATTTGGGAACACCACGCTCTCCTTCTACCCGGACTTTACGCAGTCAGTGCAGGATGCGCGACGCAAGTTTGGGGCAGTTAAAAAACGACTTCTCCAGAGTGGCATCCAAAACTCTATGATATATCCGGCTAGGCTACGAATAGTCCACCAGGTCAAGCAGCACATATTCCAAGATCCATCACAAGTGGAACACTTTCTAAAAGACAATAAGCGACCTCAGGATGCTACTCGGTCTCCCTCGGGGAGAGCCCGCTCCCGCTCGCCTACCTCTGCGCTGGACTGATGGGAGGGTTTATTACCATTTGTGTATTAGTCATGTATGGTCTTTTCCTTAGTCCTACCTCACGATATGTCTTTTCATTAATGACAGATTCTGCTCTACACTTTGGGTTTAACTTGCTTGCCTAAAAGCCGTAATGTCTCAGAGATTTCAGGGTTGCCGTGATGTATTTTTTAGCATAAGTTCGCCCTGGCACTCCCCTCCCCTTCCCGCGTATACCGCTAGTTACTGAAACGAGCATGCAACGGGTGTAATACCGGGGGAGATGGAAGGCGGGTCTGGGGCCCTTGTGTCCCCCAAAACGGGTGTACCCCAACAGGGTGATGATTTGGTTTTTTGGGTTTGTACAGGGTGGGGAAGATGCCCGGCATGATTGGGATGTCGGTGTGGGTGGGAGGGGATGTTCTCAGGGACTTGTTTAGTCTGGAACGGTTACAGTCGCAAAGCATAGAGCTGAATTACCCCCTGACAATTTCCGGGAAGAAGTAGCAATAAGACAGGTATTTGACAGTGCCCACTTTGAACAATTGCTCTTTTATTGGAGATATGAGTCATGCTAGAAATATTGATATCAACTCAGGGGGACTGATCTCCACTATCACTTGGAACCTTAGCGGACTGGGTGACCCCAGGAAGTGGAGACAGATAGTGGGTTCGTTGGATAGACTGAATGTGCATGGAGTATTTTTACAGGAGACCCACATGGACCCCCAGCGCAAGGGTAGCTTCGCTGCTACATGGGCAGCACATTCGGTCTTTGCACCGTACTCTTCTTATGCGAGAGGTACTGCTATCCTGATAAAAATAAATATCCCCTATACCCCTTTGGGAGATGCGGCCGACCGGGAGGGACGGTATTGTTTAACATGGCGTAGAATTGGCAATGAATCAATCACATTGGCCTGCTCTTATGGTCCTAACTGTGATGAGCCCAGCAGCTTCATTGCCCTCTGGAATAAGATCTGAGACATAGGATTGACATACCTGATATGGGAGGGGACTTTAATGCAGTCCTTAACCCAGTCTTAGATAGATCGAACCCTTCTGCACATCATTACACAAGCACGCATAGATATTTGCGAGACATATGTGACACTCAGGACGTCATAGACGCTTGGCGGCACTTACACCCGAGGCTAACAGAGGGCACACATTGGAATACAGCACACGCTTCCTGGGCTAGATTGGACTACATCTTAATCTCTCGGGGGCTGGCCCCATCTCTGGCTGTGGTACAGCATGTAGGTCTCCGATCATTCCCCAGTAATGGCTAGGTTCTGATTACTGGACATAGTGGGGAAACCACCTGCATGGCGACTGCAACCCAACATTTTTCTTGACAAACTCTTCCGTAATGAATTTGGACAAGACATTGAGGACTTCCTATTACACAATAAGGGGTCGGTGGAGCGTGTGGCAACTATGTAGGAGGCGCTGAAAGTCACGGTGCGAGGTATCTGTATCTCTAAGAGCTCAGGCGTATTGCGGGCATTGCGTAACACATTACATACACTGGAGCGCACACTGCACTCACTGGAAACTCGATCAGACTATGCTACCAACGAGGATGCACAACTTCAATCCAGAATAGCATTGACTGACTATAAATCCACTGCCGATAGGGAGGTTAACTTCCGAAGTAAATTCTTCAGAGCCAGGGTGTACGGTGAGGGAGAGCGCCCCGGGAAGTTGCTGGCGGGAGTCGTGAGACCCCCTCGACGTTCTAATTTTGTCTTGGAGCTGGAGAGTGACGGAGGGGAACCCCTGCGTGACATACAATCGATCATGGCCGCTTTCGGTACACACTATGCGGCACTCTATACCACTACCAGGGTAGGCACTCTGGAAATGGATGACTACCTGGGACAGCTCACTTTGGGATGGCTGCCAGACTATCAGAGAGAATTCTTGGCAGCACCTACTGGATTGGATGAAATTAAAGAAGCAATCGGGCAGATGGCACCTGGGAAGGCGCCCGGTTTAGACGGTCTGCCCATGGATTCTTATAAGGCTTATGTGGACATACTGATGCCGGTGCTTTGAGAGGTCTTCCTGGAGGCACATGAGTCCGGGACACTCCCGCCATCAATGCAGGAGGCTTTAATCACCTCTCTGCTGAAACCTGGGAAACCGCCTCAGTATTGCGATTCTTATCGCCCCCTTTCACTAATCAACTGCGATGCTAAGATACTGACTAAGGTGCTGGATAATCGTCTGCAGTTGTTGCTAGAGGGACTGGTGTTATCCGATCAAGCAGGATTTATTCCCGGCAGGGCTACCTCACACAACCTTCGTACCCTTTTTTCGATATTACAAAATGTCGACCCGGGCCTACCAATGGTGGCGGTCTTTTTAGACGCCACTAAAGCCTTTGACTCATTGGAATGGGACTATCTCCTTTGCATCCTACGAAACATGGGACTACCTATAGGCTTTATGAAGTGGATCACAATCCTTTATCATAAACCTGTGGCTAGAGTCGGTGTGAACGGCCGGATATTTGAGGCCTTTAAGATATCAAGGGGCACTCGCCAGGGGTGCCCCCTATTTCCCCTGTTATTTGCCCTGGCAATGGAACCACTGGCAGCCAGGCTCCGGCAACACCATCGGGACAAAGCTCTGCGTTGCCTTCAGAGACAAGTTCTGATCTCCCTCTATGCGGATGACATTACACTTTACATTCGAGATCCATCCGTCAACCTTAACCCTATTTTGAGGGAATTCATCCGCTTTGCTGTTCTGTCAGGTATTCACATTAACTGGGGAAAATCCACTATCTTCCCACTTACCACTGCAGCACAACCCTTCCCCCTTGATTATCCTTTTCAATGGTGTGACAGTGAGGTCAGATATCTGGGCATAATGCTCTCTCATGATCGTGAGGAACTAATGCGGTTGAACTATGGCCGTGCAATTGACCATGTTCAAACATGCGTGACCAGATGGATCACGCTACCTCTCTCCATGGCGGGCCGATCATCCCTCATCAAGATGGTCATTCTTCCAAAACTCCTTTACCTATTTCTAAACATCCCATACCACCCGGGCAAGTCCTTTTTCAAACTCTTGTGTTCTGAACTGATCCGGCTGGTTTGGGGGGGGGGTGAAGTGACCTCGTTTGAGCTGGGATAATTTGACTCGTCCATTCGCCCAGGGAGGTTTTGGTTTACCAGAGTTTGAACTATATTATTACAGTGCTCAGGCCCATTATGCCTATTATTGGATCCACCCCCCCGTTTATGCCCAGGTAGCGGTCGAACATTGGCTGGCAGACCCTATACCGCTGGAAGGGGCATTATTTAGTGAACCTGAGACACAGGCGGCATATCAAACTACTGTCTCCAGCTCCGTTCTAGCCTGGCGGCATATTGCACAAAAGGGCCAGATGACACTGATGTATTCCCCATTGCTCCCACTAGCATATCACCCTCTACTGCCTCTGCTGCACGAACAATTGTTTAAAAAAGTAATGACCAAACTTAAAATTAAGACGTGGGGGGATCTTTATCAGGGAGGACGCTTTTGTTCAATGGCACATATGTTTGGTGACCTGACACCTACGCCCATGGACACGTTTCTGTATATTCGTCTACGTAGTGGGATTCAGGCAGTGATGGAGGCTTTCCCTGATGAACCACCCACTTTGGATCCACTACATCAGCTGCTCAAAGCTGCCTCTCCTGCACACGCAGTCTCTAAATTATATCAATTACTGCGCACCAAACTCGTTCATGAGCCCTGCAAAGCGCGCACTAGATGGGAGGAGGAGCTGGACACACCTATAGAAGACGAGCTTTGGTGCTTTTGCTGCCAACAGACTGAGCAGATCACCTCCAGTAGTAGATTCAGGATTATTCATTATAAATTCTTACACAGACTCTATTACACCCCTGCCCAAATGTGCAGGATAACTAATTTTTTAAAGCCTCAATGTGACCAAAATTGCCATTTTTACAGACTTTTTCTCCTACTCAGAAGCTTCTATTTTGACAAATTTCAGGCATTAGAATGACTCTAAACACACTTATTTTAGTTCCAAAAGTGATAATTCACATGCAATAGTCATTTACAGTAAAAAAATTTAAACATTACAAAATTACCAATTCTGATCATCTAGAGAAAGTTCCACAGGTCACGGGTCATCGTTTTTCATCAGAAAATTGATCTTTTGAACTGTAGAAAAATGTATTCTATAATGTCATTTGGATTGTGCCTCATGTTGAATAACTACTTTTTGAAGAATCAATGTGACCAAAACTGCTAATATTTACAGACTTTTTCTCCTACTCAGAAGCTTCTATTTCAACCAATTTCAGGCATTAAAATGACTCTAAACACACTTATTATAGTTCCAAAAGTGATAATTCACATGCAATAGTCATTTACAGTAAAAAAACTGTAACATTAAAAAATTACCCTTTCTGACCATCTGGAGAAAGTTCAACATGTCACGGGTCATCGTTTTTCATCAGAAAATTAGTTTTTTTGGACTGTACAAAAATTGATTCAATATGTAATTTGGATTGTGCCTCATTTTGAATAACTACTTTTTAAAGCATCAATGTGACCAAAATTGCAATTTTTACAGACTTTTTCTCCTACTCAGAAGCTTTTATTTCGACCAGTTTCAGTCATTAAAATGACACTAAACACACTTATTTTCATTCCAAGACTTCTAATTCACTTGCAATAGTCATTTACAGTCAAAAAATGTAACATTAAAAACTGACCATTTCGGACCATCTGGAGAAAGTTCGACACGTCACGGGTCATCGTTTTTCATCAGAAAATTAGTTTTTTTGGACTGTACAAAAATTGATTCAAAATGTAATTTGGATTGTGCCTCATGTTGAATAACTACTTTTTAAAGCCTAAATGTGACCAAAATTGCCATTTTTACAGACTTTTTCTCCTACTCAGAAGTCTCAATTTCGACCAATTTCAGGCATTATAATGACTCTAAGCACACTTATTTATGTTCCAAAAGTGATAGTTTACATGCAATAGTAATTTACAGTCAAAATATTAAACATTAAAAAATTACCATTTCTGACCATCTGTAGAAAGTTCGACAGGTCACAGGTCATCGTTTTTCATCCGAAAATTGATTTTTTGGACTGTAGAAAAATTGATTCAAAATGTACTTTGGATTGTGCCTCTTGTTGAATAACTACTTTTTAAAGCCTCAATGTGACCAAAATTGCCATTTTTACAGACTTTTTCTCCTACTCAGAAGCTTCTATTTCGACCAATTTCAGGCATTAGAATGACTCTAAACACACTTATTTTAGTTCCAAAAGTGATAATTCACATGCAATAGTCATTTACAGTCAAAATATTAAACATTAAAAAATAACCATTTCTGAAAATCTTGAGACAGTTCGACAGGTCACGGGTCATCGTTTTTCATTACAAAAATTGATATTTTGGACTGTAGAAAAATTGATTCAAAATGTCATTTGGATTGTGCCTCATGCTGAATAACAACTTTGTAAAGCCTCAATGTGACCAAAAAAGCAATTTTAGCAGACTTTTTCTCCTACTCAAAAGTTTCTATTTCGACCAATTTCAGGCATTAGAAAGACTCTAAACACCCTTATTTTAGTTCCAAAAGTGATAATTCACATGCAATAGTCATTTACAGTCAAAAAATTAAACATTAAAAAATTACCATTTCTGATCATCTGGAGAAAGTTCGCCAGGTTACGGGTCATCGTTTTTCATCAGAAATTTTTTTTGGGGGACTGTAGAAAAATTGATTCAAAATGTCATTTGGATTGTGCCTCATGTTGAATAACTACTTTTTAAAGCCTCAATGTGACCAAAATTACTATTTTTACAGACTTTTTCTCCTACTCAGAAGCTACTATTTTGAAAAATTTCAGGCATTAAAATGACGCTAAACACACTTATTTTTCTTCCAAAAGTGATAATTCACATGCAATAGTAATTTACAGTAAAAATTTTAAACATTAAAAAATTACCATTTCTGACCATATGGAGATAGTTCGACTGGTAATGGGTCATCGTTTTTCATCAGCAAATTGATTTTTTGAACTGTAGAAAAATTGATTCAAAATGTCATATGGATTGTGCCTCATGTTGAATAACTACTTTTTAAAGCTTCAATGTGACCAAAATTGCCATTTACAGACTTTTTCTCCTACTCAGAAGCTTCTATTTCGACCAATTTCAGGCATTAAAATGACTCTAAACACACTTATTTTAGTTCCAACAGTGATAATTCACATGCAATAGTAATTTACAGTCAAGAAATTTAACTTTAAAAAAATTACCATTTCTGACCATCTGGAGAAAGTTCGACAGGTCACAGGTCATCGTTTTTCATCAGAAAATTGATTTTTTGGACTGTAGAAAAATGGATTCAACTTGTCATTTGGATTGTGCCTCATGTTGAATAACTACTTTTTAAAGCCTCAATGTGACCAAAATTGCCATTTTTACAGACTTTTTCTCCTACTCAGAAGCTTCTATTTCAACCAATTTCAGGCATTAAAATGACTCTAAGCACACTTATTTTTGTTCCAAAAGTGATAATTTACATGCAATAGTCATTTACATTCAAAATATTAAACATTAAAAAATTACCATTTCTGACCATCTGGAGAATGTTCGACAGGTCATGGGTCATCGTTTTTCATCTGAAAATTAATTATTTGGACTGCATTAAAATTGGCTCATAATGTCATTTGGATTGTGTCTCAAGTTGAATAACTACTTTTTTAAGCCTCAATGTGACCTAAATTCCGATTTTTACAGACTTTTTCTCCTACTCAGAAGCTTCTATTTCGACCAATTTCAGGCATTATAATGACTCTAAGCACACTTATTTTTGTTCCAAAAGTGATACTTTACATGCAATAGTAATTTACAGTCAAAATATTAAACATTAAAAAATTACCATTTCTGACCATCTGAAGAAAGTTCGACAGGTCGGGTCATCGTTTTTCATCAGAAAATTGATTATTTGGATGTAGAAGAATGGATTCAAAATGTCATTTGGCTTTTGCCTCATATTGAATAACTACTTTTTAAAGCCTCAATGTGACCAAAATTGCTATTTTTACAGACTTTTTCTCCTACTCAGAAGCTTCTATTTCGAATAATTTCAGGCATTAAAATGACACTAAACACACTTATTTTCATTCCAAGAGTTCTAATTCACATGCAATAGTCATTTACACTAAAAATATTAAACACAAAAAAACCATTTCTGACCATCTGGAGAAAGTTCGACAGGTCACGGGTCATCGTTTTTCATCAGAAAATGTTTTTTTGGGATTGTTGAAAAATTTATTCAAAATGTCATTTGGATTGTGCTTCATGTTGAATAACTAATTTTTAAAGCCTAATGTGATCAAAATTGCCAATTTTACAGACTTTTTCTCCTACTCAAAAGCTTCTATTTCGACCAATTTCAGGCATTAAAATGACTCTAAGCACACTTATTTTTGTTCCAAGAATTCTAATTCGCATGTAATAGTAGTTTACAGTAAAAATTTTAAACATTAAAAAATTACCATTTCTGACCATCTGGAGAAAGTTCGACAGGTCACGGGTCATCGTTTTTCATCTGAAAATTAAGTGTTTGGACTGCAGAAAAATTGGCTCATAATGTCATTTGAATTGTGCCTCATGTTGAATAACTACTTTTTAAAGCCTCAATGTGACCAAAATTGCCATTTTAACAGACTTTTTCTCCTACTCAGAAGCTTCTATTTCGACCAATTTCAGGCATTAGAATGACTCTAAACACACTTATTTTAGTTCCAAAAGTGATAATTCACATGCAATAGTCATTTACAGTAAAAAAACTTAAACATTACAAAATTACCAATTCTGATCATCTGGAGAAAGTTCCACAGGTCACGGGTCATCGTTTTTCATCAGAAAATTGATTTTTTAGACTGTAGAAAAATTGATTCAAAATGTCATTTGGATTGTGCCTCATGATGAATAACTACTTTTTAAAGCCTCAAAGTGACCAAAATTGCTATTTTTACAGACTTTTTCTCCTACTCAGAAGATTCTTTTTCCAATAATTTCAGGCATTAAAATGACTCTAAGCACACTTATTTTTGTTCCAAAAGTGATAATATACATGCAATAGTCATTTACATTCAAAATATTAAACATTAAAAAATTACCATTTCTGACCATCTGGAGAAAGTTCGACAGGTCACGGGTCATCGTTTTTCATCTGAAAATTAATTATTTGGACTGCAGAAAAATTGGCTCATAATGTCATTTGGATTGTGCCTCATGTTGAATAACTACTTTTTAAAGCCTCAATGTGATCAAAATTGCCAATTTTACAGACTTTTTCTCCTTCTCAGAAGCTTCTATTTCGACCACTCCAGGCATTAAAATTACTCTAAACACACTTATTTTCGTTCCAAGAATTCTAATTCACATGCAATAGTAATTTACAGTAAAAATGTTAAACATTAAAAAATTATCATTTCTGACCATCTGGAGAAAAAGTTCGACAGGTCACGGGTCATCGTTTTTTCATCTGAAATTAATTTTTTGGACTGCAGAAAAATTGGCTCATAATGTCATTTGGATTGTGCCTCATGTTGAATAACTACTTTTTTAAGACTCAATGTGACCAAAATTCCGATTTTTACAGACTTTTTCTCCTACTCAGAAGCTTCTATTTTGACCAATTTCAGGCATTATAATGACTCTAAGCACACTTATTATTGTTCCAAAAGTGATAATTTACATGCAATAGTAATTTACAGTCAAAATATTAAACATTAAAAAATTAACTTTCTGACCATCTGAAGAAAGTTCGACAGGTCGGGTCATCGTTTTTCATCAGAAAATTGATTATTTGGATGTAGAAGAATGGATTCAAAATGTCATTTGGCTTGTGCCTCATATTGAATAACTACTTTTTAAAGCCTCAATGTGACCAAAATTGCTATTTTTACAGACTTTTTCTCCTACTCAGAAGATTCTATTTCGAATAATTTCAGGCATTAAAATGACACTAAACACACTTATTTTCATTCACAGAGTTCTAATTCACATGCAATAGTCATTTAGAGTCAAGAAATTCAACATAAAAAAATGACCATTTCGGACCATCTGGAGAAAGTTCGACAGGTCACGGGTTATCGTTTTCATCAGAAAATTTATTTTTTGGACTATAGAAAAATGTATTCTATATGTCATGTGGATTGTGCCTTATGTTGAATAACTACTTTTTAAAGCCTCAATATGATCAAAATTGCCAATTTTACAGACTTTTTCTCCTTCTCAGAAGCTTCTATTTCGACCACTCCAGGCATTAAAATTACTCTAAACACACTTATTTTCGTTCCAAGAATTCTAATTCACATGCAATAGTAATTTACAGTAAAAATTTTAAACATTAAAAAATTATCATTTCTGACCATCTGGAGAAAGTTCGACGGGTCACGGGTCATCGTTTTTTCATCTGAAATTAATTTTTTGGACTGCAGAAAAATTGGCTCAAAATGTCATTTGGATTGTGCCTCATGTTGAATAACTACTTTTTTAAGACTCAATGTGACCAAAATTCCGATTTTTACAGACTTTTTCTCCTACTCAGAAGCTTCTATTTCGACCAATTTCAGGCATTAAAATGACTCTAAGCACACTTATTTTTGTTCCCAAAGTGATAATTTACATGAAATAGTCATTTACATTCAAAATATTAAACATTAAAAAATTACCATTTCTGACCATCTGGAGAAAGTTCGACAGGTCACGGGTCATCGTATTTCATCAGAAAATTGATTATTTGGATGCAGAAGAATGGATTCAAAATGTCATTTGGCTTGTGCCTCATGTTGAATAACTACTTTTTAAAGCGTCAATGTGACCAAAATTGCTATTTTTACACACTTTTTCTCCTACTCAGAAGCTTCTATTTCGAATAATTTCAGGCATTAAAATGACACTAAACACACTTATTTTCATTCCAAGAGTTCTAATTCACATGCAATAGTCATTTACACTAAAAATATTAAACACAAAAAAATCACCATTTCTGACCATCTGGAGAAAGTTCGACAGGTCACGGGTCATCGTTTTTCATCAGAAACTGTTTTTTGGGGATTGTTGAAAAATTGATTCAAAATGTCATTTGGATTGTGCTTCATGTTGAATAACTAATTTTTAAAGCCTAATGTGATAAAAATTGCCAATTTTACAGACTTTTTCTCCTACTCAAAAGCTTCTATTTCGACCAATTTCAGGCATTAAAATGACTCTAAGCACACTTATTTTTGTTCCAAGAATTCTAATTCGCATGTAATAGTAGTTTACAGTAAAAATTTTAAACATTAAAAAATTACCATTTCTGACCATCTGGAGAAAGTTCGACAGGTCACGGGTCATCGTTTTTCATCTGAAAATTAAGTGTTTGGACTGCAGAAAAATTGGCTCATAATGTCATTTGGATTGTGCCTCATGTTGAATAACTACTTTTTAAAGCCTCAATGTGACCAAAATTGCCTTTTTAACAGACTTTTTCTCCTACTCAGAAGCTTTTATTTCGACCAATTTCAGGCATTAGAATGACTCTAAACACACTTATTTTAGTTCCAAAAGTGATAATTCACATGCAATAGTCATTTACAGTAAAAAAACTTAAACATTACAAAATTACCAATTCTGATCATCTGGAGAAAGTTCCACAGGTCACGGGTCATCGTTTTTCATCAGAAAATTGATTTTTTAGAATGTAGAAAAATTGATTCAAAATGTCATTTGGATTGTGCCTCATGATGAATAACTACTTTTTAAAGCCTCAAAGTGACCAAAATTGCTATTTTTACAGACTTTTTCTCCTACTCAGAAGATTCTTTTTCGAATAATTTCAGGCATTAAAATGACGCTAAACACTTATTTTCATTCCAAGACTTCTAATTCACATGCAATAGTCATTTACAGTCAAAAAATTTAACATTAAAAACTGACCATTTTGAACCATCTAAAGAAAGTTCGACACGTCACGGGTCATCGTTTTTCATCCGAAAATTGATTTTTTGGACTGTAGATAAATTGATTCAAAATGTCATTTGTATTGTGCCTCATGTTGAATAACTACTTTTTAAAGCCTCAATGTGACCAAAATTGCCATTTTTACAGACTTTTTCTCCAACTCAGAAGCTTCTATTTCGACCAATTTCAGGCATTAGAATGACTCTAAACACATTTATTTTAGTTACAAAAGTGATAATTCACATGCAATAGTCATTTACAGTCAAAAAATTAAACATTAAAAAATTACCAATTCTGATGATCTGGAGAAAGTTCCACAGGTCACGGGTCATAGTTTTTCATCAGAAAATTGATTTTTTGGACTGTAGAAAAATGTATTCTATAATGTCATTTGGATTGTGCCTCATGTTGAATAAATACTTTTTAAAGAATCAATGTGACCAAAATTGCTATTTTTACAGACTTTTTCTCCTACTCAGAAGCTTCTATGTTGACCAATTTCAGGCATTAAAATGACGCTAAACACACTTATTTTCATTCCAAGACTTCTAATTCACATGCAATAGTCATTTACAGTCAAAAAATTAAACATTAAAAACTGACCATTTTGAACCATCTAAAGAAAGTTCGACACGTCACGGGTCATCGTTTTTCATCCGAAAATAGATTTTTTTGACTGTAGATAAATTGATTCAAAATGTCATTTGGATTGTGCCTCATGTTGAATAACTACTTTTTAAAGCCTCAATGTGACCAAAATTGCCATTTTTACAGACTTTTTCTCCTACTCAGAAGCTTCTATTTCAACCAATTTCAGGCATTAAAATGACTCTAAGCACACTTATTTTTGTTCCAAAAGTGATAATATACATGCAATCGTCATTTACATTCAAAATATTAAACATTAAAAAATTACCATTTCTGACCATCTGGAGAAAGTTCGACAGGTCACGGGTTATCGTTTTTCATCAGAAAATTTATTTTTTGGACTATAGAAAAATGTATTCTATATGTCATGTGGATTGTGCCTTATGTTGAATAACTACTTTTTAAAGCCTCAATGTGATCAAAATTGCCAATTTTACAGACTTTTTCTCCTTCTCAGAAGCTTCTATTTCGACCACTCCAGGCATTAAAATTACTCTAAACACACTTATTTTCGTTCCAAGAATTCTAATTCACATGCAATAGTAATTTACAGTAAAAATTTTAAACATTAAAAAATTATCATTTCTGACCATCTGGAGAAAAAGTTCGACAGGTCACGGGTCATCGTTTTTTCATCTGAAATTAATTTTTTGGACTGCAGAAAAATTGGCTCATAATGTCATTTGGATTGTGCCTCATGTTGAATAACTACTTTTTTAAGACTCAATGTGACCAAAATTCCGATTTTTACAGACTTTTTCTCCTACTCAGAAGCTTCTATTTTGACCAATTTCAGGCATTATAATGACTCTAAGCACACTTATTATTGTTCCAAAAGTGATAATTTACATGCAATAGTAATTTACAGTCAAAATATTAAACATTAAAAAATTACCTTTCTGACCATCTGAAGAAAGTTCGACAGGTCGGGTCATCGTTTTTCATCAGAAAATTGATTATTTGGATGTAGAAGAATGGATTCAAAATGTCATTTGGCTTGTGCCTCATATTGAATAACTACTTTTTATAGCCTCAATGTGACCAAAATTGCTATTTTTACAGACTTTTTCTCCTACTCAGAAGATTCTATTTCGAATAATTTCAGGCATTAAAATGACACTAAACACACTTATTTTCATTCACAGATTTCTAATTCACATGCAATAGTCATTTAGAGTCAAGAAATTAAACATAAAAAAATGACCATTTCGGACCATCTGGAGAAAGTTCGACAGGTCACGGGTTATCGTTTTTCATCAGAAAATTTATTTTTTGGACTATAGAAAAATGTATTCTATATGTCATGTGGATTGTGCCTTATGTTGAATAACTACTTTTTAAAGCCTCAATATGATCAAAATTGCCAATTTTACAGACTTTTTCTCCTTCTCAGAATCTTCTATTTCGACCACTCCAGGCATTAAAATTACTCTAAACACACTTATTTTCGTTCCAAGAATTCTAATTCACATGCAATAGTAATTTACAGTAAAAATTTTAAACATTAAAAAATTATCATTTCTGACCATCTGGAGAAAGTTCGACGGGTCACGGGTCATCGTTTTTTCATCTGAAATTAATTTTTTGGACTGCAGAAAAATTGGCTCAAAATGTCATTTGGATTGTGCCTCATGTTGAATAACTACTTTTTTAAGACTCAATGTGACCAAAATTCCGATTTTTACAGACTTTTTCTCCTACTCAGAAGCTTCTATTTCGACCAATTTCAGGCATTAAAATGACTCTAAGCACACTTATTTTTGTTCCCAAAGTGATAATTTACATGAAATAGTCATTTACATTCAAAATATTAAACATTAAAAAATTACCATTTCTAATCATCTGGAGAATATTCGACAGGTCACGGGTCATCGTTTTTCATCAGAAAATTGAGTTTTTTGGAATGAAAAAAAATTGAGTCTAAATGTCATTTGGAATGTGTCTCGTGTTGAATAACTACTTTTTAAAGCCTCAATGTGACCAAAATTGCCATTTTTACAGACTTTTTCTCCTACTCAGAAGCTTCAATTTCGACAAATATCAGGCATTGAAATTACTCTAAACACACCTATTTTAGTTCCAAAAGTGATAATTCTCATGCAATAGTCATTAACAGTCAATATATTTAACATTAAAAAATTACCATTTCTGACCATCTGGAGAACGTTCGACAGGTCACGGGTCATCGTTTTTCATCAGAAAATTGATTTTTTGGACTGTAGAAAAATTGATTCAAAATATCATTTGGATTGTGCCTCATGTTGAATAACTACTTTTTAAAGCCTCATTGTGACCAAAATTGCCATTTTTACAGACTTTTTCTTCTACTCAGAAGCTTCTATTTCGACCAATTTCAGGCATTAAAATTACTCTAAACACACTTATTTTAGTTCCAAAAGTGATAATTCACATGCAATAGTCATTTACAGTCATAAAATTAAACATTAAAAAATTACCATTTCTGACCATCTGGAGAATATTCGACAGGTCACGGGTCATCGTTTTTCATCAGAAAATTGATTTTTTGGAATGAAGAAAAATTGATTCTAAATGTCATTTGGATTGTGCCTCGTGTTGAATAACTACTTTTTAAAGCCTCAATGTGACCAAAATTGCCATTTTTACAGACTTTTTCTCCTACTCAGAAGCTTCAATTTTGACAAATATCAGGCATTGAAATGACTCTAAACACACTTATTTTAGTTCCAAACGTGATAATTCACATGCAATAGTCATTTACAGTCAAAATATTTAAAATTAAAAAATTACCATTTCTGACCATCTGGAGAACGTTCGACAGGTCACGGGTCATCATTTTTCATCAGAAAATGGATTTTTTGGTCTGTAGAAAAATTGATTCAAAATGTCATTTGGATTGTGCCTCATGTTGAATAACTACTTTTTAAGGCCTCAATGTGACCAAAATTGCCATTTTTACAGACTTTTTCTCCTACTCAGAAGCTTCTATTTTGACCAATTTCAGGCATTAAAATGACTCTAAACACACTTATTTTAGTTCCAAAATTGATAATTCACATGCAATAGTCATATCCAGTCAAAATATTTACCATTACAAAATTACCATTTCTGACCATCTGGAGAATATTCGACAGGTCACGGGTCATCGTTTTTCATCAGAAAATTGATTTTTGGAATGAAGAAAAATTGATTCAAAATGTCATTTGGATTGTGCCTCATGTTGAATAACTTCTTTTTAAAGCCTCAATGTGACCAAAATTGCCATTTTTACAGACTTTTTATTCTACTCAGAAGCTTCTATTTCGACCAATTTCAGGCATTAAAATTACTCTAAACACACTTATTTTAGTTCCAAAAGTTATAATTCACATGCAATAGTCATTTACAGTCAAAAAATTAAACATTAAAAAATTACCATTTCTGACCATCTGGAGAATATTCGACAGGTCACGGGTCATCGTTTTTCATCAGAAAATTGATTTTTTGGAATGAAGAAAAATTGATTCTAAATGTCATTTGGATTGTGCCTCGTGTTGAATAACTACTTTTTAAAGCCTCAATGTGACCAAAATTGCCATTTTTACAGACTTTTTCTCCTACTCAGAAGCTTCAATTTCGACAAATATCAAGCATTAAAATGACTCTAAACACACTTATTTTAGTTCCAAACGTGATAATTCACATGCAATAGTCATTTACAGTCAAAATATTTAAAATTAAAAAATTACCATTTCTGACCATCTGGAGAACGTTCGACAGGTCACGGGTCATCGTTTTTCATCAGAAAATGGATTTTTTGGTCTGTAGAAAAATTGATTTAAAATGTCATTTGGATTGTGCCTCATGTTGAATAACTACTTTTTAAGGCCTCAATGTGACAAAAATTGCCATTTTTACAGACTTTTTCTCCTACTCAGAAGCTTCTATTTTGACCAATTTCAGGCATTAAAATGACTCTAAACACACTTATTTTAGTTCCAAAAGTGATAATTCACATGCAATAGTCATATACAGTCAAAATATTTACCATTACAAAATTACCATTTCTGACCATCTGGAGAATATTCGACAGGTCAGGGGTCATCGTTTTTCATCAGAAAATTTATTTTTTGGAATGAAGAAAAATTGATTCTAAATGTCATTTGGATTGTGCCTCGTGTTGAATAACTACTTTTTAAAGCCTCAATGTGACCAAAATTGCAATTTTTACAGACTTTTTCTCTTACTCAGAAGCTTCAATTTCGACAAATATCAGGCATTAAAATGACTCTAAACACACTTATTTTAGTTCCAAAATTGATAATTCACATGCAACAGTCATTAACAGTCAATATATTTAACATTAAAAAATTACCATTTCTGACCATCTGGAGAACGTTCGACAGGTCACGGGTCATCGTTTTTCATCAGAAAATTGATTTTTTGGGCTGTAGAAAAATTGATTCAAAATATCATTTGGATTGTGCCTCATGTTGAATAACTACTTTTTAAAGCCTCATTGTGACCAAAATTGCCATTTTTACAGACTTTTTCTCCTACTCAGAAGCCTCTATTTCGACCAATTTCAGGCATTAAAATGACTCTAAACACACTTATTTTAGTTCCAAAAGTGATAATTCACATGCAATAGTCATTTATAGTCAAAAAATTAAACATTAAATAATTACCATTTCTGACCATCTGGAGAATATTCGACAGGTCACGGGTCATCGTTTTTCATCAGAAAATTTATTTTTTGGAATGAAGAAAAATTGATTCTAAATGTCATTTAGATTGTGCCTCGTGTTGAATAACTACTTTTTAAGGCCTCAATGTTACCAAAATTGCCATTTTTACAGACTTTTTCCCCTACTCAGAAGCTTCAATTTCGACCAATTTCAGGTATTAAAATGACTCTAAACACACTTATTTTAGTTCAAAAATTGATAATTCACATACAATAGTTATTTACAGTCAAAATATTTTACATTAAAAAATTACCATTTCTGACCGTCTGGAGAAAGTTCGACAGGTCACGGGTCATCGTTTTTCATCAGAAAATTGATTTTTTGGAATGAAGAAAAATTGATTCTAAATGTCATTTGGATTGTGCCTCGTGTTGAATAACTACATTTAAAGCCTCAATGTGACCAAATTTGCCATTTTTACAGACTTTTTCTCCTACTCAGAAGCTTCTGTTTTGACCAATTTCAGGCATCAAAATGAATCTAAACACACTTATTTTAGTTCCAAAAGTGATAATTCACATGCAATCATCATATACAGTCAAAATATTTACCATTAAAAAATTACCATTTCTGACCATCTGGAGAATATTCGACAGGTCACGGGTCATCGTTTTTCATCAGAAAATTGATTTTTGGAATGAAGAAAAATTGATTCTAAATGTCATTTGGAATGTGTCTCGTGTTGAATAACTACTTTTTAAAGCCTCAATGTGACCAAAATTGCCATTTTTACAGACTTTTTCTTCTACTCAGAAGCTTCTATTTCGACCAATTTCAGGCATTAAAATTACTCTAAACACACTTATTTTAGTTCCAAAAGTTATAATTCACATGCAATAGTCATTTACAGTCAAAAAATTAAACATTAAAAAATTACCATTTCTGACCATCTGGAGAATATTCGACAGGTCACGGGTCATCGTTTTTCATCAGAAAATTGATTTTTTGGAATGAAGAAAAATTGATTCTAAATGTCATTTGGATTGTGCCTCGTGTTGAATAACTACTTTTTAAAGCCTCAATGTGACCAAAATTGCCATTTTTACAGACTTTTTCTCCTACTCAAAAGCTTCAATTTCGACAAATATCAGGCATTAAAATGACTCTAAACACACTTATTTTAGTTCCAAAAGTTATAATTCACATGCAATAGTCATTTACAGTCAAAAAATTAAACATTAAAAAATTACCATTTCTGACCATCTGGAGAATATTCGACAGGTCACGGGTCATCGTTTTTCATCAGAAAATTGATTTTTTGGAATGAAGAAAAATTGATTCTAAATGTCATTTGGAATGTGTCTCGTGTTGAATAACTAGTTTTAAAAGCCTCAATGTGACCAAAATTGCCATTTTTACAGACTTTTTCTCCTACTCAGAAGCTTCTATTTTGACGAATTTCAGGCATTAAAATGACTCTAAACACACTTATTTTAGTTCCAAAAGTGATAATTCACATGCAATAGTCATATACAGTCAAAATATTTACCATTACAAAATTACCATTTCTGACCATCTGGAGAATATTCGACAGGTCACGGGTCATCGTTTTTCATCAGAAAATTGATTTTTGGAATGAAGAAAAATTGATTCAAAATGTCATTTGGATTGTGCCTCATGTTGAATAACTACTTTTTAAAGCCTCAATGTGACCAAATTTGCCATTTTTACAGACTTTTTCTCCTAGTCAGAAGCTTCTGTTTTGACCAATTTCAGGCATCAAAATGAATCTAAACACACTTATTTTAGTTCCAAAAGTGATAATTCACATGCAATCGTCATATACAGTCAAAATATTTACCATTAAAAAATTACTATTTCTAACCATCTGGAGAATATTCGACAGGTCACGGGTCATCGTTTTTCATCAGAAAATTGATTTTTGGAATGAAGAAAAATTGATTCTAAATGTCATTTGGAATGTGTCTCGTGTTGAATAACTACTTTTTAAAGCCTCAATGTGACCAAAATTGCCATTTTTACAGACTTTTTCTCCTACTCAGAAGCCTCTATTTCGACCAATTTCAGGCATTAAAATGACTCTAAACACACTTATTTTAGTTCCAAAAGTGATAATTCACATGCAATAGTCATTTATAGTCAAAAAATTTAACATTAAAAAATGACCATTTCTGACCATCTGGAGAGTATTCGACAGGTCACGGGTCATCGTTTTTCATCAGAAAATGTATTTTTTGGAATGAAGAAAAATTGATTCTAAATGTCATTTAGATTGTGCCTCGTGTTGAATAACTACTTTTTAAGACCTCAATGTTACCAAAATTGCCATTTTTACAGACTTTTTCTCCTACTCAGAAGCTTCAATTTCGACCAATTTCAGGTATTAAAATGACTCTAAACACACTTATTTTAGTTCAAAAATTGATAATTCACATGCAATAGTTATTTACAGTCAAAATATTTTACATTAAAAAATTACCATTTCTGACCGTCTGGAGAAAGTTCGACAGGTCACGGGTCATCGTTTTTCATCAGAAAATTGATTTTTTGGAATGAAGAAAAATTGATTCTAAATGTCATTTGGATTGTGCCTCGTGTTGAATAACAACTTTTTAAAGCCTCAATGTGACCAAATTTGCCATTTTTACAGACTTTTTCTCCTAGTCAGAAGCTTCTGTTTTGACCAATTTCAGCCATCAAAATGACTCTAAACACACTTATTTTAGTTCCAAAAGTGATAATTCACATGCAATAGTCATTTACAGTCATAAAATTAAACATTAAAAAATTACCATTTCTGACCATCTGGAGAATATTCGACAGGTCACGGGTCATCGTTTTTCATCAGAAAATTGATATTTTGGAATGAAGAAAAATTGATTCTAAATGTCATTTGGATTGTGCCTCGTGTTGAATAACTACTTTTTAAAGCCTCAATGTGACCAAAATTGCCATTTTTACAGACTTTTTCTCCTACTCAGAAGCTTCAATTTCGACAAATATCAGGCATTAAAATGACTCTAAACACACTTATTTTAGTTCCAAACGTGATAATTCACATGCAATAGTCATTTACAGTCAAAATATTTAAAATTAAAAAATTACCATTTCTGACCATCTGGAGAACGTTCGACAGGTCACGGGTCATCATTTTTCATCAGAAAATGGATTTTTTGGTCTGTAGAAAAATTGATTCAAAATGTCATTTGGATTGTGCCTCATGTTGAATAACTACTTTTTAAGGCCTCAATGTGACCAAAATTGCCATTTTTACAGACTTTTTCTCCTACTCAGAAGCTTCTATTTTGACCAATTTCAGGCATTAAAATGACTCTAAACACACTTATTTTAGTTCCAAAAGTGATAATTCACATGCAATAGTCATATCCAGTCAAAATATTTACCATTACAAAATTACCATTTCTGACCATCTGGAGAACGTTCGACAGGTCACGGGTCATCGTTTTTCATCAGAAAATGGATTTTTTGGTCTGTAGAAAAATTGATTTAAAATGTCATTTGGATTGTGGCTCATGTTGAATAACTACTTTTTAAGGCCTCAATGTGACCAAAATTGCCATTTTTACAGACTTTTTCTCCTACTCAGAAGCTTCTATTTCGACCAATTTCAGGCATTAAAATTACTCTAAACACACCTATTTTAGTTCCAAAAGTGATAATTCACATGCAATAGTCATTAACAGTTATAATATTTTACATTAAAAAATTACCATTTCTGACCATCTGGAGAATGTTCGACAGGTCACGGGTCATCATTTTTCATCAGAAAATGGATTTTTTGGTCTGTAGAAAAATTGATTTAAAATGTCATTTGGATTGTGCCTCATGTTGAATAACTACTTTTTAAGGTCTCAATGTGACCAAAATTGCCATTTTTACAGACTTTTTCTCCTACTCAGAAGCTTCTATTTTGACCAATTTCAGGCATTAAAATGACTCTAAACACACTTATTTTAGTTCCAAAAGTGATAATTCACATGCAATAGTCATATACAGTCAAAATATTTACCATTACAAAATTACCATTTCTGACCATCTGGAGAATATTCGACAGGTCACGGGTCATCGTTTTTCATCAGAAAATTGATTTTTGGAATGAAGAAAAATGGATTCAAAATGTCATTTGGATTGTGGCTCATGTTGAATAACTACTTTTTAAGGCCTCAATGTGACCAAAATTGCCATTTTTACAGACTTTTTCTCCTACTCAGAAGCTTCTATTTCGACCAATTTCAGGCATTAAAATTACTCTAAACACACCTATTTTAGTTCCAAAAGTGATAATTCACATGCAATAGTCATTAACAGTTATAATATTTTACATTAAAAAATTACCATTTCTGACCATCTGGAGAATGTTCGACAGGTCACGGGTCATCATTTTTCATCAGAAAATGGATTTTTTGGTCTGTAGAAAAATTGATTTAAAATGTCATTTGGATTGTGCCTCATGTTGAATAACTACTTTTTAAGGTCTCAATGTGACCAAAATTGCCATTTTTACAGACTTTTTCTCCTACTCAGAAGCTTCTATTTTGACCAATTTCAGGCATTAAAATGACTCTAAACACACTTATTTTAGTTCCAAAAGTGATAATTCACATGCAATAGTCATATACAGTCAAAATATTTACCATTACAAAATTACCATTTCTGACCATCTGGAGAATATTCGACAGGTCACGGGTCATCGTTTTTCATCAGAAAATTGATTTTTGGAATGAAGAAAAATGGATTCAAAATGTCATTTGGATTGTGCCTCATGTTGAATAACTACTTTTTAAAGCCTCAATGTGACCAAAATTGCCATTTTTACAGACTTTTTCTCCTACTCAGAAGCTTCTATTTTGACCAATTTCAGGCATTAAAATGACTCTAAACACACTTACTTTAGTTCCGAAAGTGATAATTCACATGCAATAGTTATTTACAGTCAAAATATTTTACATTAAAAAATTACCATTTCTGACCGCCTGGAGAAAGTTTGACAGGTCACGGGTCATCGTTTTTCATCAGAAAAGTGATTTCTTGGACTGTAGAAAAATTGATTCAAAATGTCATTTGGATTGTGCCTCATGTTGAATAACTTCGTTTTAAAGCCTCAATGTGACCAAAATTGCCATTTTTACAGACTTTTTCTTCTACTCAGAAGCTTCTATTTCGACCAATTTCAGGCATTAAAATTACTCTAAACACACTTATTTTAGTTCCAAAAGTGATAATTCACATGCAACAGTCATTAACAGTTATAATATTTTACATTAAAAAATTACCATTTCTGACCATCTGGAGAACGTTCGACAGGTCACGGGTCATCATTTTTCATCAGAAAATGGATTTTTTGGTCTGTAGAAAAATTGATTCAAAATGTCATTTGGATTGTGCCTCATGTTGAATAACTACTTTTTAAGGCCTCAATGTGACCAAAATTGCCATTTTTACAGACTTTTTCTCCTACTCAGAAGCTTCTATTTTGACCAATTTCAGGCATTAAAATGACTCTAAACACACTTATTTTAGTTCCAAAAGTGATAATTCAAATGCAATAGTCATATACAGTCAAAATATTTACCATTAAAAAATTACCATTTCTAACAATCTGGAGAATATTCGACAGGTCACGGGTCATCGTTTTTCATCAGAAAATTGATTTTTTGAAATGAAAATAAATTGAGTCTAAATGTCATTTGGAATGTGTCTCGTGTTGAATAACTACTTTTTAAAGCCTCAATGTGACCAAAATTGCCATTTTTACAGACTTTTTCTCCTACTCAGAAGCTTCAATTTCGACAAATATCAGGCATTAAAATTACTCTAAACACACCTATTTTAGTTCCAAAAGTGATAATTCACATGCAATAGTCATTAACAGTCAATATATTTAACATTAAAAAATTACCATTTCTGACCATCTGGAGAACGTTCGACAGGTCACGGGTCATCGTTTTTCATCAGAAAATTGATTTTTTGGACTGTAGAAAAATTGATTCAAAATATCATTTGGATTGTGCCTCATGTTGAATAACTACTTTTCAAAGCCTCATTGTGACCAAAATTGCCATTTTTACAGACTTTTTCTCCTACTCAGAAGCCTCTATTTTGACCAATTTCAGGCATTAAAATGACTCTAAACACACTTATTTTAGTTCCAAAAGTGATAATTCACATGCAATAGTCATTTATAGTCAAAAAATTAAACATTAAAAAATTACCATTTCTGACCATCTGGAGAATATTCGACAGGTCACGGGTCATCGTTTTTCATCAGAAAATTTATTTTTTGGAATGAAGAAAAATTGATTCTAAATGTCATTTAGATTGTGCCTCGTGTTGAATAACTACTTTTTAAGGCCTCAATGTTACCAAAATTGCCATTTTTACAGACTTTTTCTCCTACTCAGAAGCTTCAATTTCGACCAATTTCAGGTATTAAAATGACTCTAAACACACTTATTTTAGTTCAAAAATTGATAATTCACATGCAATAGTTATTTACAGTCAAAATATTTTACATTAAAAAATTACCATTTCTGACCGTCTGGAGAAAGTTCGACAGGTCACGGGTCATCGTTTTTCATCAGAAAATTGATTTTTTGGAATGAAGAAAAATTGATTCTAAATGTCATTTGGATTGTGCCTCGTGTTGAATAACTACTTTTTAAAGCCTCAATGTGACCAAATTTGCCATTTTTACAGACTTTTTCTCCTAGTCAGAAGCTTCTGTTTTGACCAATTTCAGGCACCAAAATGAATCTAAACACACTTATTTTAGTTCCAAAAGTGATAATTCACATGCAATCGTCATATACAGTCAAAATATTTACCATTAAAAAATTACCATTTCTGACCATCTGGAGAATATTCGACAGGTCACGGGTCATCGTTTTTCATCAGAAAATTGATATTTTGGATTGAAGAAAAATTGTTTCTAAATGTCATTTGGATTGTGCCTCCTGTTGAATAACTACTTTTTAAAGCCTCAATGTGACCAAAATTGCCATTTTTACAGACTTTTTCTCCTACTCAGAAGCTTCAATTTCGACAAATATCAGGCATTAAAATGACTCTAAACACACTTATTTTAGTTCCAAACGTGATAATTCACATGCAATAGTCATTTAAAGTCAAAATATGTAAAATTAAAAAATTACCATTTCTGACCATCTGGAGAACGTTCGACAGGTCACGGGTCATCATTTTTCATCAGAAAATGGATTTTTTGGTCTGTAGAAAAATTGATTCAAAATGTCATTTGGATTGTGCCTCATGTTGAATAACTACTTTTTAAGGCCTCAATGTGACCAAAATTGCCATTTTTACAGACTTTTTCTCCTACTCAGAAGCTTCTATTTTGACCAATTTCAGGCATTAAAATGACTCTAAACACACTTATTTTAGTTCCAAAAGTGATAATTCAAATTCAATAGTCATATACAGTCAAAATATTTACCATTAAAAAATTACCATTTCTAACAATCTGGAGAATATTCGACAGGTCACGGGTCATCGTTTTTCATCAGAAAATTGATTTTTTGGAATGAAAAAAAATTGAGTCTAAATGTCATTTGGAATGTGTCTCGTGTTAAATAACTACTTTTGAAAGCCTCAATGTGACCAAAATTGCCATTTTTACAGACTTTTTCTCCTACTCAGAAGCTTCAATTTCGACAAATATCAGGCATTAAAATTACTCTAAACACACCTATTTTAGTTCCAAAAGTGATAATTCACTTGCAATAGTCATTAACAGTCAATATATTTAACATTAAAAAATTACCATTTCTGACCATCTGGAGAACGTTCGACAGGTCACGGGTCATCGTTTTTCATCAGAAAATTGATTTTTTGGACTGTAGAAAAATTGATTCAAAATATCATTTGGATTGTGCCTCATGTTGAATAACTACTTTTTAAAGCCTCATTGTGACCAAAATTGCCATTTTTACAGACTTTTTCTCCTACTCAGAAGCCTCTATTTCGACCAATTTCAGGCATTAAAATGACTCTAAACACACTTATTTTAGTTCCAAAAGTGATAATTCACATGCAATAGTCATTTATAGTCAAAAAATTAAACATTAAAAAATTACTATTTCTGACCATCTGGAGAATATTCGACAGGTCACGGGTCATCGTTTTTCATCAGAAAATTTATTTTTTGGAATGAAGAAAAATTGATTCTAAATGTCATTTAGATTGTGCCTCGTGTTGAATAACTACTTTTTAAGACCTCAATGTTACCAAAATTGCCATTTTTACAGACTTTTTCTCCTACTCAGAAGCTTCAATTTCGACCAATTTCAGGTATTAAAATGACTCTAAACACACTTATTTTAGTTCAAAAATTGATAATTCACATGCAATAGTTATTTACAGTCAAAATATTTTACATTAAAAAATTACCATTTCTGACCGTCTGGAGAAAGTTCGACAGGTCACAGGTCATCGTTTTTCATCAGAAAATTGATTTTTTGGAATGAAGAAAAATTGATTCTAAATGTCATTTGGATTGTGCCTCGTGTTGAATAACTACTTTTTAAAGCCTCAATGTGACCAAATTTGCCATTTTTACAGACTTTTTCTCCTAGTCAGAAGCTTCTGTTTTGACCAATTTCAGGCATCAAAATGAATCTAAACACACTTATTTTAGTTCCAAAAGTGATAATTCACATGCAATCGTCATATACAGTCAAAATATTTACCATTAAAAAATTACCATTTCTGACCATCTGGAGAATATTCGACAGGTCACGGGTCATCGTTTTTCATCAGAAAATTGATATTTTGGAATGAAGAAAAATTGATTCTAAATGTCATTTGGATTGTGCCTCGTGTTGAATAACTACTTTTTAAAGCCTCAATGTGACCAAAATTGCCATTTTTACAGACTTTTTCTCCTACTCAGAAGCTTCAATTTCGACAAATATCAGGCATTAAAATGACTCTAAACACACTTATTTTAGTTCCAAACATGATAATTCACATGCAATACTCATTTACAGTCAAAATATGTCAAATTAAAAAATTTCCATTTCTGACCATCTGGAGAACGTTCGACAGGTCACGGGTCATCATTTTTCATCAGAAAATGGATTTTTTGGTCTGTAGAAAAATTGATTCAAAATGTCATTTGGATTGTGACTCATGTTGAATAACTACTTTTTAAGGCCTCAATGTGACCAAAATTGCCATTTTTACAGACTTTTTCTCCTACTCAGAAGCTTCTATTTTGACCAATTTCAGGCATTAAAATGACTCTAAACACACTTATTTTAGTTCCAAAAGTGATAATTCACATGCAATAGTCATATCCAGTCAAAATATTTACCATTACAAAATTATCATTTCTGACCATCTGGAGAATATTCGACAGGTCACGGGTCATCGTTTTCCATCAGAAAATTGATTTTTGGAATGAAGAAAAATTGATTCAAAATGTCATTTGGATTGTGCCTCATGTTGAATAACTTCTTTTTAAAGTCTCAATGTGACCAAAATTGCCATTTTTACAGACTTTTTCTTCTACTCAGAAGCTTCAATTTCGACCAATTTCAGGCATTAAAATTACTCTAAACACACTTATTTTAGTTCCAAAAGTTATAATTCACATGCAATAGTCATTTACAGTAATAAAATTAAACATTAAAAAATTACCATTTCTGACCATCTGGAGAATATTCAACAGGTCACGGGTCATCGTTTTTCATCAGAAAATTGATTTTTTGGAATGAAGAAAAATTGATTCTAAATGTCATTTGGATTGTGCCTCGTGTTGAATAACTACTTTTTAAAGCCTCAATGTGACCAAAATTGCCATTTTTACAGACTTTTTCTCCTACTCAGAAGCTTCAATTTCGACAAATATCAGGCATTAAAATGACTCTAAACACACTTATTTTAGTTCCAAACGTGATAATTCACATGCAATAGTCATTTACAGTCAAAATATTTAAAATTAAAAAATTACCATTTCTGACCATCTGGAGAACGTTCGACAGGTCACTAATCATCGTTTTTCATCAGAAAATGGATTTTTTGGTCTGTAGAAAAATTGATTTAAAATGTCATTTGGATTGTGCCTCATGTTGAATAACTACTTTTTAAGGCCTCAATGTGACCAAAATTGCCATTTTTACAGACTTTTTCTCCTACTCAGAAGCTTCTATTTTGACGAATTTCAGGCATTAAAATGACTCTAAACACACTTATTTTAGTTCCAAAAGTGATAATTCACATGCAATAGTCATATACAGTCAAAATATTTACCATTACAAAATTACCATTTCTGACCATCTGGAGAATATTCGACAGGTCACGGGTCATCGTTTTTCATCAGAAAATTGATTTTTGGAATGAAGAAAAATTGATTCAAAATGTCATTTGGATTGTGCCTCATGTTGAATAACTACTTTTTAAAGCCTCAATGTGACCAAAATTGCCATTTTTACAGACTTTTTCTCCTACTCAGAAGCTTCTATTTTGACCAATTTCAGGCATTAAAAAGACTCTAAACACACCTATTTTAGTTCCAAAAGTGATAATTCAAATGCAATAGTCATATACAGTCAAAATATTTACCATTAAAAAATTACCATTTCTAACAATCTGGAGAATATTCGACAGGTCACGGGTCATCGTTTTTCATCAGAAAATTTATTTTTTGGAATGAAGAAAAATTGATTCTAAATGTCATTTGGATTGTGCCTCGTGTTGAATAACTACTTTTTAAAGCCTCAATGTGACCAAAATTGCAATTTTTACAGACTTTTTCTCTTACTCAGAAGCTTCAATTTCGACAAATATCAGGCATTAAAATGACTCTAAACACACTTATTTTAGTTCCAAAATTGATAATTCACATGCAACAGTCATTAACAGTCAATATATTTAACATTAAAAAATTACCATTTCTGACCATCTGGAGAACGTTCGACAGGTCACGGGTCATCGTTTTTCATCAGAAAATTGATTTTTTGGGCTGTAGAAAAATTGATTCAAAATATCATTTGGATTGTGCCTCATGTTGAATAACTACTTTTTAAAGCCTCATTGTGACCAAAATTGCCATTTTTACAGACTTTTTCTCCTACTCAGAAGCCTCTATTTCGACCAATTTCAGGCATTAAAATGACTCTAAACACACTTATTTTAGTTCCAAAAGTGATAATTCACATGCAATAGTCATTTATAGTCAAAAAATTAAACATTAAATAATTACCATTTCTGACCATCTGGAGAATATTCGACAGGTCACGGGTCATCGTTTTTCATCAGAAAATTTATTTTTTGGAATGAAGAAAAATTGATTCTAAATGTCATTTAGATTGTGCCTCGTGTTGAATAACTACTTTTTAAGGCCTCAATGTTACCAAAATTGCCATTTTTACAGACTTTTTCCCCTACTCAGAAGCTTCAATTTCGACCAATTTCAGGTATTAAAATGACTCTAAACACACTTATTTTAGTTCAAAAATTGATAATTCACATACAATAGTTATTTACAGTCAAAATATTTTACATTAAAAAATTACCATTTCTGACCGTCTGGAGAAAGTTCGACAGGTCACGGGTCATCGTTTTTCATCAGAAAATTGATTTTTTGGAATGAAGAAAAATTGATTCTAAATGTCATTTGGATTGTGCCTCGTGTTGAATAACTACATTTAAAGCCTCAATGTGACCAAATTTGCCATTTTTACAGACTTTTTCTCCTACTCAGAAGCTTCTGTTTTGACCAATTTCAGGCATCAAAATGAATCTAAACACACTTATTTTAGTTCCAAAAGTGATAATTCACATGCAATCATCATATACAGTCAAAATATTTACCATTAAAAAATTACCATTTCTGACCATCTGGAGAATATTCGACAGGTCACGGGTCATCGTTTTTCATCAGAAAATTGATTTTTGGAATGAAGAAAAATTGATTCTAAATGTCATTTGGAATGTGTCTCGTGTTGAATAACTACTTTTTAAAGCCTCAATGTGACCAAAATTGCCATTTTTACAGACTTTTTCTTCTACTCAGAAGCTTCTATTTCGACCAATTTCAGGCATTAAAATTACTCTAAACACACTTATTTTAGTTCCAAAAGTTATAATTCACATGCAATAGTCATTTACAGTCAAAAAATTAAACATTAAAAAATTACCATTTCTGACCATCTGGAGAATATTCGACAGGTCACGGGTCATCGTTTTTCATCAGAAAATTGATTTTTTGGAATGAAGAAAAATTGATTCTAAATGTCATTTGGATTGTGCCTCGTGTTGAATAACTACTTTTTAAAGCCTCAATGTGACCAAAATTGCCATTTTTACAGACTTTTTCTCCTACTCAAAAGCTTCAATTTCGACAAATATCAGGCATTAAAATGACTCTAAACACACTTATTTTAGTTCCAAAAGTTATAATTCACATGCAATAGTCATTTACAGTCAAAAAATTAAACATTAAAAAATTACCATTTCTGACCATCTGGAGAATATTCGACAGGTCACGGGTCATCGTTTTTCATCAGAAAATTGATTTTTTGGAATGAAGAAAAATTGATTCTAAATGTCATTTGGAATGTGTCTCGTGTTGAATAACTAGTTTTAAAAGCCTCAATGTGACCAAAATTGCCATTTTTACAGACTTTTTCTCCTACTCAGAAGCTTCTATTTTGACGAATTTCAGGCATTAAAATGACTCTAAACACACTTATTTTAGTTCCAAAAGTGATAATTCACATGCAATAGTCATATACAGTCAAAATATTTACCATTACAAAATTACCATTTCTGACCATCTGGAGAATATTCGACAGGTCACGGGTCATCGTTTTTCATCAGAAAATTGATTTTTGGAATGAAGAAAAATTGATTCAAAATGTCATTTGGATTGTGCCTCATGTTGAATAACTACTTTTTAAAGCCTCAATGTGACCAAATTTGCCATTTTTACAGACTTTTTCTCCTAGTCAGAAGCTTCTGTTTTGACCAATTTCAGGCATCAAAATGAATCTAAACACACTTATTTTAGTTCCAAAAGTGATAATTCACATGCAATCGTCATATACAGTCAAAATATTTACCATTAAAAAATTACTATTTCTAACCATCTGGAGAATATTCGACAGGTCACGGGTCATCGTTTTTCATCAGAAAATTGATTTTTGGAATGAAGAAAAATTGATTCTAAATGTCATTTGGAATGTGTCTCGTGTTGAATAACTACTTTTTAAAGCCTCAATGTGACCAAAATTGCCATTTTTACAGACTTTTTCTCCTACTCAGAAGCCTCTATTTCGACCAATTTCAGGCATTAAAATGACTCTAAACACACTTATTTTAGTTCCAAAAGTGATAATTCACATGCAATAGTCATTTATAGTCAAAAAATTTAACATTAAAAAATGACCATTTCTGACCATCTGGAGAGTATTCGACAGGTCACGGGTCATCGTTTTTCATCAGAAAATGTATTTTTTCGAATGAAGAAAAATTGATTCTAAATGTCATTTAGATTGTGCCTCGTGTTGAATAACTACTTTTTAAGACCTCAATGTTACCAAAATTGCCATTTTTACAGACTTTTTCTCCTACTCAGAAGCTTCAATTTCGACCAATTTCAGGTATTAAAATGACTCTAAACACACTTATTTTAGTTCAAAAATTGATAATTCACATGCAATAGTTATTTACAGTCAAAATATTTTACATTAAAAAATTACCATTTCTGACCGTCTGGAGAAAGTTCGACAGGTCACGGGTCATCGTTTTTCATCAGAAAATTGATTTTTTGGAATGAAGAAAAATTGATTCTAAATGTCATTTGGATTGTGCCTCGTGTTGAATAACAACTTTTTAAAGCCTCAATGTGACCAAATTTGCCATTTTTACAGACTTTTTCTCCTAGTCAGAAGCTTCTGTTTTGACCAATTTCAGCCATCAAAATGACTCTAAACACACTTATTTTAGTTCCAAAAGTGATAATTCACATGCAATAGTCATTTACAGTCATAAAATTAAACATTAAAAAATTACCATTTCTGACCATCTGGAGAATATTCGACAGGTCACGGGTCATCGTTTTTCATCAGAAAATTGATATTTTGGAATGAAGAAAAATTGATTCTAAATGTCATTTGGATTGTGCCTCGTGTTGAATAACTACTTTTTAAAGCCTCAATGTGACCAAAATTGCCATTTTTACAGACTTTTTCTCCTACTCAGAAGCTTCAATTTCGACAAATATCAGGCATTAAAATGACTCTAAACACACTTATTTTAGTTCCAAACGTGATAATTCACATGCAATAGTCATTTACAGTCAAAATATTTAAAATTAAAAAATTACCATTTCTGACCATCTGGAGAACGTTCGACAGGTCACGGGTCATCATTTTTCATCAGAAAATGGATTTTTTGGTCTGTAGAAAAATTGATTCAAAATGTCATTTGGATTGTGCCTCATGTTGAATAACTACTTTTTAAGGCCTCAATGTGACCAAAATTGCCATTTTTACAGACTTTTTCTCCTACTCAGAAGCTTCTATTTTGACCAATTTCAGGCATTAAAATGACTCTAAACACACTTATTTTAGTTCCAAAAGTGATAATTCACATGCAATAGTCATATCCAGTCAAAATATTTACCATTACAAAATTACCATTTCTGACCATCTGGAGAACGTTCGACAGGTCACGGGTCATCGTTTTTCATCAGAAAATGGATTTTTTGGTCTGTAGAAAAATTGATTTAAAATGTCATTTGGATTGTGGCTCATGTTGAATAACTACTTTTTAAGGCCTCAATGTGACCAAAATTGCCATTTTTACAGACTTTTTCTCCTACTCAGAAGCTTCTATTTCGACCAATTTCAGGCATTAAAATTACTCTAAACACACCTATTTTAGTTCCAAAAGTGATAATTCACATGCAATAGTCATTAACAGTTATAATATTTTACATTAAAAAATTACCATTTCTGACCATCTGGAGAATGTTCGACAGGTCACGGGTCATCATTTTTCATCAGAAAATGGATTTTTTGGTCTGTAGAAAAATTGATTTAAAATGTCATTTGGATTGTGCCTCATGTTGAATAACTACTTTTTAAGGTCTCAATGTGACCAAAATTGCCATTTTTACAGACTTTTTCTCCTACTCAGAAGCTTCTATTTTGACCAATTTCAGGCATTAAAATGACTCTAAACACACTTATTTTAGTTCCAAAAGTGATAATTCACATGCAATAGTCATATACAGTCAAAATATTTACCATTACAAAATTACCATTTCTGACCATCTGGAGAATATTCGACAGGTCACGGGTCATCGTTTTTCATCAGAAAATTGATTTTTGGAATGAAGAAAAATGGATTCAAAATGTCATTTGGATTGTGGCTCATGTTGAATAACTACTTTTTAAGGCCTCAATGTGACCAAAATTGCCATTTTTACAGACTTTTTCTCCTACTCAGAAGCTTCTATTTCGACCAATTTCAGGCATTAAAATTACTCTAAACACACCTATTTTAGTTCCAAAAGTGATAATTCACATGCAATAGTCATTAACAGTTATAATATTTTACATTAAAAAATTACCATTTCTGACCATCTGGAGAATGTTCGACAGGTCACGGGTCATCATTTTTCATCAGAAAATGGATTTTTTGGTCTGTAGAAAAATTGATTTAAAATGTCATTTGGATTGTGCCTCATGTTGAATAACTACTTTTTAAGGTCTCAATGTGACCAAAATTGCCATTTTTACAGACTTTTTCTCCTACTCAGAAGCTTCTATTTTGACCAATTTCAGGCATTAAAATGACTCTAAACACACTTATTTTAGTTCCAAAAGTGATAATTCACATGCAATAGTCATATACAGTCAAAATATTTACCATTACAAAATTACCATTTCTGACCATCTGGAGAATATTCGACAGGTCACGGGTCATCGTTTTTCATCAGAAAATTGATTTTTGGAATGAAGAAAAATGGATTCAAAATGTCATTTGGATTGTGCCTCATGTTGAATAACTACTTTTTAAAGCCTCAATGTGACCAAAATTGCCATTTTTACAGACTTTTTCTCCTACTCAGAAGCTTCTATTTTGACCAATTTCAGGCATTAAAATGACTCTAAACACACTTACTTTAGTTCCGAAAGTGATAATTCACATGCAATAGTTATTTACAGTCAAAATATTTTACATTAAAAAATTACCATTTCTGACCGCCTGGAGAAAGTTTGACAGGTCACGGGTCATCGTTTTTCATCAGAAAAGTGATTTCTTGGACTGTAGAAAAATTGATTCAAAATGTCATTTGGATTGTGCCTCATGTTGAATAACTTCGTTTTAAAGCCTCAATGTGACCAAAATTGCCATTTTTACAGACTTTTTCTTCTACTCAGAAGCTTCTATTTCGACCAATTTCAGGCATTAAAATTACTCTAAACACACTTATTTTAGTTCCAAAAGTGATAATTCACATGCAACAGTCATTAACAGTTATAATATTTTACATTAAAAAATTACCATTTCTGACCATCTGGAGAACGTTCGACAGGTCACGGGTCATCATTTTTCATCAGAAAATGGATTTTTTGGTCTGTAGAAAAATTGATTCAAAATGTCATTTGGATTGTGCCTCATGTTGAATAACTACTTTTTAAGGCCTCAATGTGACCAAAATTGCCATTTTTACAGACTTTTTCTCCTACTCAGAAGCTTCTATTTTGACCAATTTCAGGCATAAAAATGACTCTAAACACACTTATTTTAGTTCCAAAAGTGATAATTCAAATGCAATAGTCATATACAGTCAAAATATTTACCATTAAAAAATTACCATTTCTAACAATCTGGAGAATATTCGACAGGTCACGGGTCATCGTTTTTCATCAGAAAATTGATTTTTTGAAATGAAAATAAATTGAGTCTAAATGTCATTTGGAATGTGTCTCGTGTTGAATAACTACTTTTTAAAGCCTCAATGTGACCAAAATTGCCATTTTTACAGACTTTTTCTCCTACTCAGAAGCTTCAATTTCGACAAATATCAGGCATTAAAATTACTCTAAACACACCTATTTTAGTTCCAAAAGTGATAATTCACATGCAATAGTCATTAACAGTCAATATATTTAACATTAAAAAATTACCATTTCTGACCATCTGGAGAACGTTCGACAGGTCACGGGTCATCGTTTTTCATCAGAAAATTGATTTTTTGGACTGTAGAAAAATTGATTCAAAATATCATTTGGATTGTGCCTCATGTTGAATAACTACTTTTCAAAGCCTCATTGTGACCAAAATTGCCATTTTTACAGACTTTTTCTCCTACTCAGAAGCCTCTATTTTGACCAATTTCAGGCATTAAAATGACTCTAAACACACTTATTTTAGTTCCAAAAGTGATAATTCACATGCAATAGTCATTTATAGTCAAAAAATTAAACATTAAAAAATTACCATTTCTGACCATCTGGAGAATATTCGACAGGTCACGGGTCATCGTTTTTCATCAGAAAATTTATTTTTTGGAATGAAGAAAAATTGATTCTAAATGTCATTTAGATTGTGCCTCGTGTTGAATAACTACTTTTTAAGGCCTCAATGTTACCAAAATTGCCATTTTTACAGACTTTTTCTCCTACTCAGAAGCTTCAATTTCGACCAATTTCAGGTATTAAAATGACTCTAAACACACTTATTTTAGTTCAAAAATTGATAATTCACATGCAATAGTTATTTACAGTCAAAATATTTTACATTAAAAAATTACCATTTCTGACCGTCTGGAGAAAGTTCGACAGGTCACGGGTCATCGTTTTTCATCAGAAAATTGATTTTTTGGAATGAAGAAAAATTGATTCTAAATGTCATTTGGATTGTGCCTCGTGTTGAATAACTACTTTTTAAAGCCTCAATGTGACCAAATTTGCCATTTTTACAGACTTTTTCTCCTAGTCAGAAGCTTCTGTTTTGACCAATTTCAGGCATCAAAATGAATCTAAACACACTTATTTTAGTTCCAAAAGTGATAATTCACATGCAATCGTCATATACAGTCAAAATATTTACCATTAAAAAATTACCATTTCTGACCATCTGGAGAATATTCGACAGGTCACGGGTCATCGTTTTTCATCAGAAAATTGATATTTTGGATTGAAGAAAAATTGTTTCTAAATGTCATTTGGATTGTGCCTCCTGTTGAATAACTACTTTTTAAAGCCTCAATGTGACCAAAATTGCCATTTTTACAGACTTTTTCTCCTACTCAGAAGCTTCAATTTCGACAAATATCAGGCATTAAAATGACTCTAAACACACTTATTTTAGTTCCAAACGTGATAATTCACATGCAATAGTCATTTAAAGTCAAAATATGTAAAATTAAAAAATTACCATTTCTGACCATCTGGAGAACGTTCGACAGGTCACGGGTCATCATTTTTCATCAGAAAATGGATTTTTTGGTCTGTAGAAAAATTGATTCAAAATGTCATTTGGATTGTGCCTCATGTTGAATAACTACTTTTTAAGGCCTCAATGTGACCAAAATTGCCATTTTTACAGACTTTTTCTCCTACTCAGAAGCTTCTATTTTGACCAATTTCAGGCATTAAAATGACTCTAAACACACTTATTTTAGTTCCAAAAGTGATAATTCAAATTCAATAGTCATATACAGTCAAAATATTTACCATTAAAAAATTACCATTTCTAACAATCTGGAGAATATTCGACAGGTCACGGGTCATCGTTTTTCATCAGAAAATTGATTTTTTGGAATGAAAAAAAATTGAGTCTAAATGTCATTTGGAATGTGTCTCGTGTTAAATAACTACTTTTGAAAGCCTCAATGTGACCAAAATTGCCATTTTTACAGACTTTTTCTCCTACTCAGAAGCTTCAATTTCGACAAATATCAGGCATTAAAATTACTCTAAACACACCTATTTTAGTTCCAAAAGTGATAATTCACTTGCAATAGTCATTAACAGTCAATATATTTAACATTAAAAAATTACCATTTCTGACCATCTGGAGAACGTTCGACAGGTCACGGGTCATCGTTTTTCATCAGAAAATTGATTTTTTGGACTGTAGAAAAATTGATTCAAAATATCATTTGGATTGTGCCTCATGTTGAATAACTACTTTTTAAAGCCTCATTGTGACCAAAATTGCCATTTTTACAGACTTTTTCTCCTACTCAGAAGCCTCTATTTCGACCAATTTCAGGCATTAAAATGACTCTAAACACACTTATTTTAGTTCCAAAAGTGATAATTCACATGCAATAGTCATTTATAGTCAAAAAATTAAACATTAAAAAATTACTATTTCTGACCATCTGGAGAATATTCGACAGGTCACGGGTCATCGTTTTTCATCAGAAAATTTATTTTTTGGAATGAAGAAAAATTGATTCTAAATGTCATTTAGATTGTGCCTCGTGTTGAATAACTACTTTTTAAGACCTCAATGTTACCAAAATTGCCATTTTTACAGACTTTTTCTCCTACTCAGAAGCTTCAATTTCGACCAATTTCAGGTATTAAAATGACTCTAAACACACTTATTTTAGTTCAAAAATTGATAATTCACATGCAATAGTTATTTACAGTTAAAATATTTTACATTAAAAAATTACCATTTCTGACCGTCTGGAGAAAGTTCGACAGGTCACAGGTCATCGTTTTTCATCAGAAAATTGATTTTTTGGAATGAAGAAAAATTGATTCTAAATGTCATTTGGATTGTGCCTCGTGTTGAATAACTACTTTTTAAAGCCTCAATGTGACCAAATTTGCCATTTTTACAGACTTTTTCTCCTAGTCAGAAGCTTCTGTTTTGACCAATTTCAGGCATCAAAATGAATCTAAACACACTTATTTTAGTTCCAAAAGTGATAATTCACATGCAATCGTCATATACAGTCAAAATATTTACCATTAAAAAATTACCATTTCTGACCATCTGGAGAATATTCGACAGGTCACGGGTCATCGTTTTTCATCAGAAAATTGATATTTTGGAATGAAGAAAAATTGATTCTAAATGTCATTTGGATTGTGCCTCGTGTTGAATAACTACTTTTTAAAGCCTCAATGTGACCAAAATTGCCATTTTTACAGACTTTTTCTCCTACTCAGAAGCTTCAATTTCGACAAATATCAGGCATTAAAATGACTCTAAACACACTTATTTTAGTTCCAAACATGATAATTCACATGCAATACTCATTTACAGTCAAAATATGTCAAATTAAAAAATTTCCATTTCTGACCATCTGGAGAACGTTCGACAGGTCACGGGTCATCATTTTTCATCAGAAAATGGATTTTTTGGTCTGTAGAAAAATTGATTCAAAATGTCATTTGGATTGTGACTCATGTTGAATAACTACTTTTTAAGGCCTCAATGTGACCAAAATTGCCATTTTTACAGACTTTTTCTCCTACTCAGAAGCTTCTATTTTGACCAATTTCAGGCATTAAAATGACTCTAAACACACTTATTTTAGTTCCAAAAGTGATAATTCACATGCAATAGTCATATCCAGTCAAAATATTTACCATTACAAAATTATCATTTCTGACCATCTGGAGAATATTCGACAGGTCACGGGTCATCGTTTTCCATCAGAAAATTGATTTTTGGAATGAAGAAAAATTGATTCAAAATGTCATTTGGATTGTGCCTCATGTTGAATAACTTCTTTTTAAAGTCTCAATGTGACCAAAATTGCCATTTTTACAGACTTTTTCTTCTACTCAGAAGCTTCAATTTCGACCAATTTCAGGCATTAAAATTACTCTAAACACACTTATTTTAGTTCCAAAAGTTATAATTCACATGCAATAGTCATTTACAGTAATAAAATTAAACATTAAAAAATTACCATTTCTGACCATCTGGAGAATATTCAACAGGTCACGGGTCATCGTTTTTCATCAGAAAATTGATTTTTTGGAATGAAGAAAAATTGATTCTAAATGTCATTTGGATTGTGCCTCGTGTTGAATAACTACTTTTTAAAGCCTCAATGTGACCAAAATTGCCATTTTTGCAGACTTTTTCTCCTACTCAGAAGCTTCAATTTCGACAAATATCAGGCATTAAAATGACTCTAAACACACTTATTTTAGTTCCAAACGTGATAATTCACATGCAATAGTCATTTACAGTCAAAATATTTAAAATTAAAAAATTACCATTTCTGACCATCTGGAGAACGTTCGACAGGTCACTAATCATCGTTTTTCATCAGAAAATGGATTTTTTGGTCTGTAGAAAAATTGATTTAAAATGTCATTTGGATTGTGCCTCATGTTGAATAACTACTTTTTAAGGCCTCAATGTGACCAAAATTGCCATTTTTACAGACTTTTTCTCCTACTCAGAAGCTTATATTTTGACGAATTTCAGGCATTAAAATGACTCTAAACACACTTATTTTAGTTCCAAAAGTGATAATTCACATGCAATAGTCATATACAGTCAAAATATTTACCATTACAAAATTACCATTTCTGACCATCTGGAGAATATTCGACAGGTCACGGGTCATCGTTTTTCATCAGAAAATTGATTTTTGGAATGAAGAAAAATTGATTCAAAATGTCATTTGGATTGTGCCTCATGTTGAATAACTACTTTTTAAAGCCTCAATGTGACCAAAATTGCCATTTTTACAGACTTTTTCTCCTACTCAGAAGCTTCTATTTTGACCAATTTCAGGCATTAAAAAGACTCTAAACACACCTATTTTAGTTCCAAAAGTGATAATTCAAATGCAATAGTCATATACAGTCAAAATATTTACCATTAAAAAATTACCATTTCTAACAATCTGGAGAATATTCGACAGGTCACGGGTCATCGTTTTTCATCAGAAAATTGATTTTTTGGAATGAAAAAAAATTGAGTCTAAATGTCATTTGGAATGTGTCTCGTGTTGAATAACTACTTTTTAAAGCCTCAATGTGACCAAAATTGCCATTTTTACAGACTTTTTCTCCTACTCAGAAGCTTCAATTTCGACAAATATCAGGCATTAAAATTACTCTAAACACACCTATTTTAGATCCAAAAGTGATAATTCACATGCAATAGTCATTAACAGTCAATATATTTAACATTAAAAAATTACCATTTCTGACCATCTGGAGAACGTTCGACAGGTCACGGGTCATCGTTTTTCATCAGAAAATTGATTTTTTGGACTGTAGAAAAATGTATTCAAAATATCATTTGGATTGTGCCTCATGTTGAATAACTACTTTTTAAAGCCTCATTGTGACCAAAATTGCCATTTTTACAGACTTTTTCTCCTACTTAGAAGCCTCTATTTCGACCTATTTCAGGCATTAAAATGACTCTAAACACACTTATTTTAGTTCCAAAAGTGATAATTCAAATGCAATAGTCATATACAGTCAAAATATTTACCATTAAAAAATTACCATTTCTAATCATCTGGAGAATATTCGACAGGTCACGGGTCATCGTTTTTCATCAGAAAATTGAGTTTTTTGGAATGAAAAAAAATTGAGTCTAAATGTCATTTGGAATGTGTCTCGTGTTGAATAACTACTTTTTAAAGCCTCAATGTGACCAAAATTGCCATTTTTACAGACTTTTTCTCCTACTCAGAAGCTTCAATTTCGACAAATATCAGGCATTGAAATTACTCTAAACACACCTATTTTAGTTCCAAAAGTGATAATTCTCATGCAATAGTCATTAACAGTCAATATATTTAACATTAAAAAATTACCATTTCTGACCATCTGGAGAACGTTCGACAGGTCACGGGTCATCGTTTTTCATCAGAAAATTGATTTTTTGGACTGTAGAAAAATTGATTCAAAATATCATTTGGATTGTGCCTCATGTTGAATAACTACTTTTTAAAGCCTCATTGTGACCAAAATTGCCATTTTTACAGACTTTTTCTTCTACTCAGAAGCTTCTATTTCGACCAATTTCAGGCATTAAAATTACTCTAAACACACTTATTTTAGTTCCAAAAGTGATAATTCACATGCAATAGTCATTTACAGTCAAAAAATTAAACATTAAAAAATTAACATTTCTGACCATCTGGAGAATATTCGACAGGTCACGGGTCATCGTTTTTCATCAGAAAATTGATTTTTTGGAATGAAGAAAAATTGATTCTAAATGTCATTTGGATTGTGCCTCGTGTTGAATAACTACTTTTTAAAGCCTCAATGTGACCAAAATTGCAATTTTTACAGACTTTTTCTCCTACTCAGAAGCTTCAATTTCGACAAATATCAGGCATTAAAATGACTCTAAACACACTTATTTTAGTTCCAAAAGTGATAATTCACATGCAACAGTCATTAACAGTCAATATATTTAACATTAAAAAATTACCATTTCTGACCATCCGGAGAACGTTCGACAGGTCACGGGTCATCGTTTTTCATCAGAAAATTGATTTTTTGGACTGTAGAAAAATTGATTCTAAATGTCATTTGGATTGTGCCTCGTGTTGAATAACTACTTTTTAAGGCCTCAATGTTACCAAAATTGCCATTTTTACAGACTTTTTCCCCTACTCAGAAGCTTCAATTTCGACCAATTTCAGGTATTAAAATGAATTTAAACACACTTATTTTAGTTCAAAAATTGATAATTCACATGCAATAGTTATTTACAGTCAACATATTTTACATTAAATAATTACCATTTCTGACCGTCTGGAGAAAGTTCGACAGGTCACGGGTCATCGTTTTTCATCAGAAAATTGATTTTTTGGAATGAAGAAAAATTGATTCTAAATGTCATTTGGATTGTGCCTCGTGTTGAATAACTACTTTTTAAAGCCTCAATGTGACCAAATTTGCCATTTTTACAGACTTTTTCTCCTACTCAGAAGCTTCTGTTTTGACCAATTTCAGGCATCAAAATGAATCTAAACACACTTATTTTAGTTCCAAAAGTGATAATTCACATGCAATCATCATATACAGTCAAAATATTTACCATTAAAAAATTACCATTTCTGACCATCTGGAGAATATTCGACAGGTCACGGGTCATCGTTTTTCATCAGAAAATTGATTTTTGGAATGAAGAAAAATTGATTCTAAATGTCATTTGGAATGTGTCTCGTGTTGAATAACTACTTTTTAAAGCCTAAATGTGACCAAAATTGCCATTTTTACAGACTTTTTCTTCTACTCAGAAGCTTCTATTTCGACCAATTTCAGGCATTAAAATTACTCTAAACACACTTATTTTAGTTCCAAAAGTTATAATTCACATGCAATAGTCATTTACAGTCAAAAAATTAAACATTAAAAAATACCATTTCTGACCATCTGGAGAATATTCGACAGGTCACGGGTCATCGTTTTTCATCAGAAAATTGATTTTTTGGAATGAAGAAAAATTGATTCTAAATGTCATTTGGATTGTGCCTCGTGTTGAATAACTACTTTTTAAAGCCTCAATGTGACCAAAATTGCCATTTTTACAGACTTTTTCTCCTACTCAAAAGCTTCAATTTCGACAAATACCAGGCATTAAAATGACTCTAAACACACTTATTTTAGTTCCAAAAGTTATAATTCACATGCAATAGTCATTTACAGTCAAAAAATTAAACATTAAAAATTACCATTTCTGACCATCTGGAGAATATTCGACAGGTCACGGGTCATCGTTTTTCATCAGAAAATTGATTTTTTGGAATGAAGAAAAATTGATTCTAAATGTCATTTGGAATGTGTCTCGTGTTGAATAACTAGTTTTAAAAGCCTCAATGTGACCAAAATTGCCATTTTTACAGACTTTTTCTCCTACTCAGAAGCTTCTATTTTGACGAATTTCAGGCATTAAAATGACTCTAAACACACTTATTTTAGTTCCAAAAGTGATAATTCACATGCAATAGTCATATACAGTCAAAATATTTACCATTACAAAATTACCATTTCTGACCATCTGGAGAATATTCGACAGGTCACGGGTCATCGTTTTTCATCAGAAAATTGATTTTTGGAATGAAGAAAAATTGATTCAAAATGTCATTTGGATTGTGCCTCATGTTGAATAACTACTTTTTAAAGCCTCAATGTGACCAAATTTGCCATTTTTACAGACTTTTTCTCCTAGTCAGAAGCTTCTGTTTTGACCAATTTCAGGCATCAAAATGAATCTAAACACACTTATTTTAGTTCCAAAAGTGATAATTCAAATGCAATAGTCATATACAGTCAAAATATTTACCATTAAAAAATTACCATTTCTAATCATCTGGAGAATATTCGACAGGTCACGGGTCATCGTTTTTCATCAGAAAATTGAGTTTTTTGGAATGAAAAAAAATTGAGTCTAAATGTCATTTGGAATGTGTCTCGTGTTGAATAACTACTTTTTAAAGCCTCAATGTGACCAAAATTGCCATTTTTACAGACTTTTTCTCCTACTCAGAAGCTTCAATTTCGACAAATATCAGGCATTGAAATTACTCTAAACACACCTATTTTAGTTCCAAAAGTGATAATTCTCATGCAATAGTCATTAACAGTCAATATATTTAACATTAAAAAATTACCATTTCTGACCATCTGGAGAACGTTCGACAGGTCACGGGTCATCGTTTTTCATCAGAAAATTGATTTTTTGGACTGTAGAAAAATTGATTCAAAATATCATTTGGATTGTGCCTCATGTTGAATAACTACTTTTTAAAGCCTCATTGTGACCAAAATTGCCATTTTTACAGACTTTTTCTTCTACTCAGAAGCTTCTATTTCGACCAATTTCAGGCATTAAAATTACTCTAAACACACTTATTTTAGTTCCAAAAGTGATAATTCACATGCAATAGTCATTTACAGTCAAAAAATTAAACATTAAAAAATTAACATTTCTGACCATCTGGAGAATATTCGACAGGTCACGGGTCATCGTTTTTCATCAGAAAATTGATTTTTTGGAATGAAGAAAAATTGATTCTAAATGTCATTTGGATTGTGCCTCGTGTTGAATAACTACTTTTTAAAGCCTCAATGTGACCAAAATTGCAATTTTTACAGACTTTTTCTCCTACTCAGAAGCTTCAATTTCGACAAATATCAGGCATTAAAATGACTCTAAACACACTTATTTTAGTTCCAAAAGTGATAATTCACATGCAACAGTCATTAACAGTCAATATATTTAACATTAAAAAATTACCATTTCTGACCATCCGGAGAACGTTCGACAGGTCACGGGTCATCGTTTTTCATCAGAAAATTGATTTTTTGGACTGTAGAAAAATTGATTCTAAATGTCATTTGGATTGTGCCTCGTGTTGAATAACTACTTTTTAAGGCCTCAATGTTACCAAAATTGCCATTTTTACAGACTTTTTCCCCTACTCAGAAGCTTCAATTTCGACCAATTTCAGGTATTAAAATGAATTTAAACACACTTATTTTAGTTCAAAAATTGATAATTCACATGCAATAGTTATTTACAGTCAACATATTTTACATTAAATAATTACCATTTCTGACCGTCTGGAGAAAGTTCGACAGGTCACGGGTCATCGTTTTTCATCAGAAAATTGATTTTTTGGAATGAAGAAAAATTGATTCTAAATGTCATTTGGATTGTGCCTCGTGTTGAATAACTACTTTTTAAAGCCTCAATGTGACCAAATTTGCCATTTTTACAGACTTTTTCTCCTACTCAGAAGCTTCTGTTTTGACCAATTTCAGGCATCAAAATGAATCTAAACACACTTATTTTAGTTCCAAAAGTGATAATTCACATGCAATCATCATATACAGTCAAAATATTTACCATTAAAAAATTACCATTTCTGACCATCTGGAGAATATTCGACAGGTCACGGGTCATCGTTTTTCATCAGAAAATTGATTTTTGGAATGAAGAAAAATTGATTCTAAATGTCATTTGGAATGTGTCTCGTGTTGAATAACTACTTTTTAAAGCCTAAATGTGACCAAAATTGCCATTTTTACAGACTTTTTCTTCTACTCAGAAGCTTCTATTTCGACCAATTTCAGGCATTAAAATTACTCTAAACACACTTATTTTAGTTCCAAAAGTTATAATTCACATGCAATAGTCATTTACAGTCAAAAAATTAAACATTAAAAAATACCATTTCTGACCATCTGGAGAATATTCGACAGGTCACGGGTCATCGTTTTTCATCAGAAAATTGATTTTTTGGAATGAAGAAAAATTGATTCTAAATGTCATTTGGATTGTGCCTCGTGTTGAATAACTACTTTTTAAAGCCTCAATGTGACCAAAATTGCCATTTTTACAGACTTTTTCTCCTACTCAAAAGCTTCAATTTCGACAAATACCAGGCATTAAAATGACTCTAAACACACTTATTTTAGTTCCAAAAGTTATAATTCACATGCAATAGTCATTTACAGTCAAAAAATTAAACATTAAAAATTACCATTTCTGACCATCTGGAGAATATTCGACAGGTCACGGGTCATCGTTTTTCATCAGAAAATTGATTTTTTGGAATGAAGAAAAATTGATTCTAAATGTCATTTGGAATGTGTCTCGTGTTGAATAACTAGTTTTAAAAGCCTCAATGTGACCAAAATTGCCATTTTTACAGACTTTTTCTCCTACTCAGAAGCTTCTATTTTGACGAATTTCAGGCATTAAAATGACTCTAAACACACTTATTTTAGTTCCAAAAGTGATAATTCACATGCAATAGTCATATACAGTCAAAATATTTACCATTACAAAATTACCATTTCTGACCATCTGGAGAATATTCGACAGGTCACGGGTCATCGTTTTTCATCAGAAAATTGATTTTTGGAATGAAGAAAAATTGATTCAAAATGTCATTTGGATTGTGCCTCATGTTGAATAACTACTTTTTAAAGCCTCAATGTGACCAAATTTGCCATTTTTACAGACTTTTTCTCCTAGTCAGAAGCTTCTGTTTTGACCAATTTCAGGCATCAAAATGAATCTAAACACACTTATTTTAGTTCCAAAAGTGATAATTCACATCCAATCGTCATATACAGTCAAAATATTTACCATTAAAAAATTACCATTTCTAACCATCTGGAGAATATTCGACAGGTCACGGGTCATCGTTTTTCATCAGAAAATTGATTTTTGGAATGAAGAAAAATTGATTCTAAATGTCATTTGGAATGTGTCTCGTGTTGAATAACTACTTTTTAAAGCCTCAATGTGACCAAAATTGCCATTTTTACAGACTTTTTCTCCTACTCAGAAGCCTCTATTTCGACCAATTTCAGGCATTAAAATGACTCTAAACACACTTATTTTAGTTCCAAAAGTGATAATTCACATGCAATAGTCATTTATAGTCAAAAAATTAAACATTAAAAAATGACCATTTCTGACCATCTGGAGAATATTCGACAGGTCACGGGTCATCGTTTTTCATCAGAAAATGTATTTTTTGGAATGAAGAAAAATTGATTCTAAATGTCATTTAGATTGTGCCTCGTGTTGAATAACTACTTTTTAAGACCTCAATGTTACCAAAATTGCCATTTTTACAGACTTTTTCTCCTACTCAGAAGCTTCAATTTCGACCAATTTCAGGTATTAAAATGACTCTAAACACACTTATTTTAGTTCAAAAATTGATAAGTCACATGCAATAGTTATTTACAGTCAAAATATTTTACATTAAAAAATTACCATTTCTGACCGTCTGGAGAAAGTTCGACAGGTCACGGGTCATCGTTTTTCATCAGAAAATTGATTTTTTGGAATGAAGAAAAATTGATTCTAAATGTCATTTGGATTGTGCCTCGTGTTGAATAACAACTTTTTAAAGCCTCAATGTGACCAAATTTGCCATTTTTACAGACTTTTTCTCCTAGTCAGAAGCTTCTGTTTTGACCAATTTCAGGCATCAAAATGACTCTAAACACACTTATTTTAGTTCCAAAAGTGATAATTCACATGCAATAGTCATTTACAGTCATAAAATTAAACATTAAAAAATTACCATTTCTGACCATCTGGAGAATATTCGACAGGTCACGGGTCATCGTTTTTCATCAGAAAATTGATTTTTTGGAATGAAGAAAAATTGATTCTAAATGTCATTTGGATTGTGCCTCGTGTTGAATAACTACTTTTTAAAGCCTCAATGTGACCAAAATTGCCATTTTTACAGACTTTTTCTCCTACTCAGAAGCTTCAATTTCGACAAATATCAGGCATTAAAATGACTCTAAACACACTTATTTTAGTTCCAAACGTGATAATTCACATGCAATAGTCATTTACAGTCAAAATATTTAAAATTAAAAAATTACCATTTCTGACCATCTGGAGAACGTTCGACAGGTCACGGGTCATCATTTTTCATCAGAAAATGGATTTTTTGGTCTGTAGAAAAATTGATTTAAAATGTCATTTGGATTGTGGCTCATGTTGAATAACTACTTTTTAAGGCCTCACTGTGACCAAAATTGCCATTTTTACAGACTTTTTCTCCTACTCAGAAGCTTCTATTTCGACCAATTTCAGGCATTAAAATGACTCTAAACACACCTATTTTAGTTCCAAAAGTGATAATTCACATGCAATAGTCATTAACAGTTATAATATTTTACATTAAAAAATTACCATTTCTGACCATCTGGAGAATGTTCGACAGGTCACGGGTCATCATTTTTCATCAGAAAATGGATTTTTTGGTCTGTAGAAAAATTGATTTAAAATGTCATTTGGATTGTGCCTCATGTTGAATAACTACTTTTTAAGGTCTCAATGTGACCAAAATTGCCATTTTTACAGACTTTTTCTCCTACTCAGAAGCTTCTATTTTGACCAATTTCAGGCATTAAAATGACTCTAAACACACTTATTTTAGTTCCAAAAGTGATAATTCACATGCAATAGTCATTTATAGTCAAAAAATTAAACATTAAAAAATTACCATTTCTGACCATCTGGAGAATATTCGACAGGTCACGGGTCATCGTTTTTCATCAGAAAATTTATTTTTTGGAATGAAGAAAAATTGATTCTAAATGTCATTTAGATTGTGCCTCGTGTTGAATAACTACTTTTTAAGGCCTCAATGTTACCAAAATTGCCATTTTTACAGACTTTTTCTCCTACTCAGAAGCTTCAATTTCGACCAATTTCAGGTATTAAAATGACTCTAAACACATTTATTTTAGTTCAAAAATTGATAATTCACATGCAATAGTTATTTACAGTCAAAATATTTTACATTAAAAAATTACCATTTCTGACCGTCTGGAGAAAGTTCGACAGGTCACGGGTCATCGTTTTTCATCAGAAAATTGATTTTTTGGAATGAAGAAAAATTGATTCTAAATGTCATTTGGATTGTGCCTCGTGTTGAATAACTACTTTTTAAAGCCTCAATGTGACCAAATTTGCCATTTTTACAGACTTTTTCTCCTAGTCAGAAGCTTCTGTTTTGACCAATTTCAGGCATCAAAATAAATCTAAACACACTTATTTTAGTTCCAAAAGTGATAATTCACATGCAATCGTCATATACAGTCAAAATATTTACCATTAAAAAATTACCATTTCTGACCATCTGGAGAATATTCGACTGGTCACGGGTCATCGTTTTTCATCAGAAAATTGATATTTTGGAATGAAGAAAAATTGATTCTAAATGTCATTTGGATTGTGCCTCCTGTTGAATAACTACTTTTTAAAGCCTCAATGTGACCAAAATTGCCATTTTTACAGACTTTTTCTCCTACTCAGAAGCTTCAATTTCGACAAATATCAGGCATTAAAATGACTCTAAACACACTTATTTTAGTTCCAAACGTGATAATTCACATGCAATAGTCATTTAAAGTCAAAATATGTAAAATTAAAAAATTACCATTTCTGACCATCTGGAGAACGTTCGACAGGTCACGGGTCATCATTTTTCATCAGAAAATGGATTTTTTGGTCTGTAGAAAAATTGATTCAAAATGTCATTTGGATTGTGCCTCATGTTGAATAACTACTTTTTAAGGCCTCAATGTGACCAAAATTGCCATTTTTACAGACTTTTTCTCCTACACAGAAGCTTCTATTTTGACCAATTTCAGGCATTAAAATGACTCTAAACACACTTATTTTAGTTCCAAAAGTGATAATTCACATGCAATAGTCATATCCAGTCAAAATATTTACCATTACAAAATTACCATTTCTGACCATCTGGAGAATATTCGACAGGTCACGGGTCATCGTTTTCCATCAGAAAATTGATTTTTGGAATGAAGAAAAATTGATTCAAAATGTCATTTGGATTGTGCCTCATGTTGAATAACTTCTTTTTAAAGTCTCAATGTGACCAAAATTGCCATTTTTACAGACTTTTTCTTCTACTCAGAAGCTTCAATTTCGACCAATTTCAGGCATTAAAATTACTCTAAACACACTAATTTAGTTCCAAAAGTTATAATTCACATGCAATAGTCATTTACAGTCAAAAAATTAAACATTAAAAAATTACCATTTCTGACCATCTGGAGTATATTCGACAGGTCACGGGTCATCGTTTTTCATCAGAAAATTGATTTTTTGGAATGAAGAAAAATTGATTCTAAATGTCATTTGGATTGTGCCTCGTGTTGAATAACTACTTTTTAAAGCCTCAATGTGACCAAAATTGCCATTTTTACAGACTTTTTCTCCTACTCAGAAGCTTCAATTTCGACAAATATCAGGCATTAAAATGACTCTAAACACACTTATTTTAGTTCCAAACGTGATAATTCACATGCAATAGTCATTTACAGTCAAAATATTTAAAATTAAAAAATTACCATTTCTGACCATCTGGAGAACGTTCGACAGGTCACGGGTCATCGTTTTTCATCAGAAAATGGATTTTTTGGTCTGTAGAAAAATTAATTTAAAATGTCATTTGGATTGTGCCTCATGTGGAATAACTACTTTTTAAGGCCTCAATGTGACCAAAATTGCCATTTTTACAGACTTTTTCTCCTACTCAGAAGCTTCTATTTTGACCAATTTCAGGCATTAAAATGACTCTAAACACACTTATTTTAGTTCCAAAAGTGATAATTCACATGCAATAGTCATATACAGTCAAAATATTTACCATTACAAAATTACCATTTCTGACCATCTGGAGAATATTCGACAGGTCACGGGTCATCGTTTTTCATCAGAAAATTGATTTTTGGAATGAAGAAAAATTGATTCAAAATGTCATTTGGATTGTGCCTCATGTTGAATAACTACTTTTTAAAGCCTCAATGTGACCAAAATTGCCATTTTTACAGACTTTTTCTCCTACTCAGAAGCTTCTATTTTGACCAATTTCAGGCATTAAAATGACTCTAAACACACTTATTTTAGTTCCAAAAGTGATAATTCAAATTCAATAGTCATATACAGTCAAAATATTTACCATTAAAAAATTACCATTTCTAACAATCTGGAGAATATTCGACAGGTCACGGGTCATCGTTTTTCATCAGAAAATTGATTTTTTGGAATGAAAAAAAATTGAGTCTAAATGTCATTTGGAATGTGTCTCGTGTTAAATAACTACTTTTGAAAGCCTCAATGTGACCAAAATTGCCATTTTTACAGACTTTTTCTCCTACTCAGAAGCTTCAATTTCGACAAATATCAGGCATTAAAATTACTCTAAACACACCTATTTTAGTTCCAAAAGTGATAATTCACTTGCAATAGTCATTAACAGTCAATATATTTAACATTAAAAAATTACCATTTCTGACCATCTGGAGAACGTTCGACAGGTCACGGGTCATCGTTTTTCATCAGAAAATTGATTTTTTGGACTGTAGAAAAATTGATTCAAAATATCATTTGGATTGTGCCTCATGTTGAATAACTACTTTTTAAAGCCTCATTGTGACCAAAATTGCCATTTTTACAGACTTTTTCTCCTACTCAGAAGCCTCTATTTCGACCAATTTCAGGCATTAAAATGACTCTAAACACACTTATTTTAGTTCCAAAAGTGATAATTCACATGCAATAGTCATTTATAGTCAAAAAATTAAACATTAAAAAATTACTATTTCTGACCATCTGGAGAATATTCGACAGGTCACGGGTCATCGTTTTTCATCAGAAAATTTATTTTTTGGAATGAAGAAAAATTGATTCTAAATGTCATTTAGATTGTGCCTCGTGTTGAATAACTACTTTTTAAGACCTCAATGTTACCAAAATTGCCATTTTTACAGACTTTTTCTCCTACTCAGAAGCTTCAATTTCGACCAATTTCAGGTATTAAAATGACTCTAAACACACTTATTTTAGTTCAAAAATTGATAATTCACATGCAATAGTTATTTACAGTCAAAATATTTTACATTAAAAAATTACCATTTCTGACCGTCTGGAGAAAGTTCGACAGGTCACAGGTCATCGTTTTTCATCAGAAAATTGATTTTTTGGAATGAAGAAAAATTGATTCTAAATGTCATTTGGATTGTGCCTCGTGTTGAATAACTACTTTTTAAAGCCTCAATGTGACCAAATTTGCCATTTTTACAGACTTTTTCTCCTAGTCAGAAGCTTCTGTTTTGACCAATTTCAGGCATCAAAATGAATCTAAACACACTTATTTTAGTTCCAAAAGTGATAATTCACATGCAATCGTCATATACAGTCAAAATATTTACCATTAAAAAATTACCATTTCTGACCATCTGGAGAATATTCGACAGGTCACGGGTCATCGTTTTTCATCAGAAAATTGATATTTTGGAATGAAGAAAAATTGATTCTAAATGTCATTTGGATTGTGCCTCGTGTTGAATAACTACTTTTTAAAGCCTCAATGTGACCAAAATTGCCATTTTTACAGACTTTTTCTCCTACTCAGAAGCTTCAATTTCGACAAATATCAGGCATTAAAATGACTCTAAACACACTTATTTTAGTTCCAAACATGATAATTCACATGCAATACTCATTTACAGTCAAAATATGTCAAATTAAAAAATTTCCATTTCTGACCATCTGGAGAACGTTCGACAGGTCACGGGTCATCATTTTTCATCAGAAAATGGATTTTTTGGTCTGTAGAAAAATTGATTCAAAATGTCATTTGGATTGTGACTCATGTTGAATAACTACTTTTTAAGGCCTCAATGTGACCAAAATTGCCATTTTTACAGACTTTTTCTCCTACTCAGAAGCTTCTATTTTGACCAATTTCAGGCATTAAAATGACTCTAAACACACTTATTTTAGTTCCAAAAGTGATAATTCACATGCAATAGTCATATCCAGTCAAAATATTTACCATTACAAAATTACCATTTCTGACCATCTGGAGAATATTCGACAAGTCACGGGTCATCGTTTTCCATCAGAAAATTGATTTTTGGAATGAAGAAAAATTGATTCAAAATGTCATTTGGATTGTGCCTCATGTTGAATAACTTCTTTTTAAAGTCTCAATGTGACCAAAATTGCCATTTTTACAGACTTTTTCTTCTACTCAGAAGCTTCAATTTCGACCAATTTCAGGCATTAAAATTACTCTAAACACACTTATTTAGTTCCAAAAGTTATAATTCACATGCAATAGTCATTTACAGTAATAACATTAAACATTAAAAAATTACCATTTCTGACCATCTGGAGAATATTCAACAGGTCACGGGTCATCGTTTTTCATCAGAAAATTGATTTTTTGGAATGAAGAAAAATTGATTCTATATGTCATTTGGATTGTGCCTCGTGTTGAATAACTACTTTTTAAAGCCTCAATGTGACCAAAATTGCCATTTTTACAGACTTTTTCTCCTACTCAGAAGCTTCAATTTCGACAAATATCAGGCATTAAAATGACTCTAAACACACTTATTTTAGTTCCAAACGTGATAATTCACATGCAATAGTCATTTACAGTCAAAATATTTAAAATTAAAAAATTACCATTTCTGACCATCTGGAGAACGTTCGACAGGTCACTAATCATCGTTTTTCATCAGAAAATGGATTTTTTGGTCTGTAGAAAAATTGATTTAAAATGTCATTTGGATTGTGCCTCATGTTGAATAACTACTTTTTAAGGCCTCAATGTGACCAAAATTGCCATTTTTACAGACTTTTTCTCCTACTCAGAAGCTTCTATTTTGACGAATTTCAGGCATTAAAATGACTCTAAACACACTTATTTTAGTTCCAAAAGTGATAATTCACATGCAATAGTCATATACAGTCAAAATATTTACCATTACAAAATTACCATTTCTGACCATCTGGAGAATATTCGACAGGTCACGGGTCATCGTTTTTCATCAGAAAATTGATTTTTGGAATGAAGAAAAATTGATTCAAAATGTCATTTGGATTGTGCCTCATGTTGAATAACTACTTTTTAAAGCCTCAATGTGACCAAAATTGCCATTTTTACAGACTTTTTCTCCTACTCAGAAGCTTCAATTTCGACAAATATCAGGCATTAAAATTACTCTAAACACACCTATTTTAGATCCAAAAGTGATAATTCACATGCAATAGTCATTAACAGTCAATATATTTAACATTAAAAAATTACCATTTCTGACCATCTGGAGAACGTTCGACAGGTCACGGGTCATCGTTTTTCATCAGAAAATTGATTTTTTGGACTGTAGTAAAATGTATTCAAAATATCATTTGGATTGTGCCTCATGTTGAATAACTACTTTTTAAAGCCTCATTGTGACCAAAATTGCCATTTTTACAGACTTTTTCTCCTACTTAGAAGCCTCTATTTCGACCTATTTCAGGCATTAAAATGACTCTAAACACACTTATTTTAGTTCCAAAAGTGATAATTCAAATGCAATAGTCATATACAGTCAAAATATTTACCATTAAAAAATTACCATTTCTAATCATCTGGAGAATATTCGACAGGTCACGGGTCATCGTTTTTCATCAGAAAATTGAGTTTTTTAGAATGAAAAAAAATTGAGTCTAAATGTCATTTGGAATGTGTCTCGTGTTGAATAACTACTTTTTAAAGCCTCAATGTGACCAAAATTGCCATTTTTACAGACTTTTTCTCCTACTCAGAAGCTTCAATTTCGACAAATATCAGGCATTGAAATTACTCTAAACACACCTATTTTAGTTCCAAAAGTGATAATTCTCATGCAATAGTCATTAACAGTCAATATATTTAACATTAAAAAATTACCATTTCTGACCATCTGGAGAACGTTCGACAGGTCACGGGTCATCGTTTTTCATCAGAAAATTGATTTTTTGGACTGTAGAAAAATTGATTCAAAATATCATTTGGATTGTGCCTCATGTTGAATAACTACTTTTCAAAGCCTCATTGTGACCAAAATTGCCATTTTTACAGACTTTTTCTTCTACTCAGAAGCTTCTATTTCGACCAATTTCAGGCATTAAAATTACTCTAAACACACTTATTTTAGTTCCAAAAGTGATAATTCACATGCAATAGTCATTTACAGTCAAAAAATTAAACATTAAAAAATTAACATTTCTGACCATCTGGAGAATATTCGACAGGTCACGGGTCATCGTTTTTCATCAGAAAATTGATTTTTTGGAATGAAGAAAAATTGATTCTAAATGTCATTTGGATTGTGCCTCGTGTTGAATAACTACTTTTTAAAGCCTCAATGTGACCAAAATTGCAATTTTTACAGACTTTTTCTCTTACTCAGAAGCTTCAATTTCGACAAATATCAGGCATTAAAATGACTCTAAACACACTTATTTTAGTTCCAAAAGTGATAATTCACATGCAACAGTCATTAACAGTCAATATATTTAACATTAAAAAATTACCATTTCTGACCATCCGGAGAACGTTCGACAGGTCACGGGTCATCGTTTTTCATCAGAAAATTGATTTTTTGGACTGTAGAAAAATTGATTCAAAATATCATTTGGATTGTGCCTCATGTTGAATAACTACTTTTTAAAGCCTCATTGTGACCAAAATTGCCATTTTTACAGACTTTTTCTCCTACTCAGAAGCCTCTATTTCGACCAATTTCAGGCATTAAAATGACTCTAAACACACTTATTTTAGTTCCAAAAGTGATAATTCACATGCAATAGTCATTTATAGTCAAAAAATTAAACATGAAAAAATTACCATTTCTGACCATCTGGAGAATATTCGACAGGTCACGGGTCATCGTTTTTCATCAGAAAATTTATTTTTTGGAATGAAGAAAAATTGATTCTAAATGTCATTTAGATTGTGCCTCGTGTTGAATAACTACTTTTTAAGGCCTCAATGTTACCAAAATTGCCATTTTTACAGACTTTTTCCCCTACTCAGAAGCTTCAATCTCGACCAATTTCAGGTATTAAAATGACTCTAAACACACTTATTTTAGTTCAAAAATTGATAATTCACATGCAATAGTTATTTACAGTCAAAATATTTTACATTAAAAAATTACCATTTCTGACCGTCTGGAGAAAGTTCGACAGGTCACGGGTCATCGTTTTTCATCAGAAAATTGATTTTTTGGAATGAAGAAAAATTGATTCTAAATGTCATTTGGATTGTGCCTCGTGTTGAATAACTACTTTTTAAAGCCTCAATGTGACCAAATTTGCCATTTTTACAGACTTTTTCTCCTACTCAGAAGCTTCTGTTTTGACCAATTTCAGGCATCAAAATGAATCTAAACACACTTATTTTAGTTCCAAAAGTGATAATTCACATGCAATCATCATATACAGTCAAAATATTTACCATTAAAAAATTACCATTTCTGACCATCTGGAGAATATTCGACAGGTCACGGGTCATCGTTTTTCATCAGAAAATTGATTTTTGGAATGAAGAAAAATTGATTCTAAATGTCATTTGGAATGTGTCTCGTGTTGAATAACTACTTTTTAAAGCCTCAATGTGACCAAAATTGCCATTTTTACAGACTTTTTCTTCTACTCAGAAGCTTCTATTTCGACCAATTTCAGGCATTAAAATTACTCTAAACACACTTATTTTAGTTCCAAAAGTTATAATTCACATGCAATAGTCATTTACAGTCAAAAAATTAAACATTAAAAAATTACCATTTCTGACCATCTGGAGAATATTCGACAGGTCACGGGTCATCGTTTTTCATCAGAAAATTGATTTTTTGGAATGAAGAAAAATTGATTCTAAATGTCATTTGGATTGTGCCTCGTGTTGAATAACTACTTTTTAAAGCCTCAATGTGACCAAAATTGCCATTTTTACAGACTTTTTCTCCTACTCAAAAGCTTCAATTTCGACAAATACCAGGCATTAAAATGACTCTAAACACACTTATTTTAGTTCCAAAAGTTATAATTCACATGCAATAGTCATTTACAGTCAAAAAATTAAACATTAAAAAATTACCATTTCTGACCATCTGGAGAATATTCGACAGGTCACGGGTCATCGTTTTTCATCAGAAAATTGATTTTTTGGAATGAAGAAAAATTGATTCTAAATGTCATTTGGAATGTGTCTCGTGTTGAATAACTAGTTTTAAAAGCCTCAATGTGACCAAAATTGCCATTTTTACAGACTTTTTCTCCTACTCAGAAGCTTCTATTTTGACGAATTTCAGGCATTAAAATGACTCTAAACACACTTATTTTAGTTCCAAAAGTGATAATTCACATGCAATAGTCATATACAGTCAAAATATTTACCATTACAAAATTACCATTTCTGACCATCTGGAGAATATTCGACAGGTCACGGGTCATCGTTTTTCATCAGAAAATTGATTTTTGGAATGAAGAAAAATTGATTCAAAATGTCATTTGGATTGTGCCTCATGTTGAATAACTACTTTTTAAAGCCTCAATGTGACCAAATTTGCCATTTTTACAGACTTTTTCTCCTAGTCAGAAGCTTCTGTTTTGACCAATTTCAGGCATCAAAATGAATCTAAACACACTTATTTTAGTTCCAAAAGTGATAATTCACATGCAATAGTCATTTATAGTCAAAAAATTAAACATTAAAAAATGACCATTTCTGAACATCTGGAGAATATTCGACAGGTCACGGGTCATCGTTTTTCATCAGAAAATGTATTTTTTGGAATGAAGAAAAATTGATTCTAAATGTCATTTAGATTGTGCCTCGTGTTGAATAACTACTTTTTAAGGCCTCAATGTTACCAAAATTGCCATTTTTACAGACTTTTTCCCCTACTCAGAAGCTTCAATTTCGACCAATTTCAGGTATTAAAATGACTCTAAACACACTTATTTTAGTTCAAAAATTGATAATTCACATGCAATAGTTATTTACAGTCAAAATATTTTACATTAAAAAATTACCATTTCTGACCGTCTGGAGAAAGTTCGACAGGTCACGGGTCATCGTTTTTCATCAGAAAATTGATTTTTTGGAATGAAGAAAAATTGATTCTAAATGTCATTTGGATTGTGCCTTGTGTTGAATAACAACTTTTTAAAGCCTCAATGTGACCAAATTTGCCATTTTTACAGACTTTTTCTCCTAGTCAGAAGCTTATGTTTTGACCAATTTCAGGCATCAAAATGACTCTAAACACACTTATTTTAGTTCCAAAAGTGATAATTCACATGCAATAGTCATTTACAGTCATAAAATTAAACATTAAAAAATTACCATTTCTGACCATCTGGAGAATATTCGACAGGTCACGGGTCATCGTTTTTCATCAGAAAATTGATTTTTTGGAATGAAGAAAAATTGATTCTAAATGTCATTTGGATTGTGCCTCGTGTTGAATAACTACTTTTTAAAGCCTCAATGTGACCAAAATTGCCATTTTTACAGACTTTTTCTCCTACTCAGAAGCTTCAATTTCGACAAATATCAGGCATTAAAATGACTCTAAACACACTTATTTTAGTTCCAAACGTGATAATTCACATGCAACAGTCATTAACAGTCAATATATTTAACATTAAAAAATTACCATTTCTGACCATCCGGAGAACGTTCGACAGGTCACGGGTCATCGTTTTTCATCAGAAAATTGATTTTTTGGACTGTAGAAAAATTGATTCAAAATATCATTTGGATTGTGCCTCATGTTGAATAACTACTTTTTAAAGCCTCATTGTGACCAAAATTGCCATTTTTACAGACTTTTTCTCCTACTCAGAAGCCTCTATTTCGACCAATTTCAGGCATTAAAATGACTCTAAACACACTTATTTTAGTTCCAAAAGTGATAATTCACATGCAATAGTCATTTATAGTCAAAAAATTAAACATTAAAAAATTACCATTTCTGACCATCTGGAGAATATTCGACAGGTCACGGGTCATCGTTTTTCATCAGAAAATTTATTTTTTGGAATGAAGAAAAATTGATTCTAAATGTCATTTAGATTGTGCCTCGTGTTGAATAACTACTTTTTAAGGCCTCAATGTTACCAAAATTGCCATTTTTACAGACTTTTTCCCCTACTCAGAAGCTTCAATCTCGACCAATTTCAGGTATTAAAATGACTCTAAACACACTTATTTTAGTTCAAAAATTGATAATTCACATGCAATAGTTATTTACAGTCAAAATATTTTACATTAAAAAATTACCATTTCTGACCGTCTGGAGAAAGTTCGACAGGTCACGGGTCATCGTTTTTCATCAGAAAATTGATTTTTTGGAATGAAGAAAAATTGATTCTAAATGTCATTTGGATTGTGCCTCGTGTTGAATAACTACTTTTTAAAGCCTCAATGTGACCAAATTTGCCATTTTTACAGACTTTTTCTCCTACTCAGAAGCTTCTGTTTTGACCAATTTCAGGCATCAAAATGAATCTAAACACACTTATTTTAGTTCCAAAAGTGATAATTCACATGCAATCATCATATACAGTCAAAATATTTACCATTAAAAAATTACCATTTCTGACCATCTGGAGAATATTCGACAGGTCACGGGTCATCGTTTTTCATCAGAAAATTGATTTTTGGAATGAAGAAAAATTGATTCTAAATGTCATTTGGAATGTGTCTCGTGTTGAATAACTACTTTTTAAAGCCTCAATGTGACCAAAATTGCCATTTTTACAGACTTTTTCTTCTACTCAGAAGCTTCTATTTCGACCAATTTCAGGCATTAAAATTACTCTAAACACACTTATTTTAGTTCCAAAAGTTATAATTCACATGCAATAGTCATTTACAGTCAAAAAATTAAACATTAAAAAATTACCATTTCTGACCATCTGGAGAATATTCGACAGGTCACGGGTCATCGTTTTTCATCAGAAAATTGATTTTTTGGAATGAAGAAAAATTGATTCTAAATGTCATTTGGATTGTGCCTCATGTTGAATAACTACTTTTTAAAGCCTCAATGTGACCAAAATTGCCATTTTTACAGACTTTTTCTCCTACTCAAAAGCTTCAATTTCGACAAATACCAGGCATTAAAATGACTCTAAACACACTTATTTTAGTTCCAAAAGTTATAATTCACATGCAATAGTCATTTACAGTCAAAAAATTAAACATTAAAAAATTACCATTTCTGACCATCTGGAGAATATTCGACAGGTCACGGGTCATCGTTTTTCATCAGAAAATTGATTTTTTGGAATGAAGAAAAATTGATTCTAAATGTCATTTGGAATGTGTCTCGTGTTGAATAACTAGTTTTAAAAGCCTCAATGTGACCAAAATTGCCATTTTTACAGACTTTTTCTCCTACTCAGAAGCTTCTATTTTGACGAATTTCAGGCATTAAAATGACTCTAAACACACTTATTTTAGTTCCAAAAGTGATAATTCACATGCAATAGTCATATACAGTCAAAATATTTACCATTACAAAATTACCATTTCTGACCATCTGGAGAATATTCGACAGGTCACGGGTCATCGTTTTTCATCAGAAAATTGATTTTTGGAATGAAGAAAAATTGATTCAAAATGTCATTTGGATTGTGCCTCATGTTGAATAACTACTTTTTAAAGCCTCAATGTGACCAAATTTGCCATTTTTACAGACTTTTTCTCCTAGTCAGAAGCTTCTGTTTTGACCAATTTCAGGCATCAAAATGAATCTAAACACACTTATTTTAGTTCCAAAAGTGATAATTCACATGCAATAGTCATTTATAGTCAAAAAATTAAACATTAAAAAATGACCATTTCTGAACATCTGGAGAATATTCGACAGGTCACGGGTCATCGTTTTTCATCAGAAAATGTATTTTTTGGAATGAAGAAAAATTGATTCTAAATGTCATTTAGATTGTGCCTCGTGTTGAATAACTACTTTTTAAGGCCTCAATGTTACCAAAATTGCCATTTTTACAGACTTTTTCCCCTACTCAGAAGCTTCAATTTCGACCAATTTCAGGTATTAAAATGACTCTAAACACACTTATTTTAGTTCAAAAATTGATAATTCACATGCAATAGTTATTTACAGTCAAAATATTTTACATTAAAAAATTACCATTTCTGACCGTCTGGAGAAAGTTCGACAGGTCACGGGTCATCGTTTTTCATCAGAAAATTGATTTTTTGGAATGAAGAAAAATTGATTCTAAATGTCATTTGGATTGTGCCTCGTGTTGAATAACAACTTTTTAAAGCCTCAATGTGACCAAATTTGCCATTTTTACAGACTTTTTCTCCTAGTCAGAAGCTTCTGTTTTTACCAATTTCAGGCATCAAAATGACTCTAAACACACTTATTTTAGTTCCAAAAGTGATAATTCACATGCAATAGTCATTTACAGTCATAAAATTAAACATTAAAAAATTACCATTTCTGACCATCTGGAGAATATTCGACAGGTCACGGGTCATCGTTTTTCATCAGAAAATTGATTTTTTGGAATGAAGAAAAATTGATTCTAAATGTCATTTGGATTGTGCCTCGTGTTGAATAACTACTTTTTAAAGCCTCAATGTGACCAAAATTGCCATTTTTACAGACTTTTTCTCCTACTCAGAAGCTTCAATTTCGACAAATATCAGGCATTAAAATGACTCTAAACACACTTATTTTAGTTCCAAACGTGATAATTCACATGCAACAGTCATTAACAGTCAATATATTTAACATTAAAAAATTACCATTTCTGACCATCCGGAGAACGTTCGACAGGTCACGGGTCATCGTTTTTCATCAGAAAATTGATTTTTTGGACTGTAGAAAAATTGATTCAAAATATCATTTGGATTGTGCCTCATGTTGAATAACTACTTTTTAAAGCCTCATTGTGACCAAAATTGCCATTTTTACAGACTTTTTCTCCTACTCAGAAGCCTCTATTTCGACCAATTTCAGGCATTAAAATGACTCTAAACACACTTATTTTAGTTCCAAAAGTGATAATTCACATGCAATAGTCATTTATAGTCAAAAAATTAAACATTAAAAAATTACCATTTCTGACCATCTGGAGAATATTCGACAGGTCACGGGTCATCGTTTTTCATCAGAAAATGTATTTTTTGGAATGAAGAAAAATTGATTCTAAATGTCATTTAGATTGTGCCTCGTGTTGAATAACTACTTTTTAAGGCCTCAATGTTACCAAAATTGCCATTTTTACAGACTTTTTCCCCTACTCAGAAGCTTCAATCTCGACCAATTTCAGGTATTAAAATGACTCTAAACACACTTATTTTAGTTCAAAAATTGATAATTCACATGCAATAGTTATTTACAGTCAAAATATTTTACATTAAAAAATTACCATTTCTGACCGTCTGGAGAAAGTTCGACAGGTCACGGGTCATCGTTTTTCATCAGAAAATTGATTTTTTGGAATGAAGAAAAATTGATTCTAAATGTCATTTGGATTGTGCCTCGTGTTGAATAACTACTTTTTAAAGCCTCAATGTGACCAAATTTGCCATTTTTACAGACTTTTTCTCCTACTCAGAAGCTTCTGTTTTGACCAATTTCAGGCATCAAAATGAATCTAAACACACTTATTTTAGTTCCAAAAGTGATAATTCACATGCAATCATCATATACAGTCAAAATATTTACCATTAAAAAATTACCATTTCTGACCATCTGGAGAATATTCGACAGGTCACGGGTCATCGTTTTTCATCAGAAAATAGATTTTTGGAATGAAGAAAAATTGATTCTAAATGTCATTTGGAATGTGTCTCGTGTTGAATAACTACTTTTTAAAGCCTCAATGTGACCAAAATTGCCATTTTTACAGACTTTTTCTTCTACTCAGAAGCTTCTATTTCGACCAATTTCAGGCATTAAAATTACTCTAAACACACTTATTTTAGTTCCAAAAGTTATAATTCACATGCAATAGTCATTTACAGTCAAAAAATTAAACATTAAAAAATTACCATTTCTGACCATCTGGAGAATATTCGACAGGTCACGGGTCATCGTTTTTCATCAGAAAATTGATTTTTTGGAATGAAGAAAAATTGATTCTAAATGTCATTTGGATTGTGCCTCATGTTGAATAACTACTTTTTAAAGCCTCAATGTGACCAAAATTGCCATTTTTACAGACTTTTTCTCCTACTCAAAAGCTTCAATTTTGACAAATACCAGGCATTAAAATGACTCTAAACACACTTATTTTAGTTCCAAAAGTTATAATTCACATGCAATAGTCATTTACAGTCAAAAAATTAAACATTAAAAAATTACCATTTCTGACCATCTGGAGAATATTCGACAGGTCACGGGTCATCGTTTTTCATCAGAAAATTGATTTTTTGGAATGAAGAAAAATTGATTCTAAATGTCATTTGGAATGTGTCTCGTGTTGAATAACTAGTTTTAAAAGCCTCAATGTGACCAAAATTGCCATTTTTACAGACTTTTTCTCCTACTCAGAAGCCTCTATTTCGACCAATTTCAGGCATTAAAATGACTCTAAACACACTTATTTTAGTTCCAAACGTGATAATTCACATGCAATAGTCATTTACAGTCAAAATATTTAAAATTAAAAAATTACCATTTCTGACCATCTGGAGAACCTTCGACAGGTCACGGGTCATCATTTTTCATCAGAAAATAGATTTTTTGGTCTGTAGAAAAATTGATTCAAAATGTCATTTGGATTGTGCCTCATGTTGAATAACTACTTTTTAAGGCCTCAATGTGACCAAAATTGCCATTTTTACAGACTTTTTCTCCTACTCAGAAGCTTCTATTTTGACCAATTTCAGGCATTAAAATGACTCTAAACACACTTATTTTAGTTCCAAAAGTGATAATTCACATGCAATAGTCATATCCAGTCAAAATATTTACCATTACAAGATTACCATTTCTGACCATCTGGAGAACGTTCGACAGGTCACGGGTCATCGTTTTTCATCAGAAAATGGATTTTTTGGTCTGTCGAAAAATTGATTTAAAATGTCATTTGGATTGTGGCTCATGTTGAATAACTACTTTTTAAGGCCTCAATGTGACCAAAATTGCCATTTTTACAGACTTTTTCTCCTACTCAGAAGCTTCTATTTCGACCAATTTCAGGCATTAAAATTACTCTAAACACACCTATTTTAGTTCCAAAAGTGATAATTCACATGCAATAGTCATTAACAGTTATAATATTTTACATTAAAAAATTACCATTTCTGACCATCTGGAGAATGTTCGACAGGTCACGGGTTATCATTTTTCATCAGAAAATGGATTTTTTGGTCTGTAGAAAAATTGATTTAAAATGTCATTTGGATTGTGCCTCATGTTGAATAACTACTTTTTAAGGTCTCAATGTGACCAAAATTGCCATTTTTACAGACTTTTTCTCCTACTCAGAAGCTTCTATTTTGACCAATTTCAGGCATTAAAATGACTCTAAACACACTTATTTTAGTTCCAAAAGTGATAATTCACATGCAATAGTCATATACAGTCAAAATATTTACCATTACAAAATTACCATTTCTGACCATCTGGAGAATATTCGACAGGTCACGGGTCATCGTTTTTCATCAGACAATTGATTTTTGGAATGAAGAAAAATTGATTCAAAATGTCATTTGGATTGTGCCTCATGTTGAATAACTTCTTTTTAAAGTCTCAATGTGACCAAAATTGCCATTTTTACAGACTTTTTCTCCTACTCAGAAGCTTCTATTTTGACCAATTTCAGGCATTAAAATGACTCTAAACACACTTACTTTAGTTCCGAAAGTGATAATTCACATGCAATAGTTATTTACAGTCAAAATATTTTACATTAAAAAATTACCATTTCTGACCGCCTGGAGAAAGTTTGACAGGTCACGGGTCATCGTTTTTCATCAGAAAAGTGATTTCTTGGACTGTAGAAAAATTGATTCAAAATGTCATTTGGATTGTGCCTCATGTTGAATAACTTCGTTTTAAAGCCTCAATGTGACCAAAATTGCCATTTTTACAGACTTTTTCTTCTACTCAGAAGCTTCTATTTCGACCAATTTCAGGCATTAAAATTACTCTAAACACACTTATTTTAGTTCCAAAAGTGATAATTCACATGCAACAGTCATTAACAGTTATAATATTTTACATTAAAAAATTACCATTTCTGACCATCTGGAGAACGTTCGACAGGTCACGGGTCATCATTTTTCATCAGAAAATGGATTTTTTGGTCTGTAGAAAAATTGATTCAAAATGTCATTTGGATTGTGCCTCATGTTGAATAACTACTTTTTAAGGCCTCAATGTGACCAAAATTGCCATTTTTACAGACTTTTTCTCCTACTCAGAAGCTTCTATTTTGACCAATTTCAGGCATTAAAATGACTCTAAACACACTTATTTTAGTTCCAAAAGTGATAATTCAAATGCAATAGTCATATACAGTCAAAATATTTACCATTAAAAAATTACCATTTCTAACAATCTGGAGAATATTCGACAGGTCACGGGTCATCGTTTTTCATCAGAAAATTTATTTTTTGGAATGAAGAAAAATTGATTCTAAATGTCATTTAGATTGTGCCTCGTGTTGAATAACTACTTTTTAAGGCCTCAATGTTACCAAAATTGCCATTTTTACAGACTTTTTCTCCTACTCAGAAGCTTCAATTTCGACCAATTTCAGGTATTAAAATGACTCTAAACACACTTATTTTAGTTCAAAAATTGATAATTCACATGCAATAGTTATTTACAGTCAAAATATTTTACATTAAAAAATTACCATTTCTGACCGTCTGGAGAAAGTTCGACAGGTCACGGGTCATCGTTTTTCATCAGAAAATTGATTTTTTGGAATGAAGAAAAATTGATTCTAAATGTCATTTGGATTGTGCCTCGTGTTGAATAACTACTTTTTAAAGCCTCAATGTGACCAAATTTGCCATTTTTACAGACTTTTTCTCCTAGTCAGAAGCTTCTGTTTTGACCAATTTCAGGCATCAAAATGACTCTAAACACACTTATTTTAGTTCCAAAAGTGATAATTCACATGCAATAGTCATATCCAGTCAAAATATTTACCATTACAAAATTACCATTTCTGACCATCTGGAGAATATTCGACAGGTCACGGGTCATCGTTTTCCATCAGAAAATTGATTTTTGGAATGAAGAAAAATTGATTCTAAATGTCATTTGGATTGTGCCTCGTGTTGAATAACTACTTTTTAAAGCCTCAATGTGACCAAAATTGCCATTTTTACAGACTTTTTCTCCTACTCAGAAGCTTCAATTTCGACAACTATCAGGCATTAAAATGACTCTAAACACACTTATTTTAGTTCCAAACGTGATAATTCACATGCAATAGTCATTTAAAGTCAAAATATGTAAAATTAAAAAATTACCATTTCTGACCATCTGGAGAACGTTCGACAGGTCACGGGTCATCATTTTTCATCAGAAAATGGATTTTTTGGTCTGTAGAAAAATTGATTCAAAATGTCATTTGGATTGTGCCTCATGTTGAATAACTACTTTTTAAGGCCTCAATGTGACCAAAATTGCCATTTTTACAGACTTTTTCTCCTACTCAGAAGCTTCTATTTTGACCAATTTCAGGCATTAAAATGACTCTAAACACACTTATTTTAGTTCCAAAAGTGATAATTCACATGCAATAGTCATATCCAGTCAAAATATTTACCATTACAAAATTACCATTTCTGACCATCTGGAGAATATTCGACAGGTCACGGGTCATCGTTTTCCATCAGAAAATTGATTTTTGGAATGAAGAAAAATTGATTCAAAATGTCATTTGGATTGTGCCTCATGTTGAATAACTTCTTTTTAAAGTCTCAATGTGACCAAAATTGCCATTTTTACAGACTTTTTCTTCTACTCAGAAGCTTCAATTTCGACCAATTTCAGGCATTAAAATTACTCTAAACACACTTATTTAGTTCCAAAAGTTATAATTCACATGCAATAGTCATTTACAGTCAAAAAATTAAAAATTAAAAAATTACCATTTCTGACCATCTGGAGAATATTCGACAGGTCACGGGTCATCGTTTTTCATCAGAAAATTGATTTTTTGGAATGAAGAAAAATTGATTCTAAATGTCATTTGGATTGTGCCTCGTGTTGAATAACTACTTTTTAAAGCCTCAATGTGACCAAAATTGCCATTTTTACAGACTTTTTCTCCTACTCAGAAGCTTCAATTTCGACAAATATCAGGCATTAAAATGACTCTAAACACACTTATTTTAGTTCCAAACGTGATAATTCACATGCAATAGTCATATCCAGTCAAAATATTTACCATTACAAAATTACCATTTCTGACCATCTGGAGAATATTCGACAGGTCACGGGTCATCGTTTTCCATCAGAAAATTGATTTTTGGAATGAAGAAAAATTGATTCAAAATGTCATTTGGATTGTGCCTCATGTTGAATAACTTCTTTTTAAAGTCTCAATGTGACCAAAATTGCCATTTTTACAGACTTTTTCTTCTACTCAGAAGCTTCAATTTCGACCAATTTCAGGCATTAAAATTACTCTAAACACACTTATTTAGTTCCAAAAGTTATAATTTACATGCAATAGTCATTTACAGTCAAAAAATTAAACATTAAAAAATTACCATTTCTGACCATCTGGAGAATATTCGACAGGTCACGGGTCATCGTTTTTCATCAGAAAATTGATTTTTTGGAATGAAGAAAAATTGATTCTAAATGTCATTTGGATTGTGCCTCGTGTTGAATAACTACTTTTTAAAGCCTCAATGTGACCAAAATTGCCATTTTTACAGACTTTTTCTCCTACTCAGAAGCTTCAATTTCGACAAATATCAGGCATTAAAATGACTCTAAACACACTTATTTTAGTTCCAAACGTGATAATTCACATGCAATAGTCATTTACAGTCAAAATATTTAAAATTAAAAAATTACCATTTCTGACCATCTGGAGAACGTTCGACAGGTCACGGGTCATCGTTTTTCATCAGAAAATGGATTTTTTGGTCTGTAGAAAAATTGATTTAAAATGTCATTTGGATTGTGCCTCATGTGGAATAACTACTTTTTAAGGCCTCAATGTGACCAAAATTGCCATTTTTACAGACTTTTTCTCCTACTCAGAAGCTTCAATTTCGACCAATTTCAGGTATTAAAATGACTCTAAACACACTTATTTTAGTTCAAAAATTGATAATTCACATGCAATAGTTATTTACAGTCAAAATATTTTACATTAAAAAATTACCATTTCTGACCATCTGGAGAACGTTCGACAGGTCACGGGTCATCGTTTTTCATCAGAAAATGGATTTTTTGGTCTGTAGAAAAATTGATTTAAAATGTCATTTGGATTGTGCCTCATGTGGAATAACTACTTTTTAAGGCCTCAATGTGACCAAAATTGCCATTTTTACAGACTTTTTCTCCTACTCAGAAGCTTCAATTTCGACCAATTTCAGGTATTAAAATGACTCTAAACACACTTATTTTAGTTCAAAAATTGATAATTCACATGCAATAGTTATTTACAGTCAAAATATTTTACATTAAAAAATTACCATTTCTGACCGTCTGGAGAAAGTTCGACAGGTCACGGGTCATCGTTTTTCATCAGAAAATTGATTTTTTGGAATGAAGAAAAATTGATTCTAAATGTCATTTGGATTGTGCCTCGTGTTGAATAACTACTTTTTAAAGCCTCAATGTGACCAAATTTGCCATTTTTACAGACTTTTTCTCCTAGTCAGAAGCTTCTGTTTTGACCAATTTCAGGCATCAAAATGACTCTAAACACACTTATTTTAGTTCCAAAAGTGATAATTCACATGCAATAGTCATATCCAGTCAAAATATTTACCATTACAAAATTACCATTTCTGACCATCTGGAGAATATTCGACAGGTCACGGGTCATCGTTTTCCATCAGAAAATTGATTTTTGGAATAAAGAAAAATTGATTCTAAATGTCATTTGGATTGTGCCTCGTGTTGAATAACTACTTTTTAAAGCCTCAATGTGACCAAAATTGCCATTTTTACAGACTTTTTCTCCTACTCAGAAGCTTCAATTTCGACAACTATCAGGCATTAAAATGACTCTAAACACACTTATTTTAGTTCCAAACGTGATAATTCACATGCAATAGTCATTTAAAGTCAAAATATGTAAAATTAAAAAATTACCATTTCTGACCATCTGGAGAACGTTCGACAGGTCACGGGTCATCATTTTTCATCAGAAAATGGATTTTTTGGTCTGTAGAAAAATTGATTCAAAATGTCATTTGGATTGTGCCTCATGTTGAATAACTACTTTTTAAGGCCTCAATGTGACCAAAATTGCCATTTTTACAGACTTTTTCTCCTACTCAGAAGCTTCTATTTTGACCAATTTCAGGCATTAAAATGACTCTAAACACACTTATTTTAGTTCCAAAAGTGATAATTCACATGCAATAGTCATATCCAGTCAAAATATTTACCATTACAAAATTACCATTTCTGACCATCTGGAGAATATTCGACAGGTCACGGGTCATCGTTTTCCATCAGAAAATTGATTTTTGGAATGAAGAAAAATTGATTCAAAATGTCATTTGGATTGTGCCTCATGTTGAATAACTTCTTTTTAAAGTCTCAATGTGACCAAAATTGCCATTTTTACAGACTTTTTCTTCTACTCAGAAGCTTCAATTTCGACCAATTTCAGGCATTAAAATTACTCTAAACACACTTATTTAGTTCCAAAAGTTATAATTCACATGCAATAGTCATTTACAGTCAAAAAATTAAACATTAAAAAATTACCATTTCTGACCATCTGGAGAATATTCGACAGGTCACGGGTCATCGTTTTTCATCAGAAAATTGATTTTTTGGAATGAAGAAAAATTGATTCTAAATGTCATTTGGATTGTGCCTCGTGTTGAATAACTACTTTTTAAAGCCTCAATGTGACCAAAATTGCCATTTTTACAGACTTTTTCTCCTACTCAGAAGCTTCAATTTCGACAAATATCAGGCATTAAAATGACTCTAAACACACTTATTTTAGTTCCAAACGTGATAATTCACATGCAATAGTCATATCCAGTCAAAATATTTACCATTACAAAATTACCATTTCTGACCATCTGGAGAATATTCGACAGGTCACGGGTCATCGTTTTCCATCAGAAAATTGATTTTTGGAATGAAGAAAAATTGATTCAAAATGTCATTTGGATTGTGCCTCATGTTGAATAACTTCTTTTTAAAGTCTCAATGTGACCAAAATTGCCATTTTTACAGACTTTTTCTTCTACTCAGAAGCTTCAATTTCGACCAATTTCAGGCATTAAAATTACTCTAAACACACTTATTTAGTTCCAAAAGTTATAATTTACATGCAATAGTCATTTACAGTCAAAAAATTAAACATTAAAAAATTACCATTTCTGACCATCTGGAGAATATTCGACAGGTCACGGGTCATCGTTTTTCATCAGAAAATTGATTTTTTGGAATGAAGAAAAATTGATTCTAAATGTCATTTGGATTGTGCCTCGTGTTGAATAACTACTTTTTAAAGCCTCAATGTGACCAAAATTGCCATTTTTACAGACTTTTTCTCCTACTCAGAAGCTTCAATTTCGACAAATATCAGGCATTAAAATGACTCTAAACACACTTATTTTAGTTCCAAACGTGATAATTCACATGCAATAGTCATTTACAGTCAAAATATTTAAAATTAAAAAATTACCATTTCTGACCATCTGGAGAACGTTCGACAGGTCACGGGTCATCGTTTTTCATCAGAAAATTGATTTTTGGAATGAAGAAATATTGATTCAAAATGTCATTTGGATTGTGCCTCATGTTGAATAACTACTTTTTAAAGCCTCAATGTGACCAAAATTGCCATTTTTACAGACTTTTTCTCCTACTCAGAAGCTTCTATTTTGACCAATTTCAGGCATTAAAATGACTCTAAACACACTTATTTTAGTTCCAAAAGTGATAATTCAAATTCAATAGTCATATACAGTCAAAATATTTACCATTAAAAAATTACCATTTCTAACAATCTGGAGAATATTCGACAGGTCACGGGTCATCGTTTTTCATCAGAAAATTGATTTTTTGGAATGAAAAAAAATTGAGTCTAAATGTCATTTGGAATGTGTCTCGTGTTGAATAACTACTTTTTAAAGCCTCAATGTGACCAAAATTGCCATTTTTACAGACTTTTTCTCCTACTCAGAAGCTTCAATTTCGACAAATATCAGGCATTAAAATTACTCTAAACACACCTATTTTAGTTCCAAAAGTGATAATTCACTTGCAATAGTCATTAACAGTCAATATATTTAACATTAAAAAATTACCATTTCTGACCATCTGGAGAACGTTCGACAGGTCACGGGTCATCGTTTTTCATCAGAAAATTGATTTTTTGGACTGTAGAAAAATTTATTCAAAATATCATTTGGATTGTGCCTCATGTTGAATAACTACTTTTTAAAGCCTCATTGTGACCAAAATTGCCATTTTTACAGACTTTTTCTCCTACTTAGAAGCCTCTATTTCGACCTATTTCAGGCATTAAAATGACTCTAAACACACTTATTTCAGTTCCAAAAGTGATAATTCAAATGCAATAGTCATATACAGTCAAAATATTTACCATTAAAAAATTACCATTTCTAATCATCTGGAGAATATTCGACAGGTCACGGGTCATCGTTTTTCATCAGAAAATTGAGTTTTTTGGAATGAAAAAAAATTGAGTCTAAATGTCATTTGGAATGTGTCTCGTGTTGAATAACTACTTTTTAAAGCCTCAATGTGACCAAAATTGCCATTTTTACAGACTTTTTCTCCTACTCAGAAGCTTCAATTTCGACAAATATCAGGCATTGAAATTACTCTAAACACACCTATTTTAGTTCCAAAAGTGATAATTCTCATGCAATAGTCATTAACAGTCAATATATTTAACATTAAAAAATTACCATTTCTGACCATCTGGAGAACGTTCGACAGGTCACGGGTCATCGTTTTTCATCAGAAAATTGATTTTTTGGACTGTAGAAAAATTGATTCAAAATATCATTTGGATTGTGCCTCATGTTGAATAACTACTTTTTAAAGCCTCATTGTGACCAAAATTGCCATTTTTACAGACTTTTTCTTCTACTCAGAAGCTTCTATTTCGACCAATTTCAGGCATTAAAATTACTCTAAACACACTTATTTTAGTTCCAAAAGTGATAATTCACATGCAATAGTAATTTACAGTCAAAAAATTAAACATTAAAAAATTAACATTTCTGACCATCTGGAGAATATTCGACAGGTCACGGGTCATCGTTTTTCATCAGAAAATTGATTTTTTGGAATGAAGAAAAATTGATTCTAAATGTCATTTGGATTGTGCCTCGTGTTGAATAACTACTTTTTAAAGCCTCAATGTGACCAAAATTGCAATTTTTACAGACTTTTTCTCCTACTCAGAAGCTTCAATTTCGACAAATATCAGGCATTAAAATGACTCTAAACACACTTATTTTAGTTCCAAAAGTGATAATTCACATGCAACAGTCATTAACAGTCAATATATTTAACATTAAAAAATTACCATTTCTGACCATCCGGAGAACGTTCGACAGGTCACGGGTCATCGTTTTTCATCAGAAAATTGATTTTTTGGACTGTAGAAAAATTGATTCTAAATGTCATTTGGATTGTGCCTCGTGTTGAATAACTACTTTTTAAGGCCTCAATGTTACCAAAATTGCCATTTTTACAGACTTTTTCCCCTACTCAGAAGCTTCAATTTCGACCAATTTCAGGTATTAAAATGAATTTAAACACACTTATTTTAGTTCAAAAATTGATAATTCACATGCAATAGTTATTTACAGTCAAAATATTTTACATTAAATAATTACCATTTCTGACCGTCTGGAGAAAGTTCGACAGGTCACGGGTCATCGTTTTTCATCAGAAAATTGATTTTTTGGAATGAAGAAAAATTGATTCTAAATGTCATTTGGATTGTGCCTCGTGTTGAATAACTACTTTTTAAAGCCTCAATGTGACCAAATTTGCCATTTTTACAGACTTTTTCTCCTACTCAGAAGCTTCTGTTTTGACCAATTTCAGGCATCAAAATGAATCTAAACACACTTATTTTAGTTCCAAAAGTGATAATTCACATGCAATCATCATATACAGTCAAAATATTTACCATTAAAAAATTACCATTTCTGACCATCTGGAGAATATTCGACAGGTCACGGGTCATCGTTTTTCATCAGAAAATTGATTTTTGGAATGAAGAAAAATTGATTCTAAATGTCATTTGGAATGTGTCTCGTGTTGAATAACTACTTTTTAAGGCCTCAATGTGACCAAAATTACCATTTTTACAGACTTTTTCTCCTACTCAGAAGCTTCTATTTTGACCAATTTCAGGCATTAAAATGACTCTAAACACACTTATTTTAGTTCCAAAAGTGATAATTCACATGCAATAGTCATATACAGTCAAAATATTTACCATTACAAAATTACCATTTCTGACCATCTGGAGAATATTCGACAGGTCACGGGTCATCGTTTTTCATCAGAAAATTGATTTTTGGAATGAAGAAATATTGATTCAAAATGTCATTTGGATTGTGCCTCATGTTGAATAACTACTTTTTAAAGCCTCAATGTGACCAAAATTGCCATTTTTACAGACTTTTTCTCCTACTCAGAAGCTTCTATTTTGACCAATTTCAGGCATTAAAATGACTCTAAACACACTTATTTTAGTTCCAAAAGTGATAATTCAAATTCAATAGTCATATACAGTCAAAATATTTACCATTAAAAAATTACCATTTCTAACAATCTGGAGAATATTCGACAGGTCACGGGTCATCGTTTTTCATCAGAAAATTGATTTTTTGGAATGAAAAAAAATTGAGTCTAAATGTCATTTGGAATGTGTCTCGTGTTGAATAACTACTTTTTAAAGCCTCAATGTGACCAAAATTGCCATTTTTACAGACTTTTTCTCCTACTCAGAAGCTTCAATTTCGACAAATATCAGGCATTAAAATTACTCTAAACACACCTATTTTAGTTCCAAAAGTGATAATTCACTTGCAATAGTCATTAACAGTCAATATATTTAACATTAAAATATTACCATTTCTGACCATCTGGAGAACGTTCGACAGGTCACGGGTCATCGTTTTTCATCAGAAAATTGATTTTTTGGACTGTAGAAAAATTTATTCAAAATATCATTTGGATTGTGCCTCATGTTGAATAACTACTTTTTAAAGCCTCATTGTGACCAAAATTGCCATTTTTACAGACTTTTTCTCCTACTTAGAAGCCTCTATTTCGACCTATTTCAGGCATTAAAATGACTCTAAACACACTTATTTCAGTTCCAAAAGTGATAATTCAAATGCAATAGTCATATACAGTCAAAATATTTACCATTAAAAAATTACCATTTCTAATCATCTGGAGAATATTCGACAGGTCACGGGTCATCGTTTTTCATCAGAAAATTGAGTTTTTTGGAATGAAAAAAAATTGAGTCTAAATGTCATTTGGAATGTGTCTCGTGTTGAATAACTACTTTTTAAAGCCTCAATGTGACCAAAATTGCCATTTTTACAGACTTTTTCTCCTACTCAGAAGCTTCAATTTCGACAAATATCAGGCATTGAAATTACTCTAAACACACCTATTTTAGTTCCAAAAGTGATAATTCTCATGCAATAGTCATTAACAGTCAATATATTTAACATTAAAAAATTACCATTTCTGACCATCTGGAGAACGTTCGACAGGTCACGGGTCATCGTTTTTCATCAGAAAATTGATTTTTTGGACTGTAGAAAAATTGATTCAAAATATCATTTGGATTGTGCCTCATGTTGAATAACTACTTTTTAAAGCCTCATTGTGACCAAAATTGCCATTTTTACAGACTTTTTCTTCTACTCAGAAGCTTCTATTTCGACCAATTTCAGGCATTAAAATTACTCTAAACACACTTATTTTAGTTCCAAAAGTGATAATTCACATGCAATAGTCATTTACAGTCAAAAAATTAAACATTAAAAAATTAACATTTCTGACCATCTGGAGAATATTCGACAGGTCACGGGTCATCGTTTTTCATCAGAAAATTGATTTTTTGGAATGAAGAAAAATTGATTCTAAATGTCATTTGGATTGTGCCTCGTGTTGAATAACTACTTTTTAAAGCCTCAATGTGACCAAAATTGCAATTTTTACAGACTTTTTCTCCTACTCAGAAGCTTCAATTTCGACAAATATCAGGCATTAAAATGACTCTAAACACACTTATTTTAGTTCCAAAAGTGATAATTCACATGCAACAGTCATTAACAGTCAATATATTTAACATTAAAAAATTACCATTTCTGACCATCCGGAGAACGTTCGACAGGTCACGGGTCATCGTTTTTCATCAGAAAATTGATTTTTTGGACTGTAGAAAAATTGATTCTAAATGTCATTTGGATTGTGCCTCGTGTTGAATAACTACTTTTTAAGGCCTCAATGTTACCAAAATTGCCATTTTTACAGACTTTTTCCCCTACTCAGAAGCTTCAATTTCGACCAATTTCAGGTATTAAAATGAATTTAAACACACTTATTTTAGTTCAAAAATTGATAATTCACATGCAATAGTTATTTACAGTCAAAATATTTTACATTAAATAATTACCATTTCTGACCGTCTGGAGAAAGTTCGACAGGTCACGGGTCATCGTTTTTCATCAGAAAATTGATTTTTTGGAATGAAGAAAAATTGATTCTAAATGTCATTTGGATTGTGCCTCGTGTTGAATAACTACTTTTTAAAGCCTCAATGTGACCAAATTTGCCATTTTTACAGACTTTTTCTCCTACTCAGAAGCTTCTGTTTTGACCAATTTCAGGCATCAAAATGAATCTAAACACACTTATTTTAGTTCCAAAAGTGATAATTCACATGCAATCATCATATACAGTCAAAATATTTACCATTAAAAAATTACCATTTCTGACCATCTGGAGAATATTCGACAGGTCACGGGTCATCGTTTTTCATCAGAAAATTGATTTTTGGAATGAAGAAAAATTGATTCTAAATGTCATTTGGAATGTGTCTCGTGTTGAATAACTACTTTTTAAAGCCTCAATGTGACCAAAATTGCCATTTTTACAGACTTTTTCTTCTACTCAGAAGCTTCTATTTCGACCAATTTCAGGCATTAAAATTACTCTAAACACACTTATTTTAGTTCCAAAAGTTATAATTCACATGCAATAGTCATTTACAGTCAAAAAATTAAACATTAAAAAATACCATTTCTGACCATCTGGAGAATATTCGACAGGTCACGGGTCATCGTTTTTCATCAGAAAATTGTTTTTTGGAATGAAGAAAAATTGATTCTAAATGTCATTTGGATTGTGCCTCGTGTTGAATAACTACTTTTTAAAGCCTCAATGTGACCAAAATTGCCATTTTTACAGACTTTTTCTCCTACTCAAAAGCTTCAATTTCGACAAATACCAGGCATTAAAATGACTCTAAACACACTTATTTTAGTTCCAAAAGTTATAATTCACATGCAATAGTCATTTACAGTCAAAAAATTAAACATTAAAAAATTACCATTTCTGACCATCTGGAGAATATTCGACAGGTCACGGGTCATCGTTTTTCATCAGAAAATTGATTTTTTGGAATGAAGAAAAATTGATTCTAAATGTCATTTGGAATGTGTCTCGTGTTGAATAACTAGTTTTAAAAGCCTCAATGTGACCAAAATTGCCATTTTTACAGACTTTTTCTCCTACTCAGAAGCTTCTATTTTGACGAATTTCAGGCATTAAAATGACTCTAAACACACTTATTTTAGTTCCAAAAGTGATAATTCACATGCAATAGTCATATACAGTCAAAATATTTACCATTACAAAATTACCATTTCTGACCATCTGGAGAATATTCGACAGGTCACGGGTCATCGTTTTTCATCAGAAAATTGATTTTTGGAATGAAGAAAAATTGATTCAAAATGTCATTTGGATTGTGCCTCATGTTGAATAACTACTTTTTAAAGCCTCAATGTGACCAAATTTGCCATTTTTACAGACTTTTTCTCCTAGTCAGAAGCTTCTGTTTTGACCAATTTCAGGCATCAAAATGAATCTAAACACACTTATTTTAGTTCCAAAAGTGATAATTCACATCCAATCGTCATATACAGTCAAAATATTTACCATTAAAAAATTACCATTTCTAACCATCTGGAGAATATTCGACAGGTCACGGGTCATCGTTTTTCATCAGAAAATTGATTTTTGGAATGAAGAAAAATTGATTCTAAATGTCATTTGGAATGTGTCTCGTGTTGAATAACTACTTTTTAAAGCCTCAATGTGACCAAAATTGCCATTTTTACAGACTTTTTCTCCTACTCAGAAGCCTCTATTTCGACCAATTTCAGGCATTAAAATGACTCTAAACACACTTATTTTAGTTCCAAAAGTGATAATTCACATGCAATAGTCATTTATAGTCAAAAAATTAAACATTAAAAAATGACCATTTCTGACCATCTGGAGAATATTCGACAGGTCACGGGTCATCGTTCGTTTTTCATCAGAAAATGTATTTTTTGGAATGAAGAAAAATTGATTCTAAATGTCATTTAGATTGTGCCTCGTGTTGAATAACTACTTTTTAAGACCTCAATGTTACCAAAATTGCCATTTTTACAGACTTTTTCTCCTACTCAGAAGCTTCAATTTCGACCAATTTCAGGTATTAAAATGACTCTAAACACACTTATTTTAGTTCAAAAATTGATAATTCACATGCAATAGTTATTTACAGTCAAAATATTTTACATTAAAAAATTACCATTTCTGACCGTCTGGAGAAAGTTCGACAGGTCACGGGTCATCGTTTTTCATCAGAAAATTGATTTTTTAGAATGAAGAAAAATTGATTCTAAATGTCATTTGGATTGTGCCTCGTGTTGAATAACAACTTTTTAAAGCCTCAATGTGACCAAATTTGCCATTTTTACAGACTTTTTCTCCTAGTCAGAAGCTTCTGTTTTGACCAATTTCAGGCATCAAAATGACTCTAAACACACTTATTTTAGTTCCAAAAGTGATAATTCACATGCAATAGTCATTTACAGTCATAAAATTAAACATTAAAAAATTACCATTTCTGACCATCTGGAGAATATTCGACAGGTCACGGGTCATCGTTTTTCATCAGAAAATTGATTTTTTGGAATGAAGAAAAATTGATTCTAAATGTCATTTGGATTGTGCCTCGTGTTGAATAACTACTTTTTAAAGCCTCAATGTGACCAAAATTGCCATTTTTACAGACTTTTTCTCCTACTCAGAAGCTTCAATTTCGACAAATATCAGGCATTAAAATGACTCTAAACACACTTATTTTAGTTCCAAACGTGATAATTCACATGCAATAGTCATTTACAGTCAAAATATTTAAAATTAAAAAATTACCATTTCTGACCATCTGGAGAACGTTCGACAGGTCACGGGTCATCATTTTTCATCAGAAAATGGATTTTTTGGTCTGTAGAAAAATTGATTTAAAATGTCATTTGGATTGTGGCTCATGTTGAATAACTACTTTTTAAGGCCTCACTGTGACCAAAATTGCCATTTTTACAGACTTTTTCTCCTACTCAGAAGCTTCTATTTCGACCAATTTCAGGCATTAAAATGACTCTAAACACACCTATTTTAGTTCCAAAACTGATAATTCACATGCAATAGTCATTAACAGTTATAATATTTTACATTAAAAAATTACCATTTCTGACCATCTGGAGAATGTTCGACAGGTCACGGGTCATCATTTTTCATCAGAAAATGGATTTTTTGGTCTGTAGAAAAATTGATTTAAAATGTCATTTGGATTGTGCCTCATGTTGAATAACTACTTTTTAAGGTCTCAATGTGACCAAAATTGCCATTTTTACAGACTTTTTCTCCTACTCAGAAGCTTCTATTTTGACCAATTTCAGGCATTAAAATGACTCTAAACACACTTATTTTAGTTCCAAAAGTGATAATTCACATGCAATAGTCATATACAGTCAAAATATTTACCATTACAAAATTACCATTTCTGACCATCTGGAGAATATTCGACAGGTCACGTGTCATCGTTTTTCATCAGAAAATTGATTTTTGGAATGAAGAAAAATGGATTCAAAATGTCATTTGGATTGTGCCTCATGTTGAATAACTACTTTTTAAAGCCTCAATGTGACCAAAATTGCCATTTTTACAGACTTTTTCTCCTACTCAGAAGCTTCTATTTTGACCAATTTCAGGCATTAAAATGACTCTAAACACACTTATTTTAGTTCCAAAAGTGATAATTCACATGCAATAGTCATTTATAGTCAAAAAATTAAACATTAAAAAATTACCATTTCTGACCATCTGGAGAATATTCGACAGGTCACGGGTCATCGTTTTTCATCAGAAAATTTATTTTTTGGAATGAAGAAAAATTGATTCTAAATGTCATTTAGATTGTGCCTCGTGTTGAATAACTACTTTTTAAGGCCTCAATGTTACCAAAATTGCCATTTTTACAGACTTTTTCTCCTACTCAGAAGCTTCAATTTCGACCAATTTCAGGTATTAAAATGACTCTAAACACATTTATTTTAGTTCAAAAATTGATAATTCACATGCAATAGTTATTTACAGTCAAAATATTTTACATTAAAAAATTACCATTTCTGACCGTCTGGAGAAAGTTCGACAGGTCACGGGTCATCGTTTTTCATCAGAAAATTGATTTTTTGGAATGAAGAAAAATTGATTCTAAATGTCATTTGGATTGTGCCTCGTGTTGAATAACTACTTTTTAAAGCCTCAATGTGACCAAATTTGCCATTTTTACAGACTTTTTCTCCTAGTCAGAAGCTTCTGTTTTGACCAATTTCAGGCATCAAAATGAATCTAAACACACTTATTTTAGTTCCAAAAGTGATAATTCACATGCAATCGTCATATACAGTCAAAATATTTACCATTAAAAAATTACCATTTCTGACCATCTGGAGAATATTCGACTGGTCACGGGTCATCGTTTTTCATCAGAAAATTGATATTTTGGAATGAAGAAAAATTGATTCTAAATGTCATTTGGATTGTGCCTCCTGTTGAATAACTACTTTTTAAAGCCTCAATGTGACCAAAATTGCCATTTTTACAGACTTTTTCTCCTACTCAGAAGCTTCAATTTCGACAAATATCAGGCATTAAAATGACTCTAAACACACTTATTTTAGTTCCAAACGTGATAATTCACATGCAATAGTCATTTAAAGTCAAAATATGTAAAATTAAAAAATTACCATTTCTGACCATCTGGAGAACGTTCGACAGGTCACGGGTCATCATTTTTCATCAGAAAATGGATTTTTTGGTCTGTAGAAAAATTGATTCAAAATGTCATTTGGATTGTGCCTCATGTTGAATAACTACTTTTTAAGGCCTCAATGTGACCAAAATTGCCATTTTTACAGACTTTTTCTCCTACTCAGAAGCTTCTATTTTGACCAATTTCAGGCATTAAAATGACTCTAAACACACTTATTTTAGTTCCAAAAGTGATAATTCACATGCAATAGTCATATCCAGTCAAAATATTTACCATTACAAAATTACCATTTCTGACCATCTGGAGAATATTCGACAGGTCACGGGTCATCGTTTTCCATCAGAAAATTGATTTTTGGAATGAAGAAAAATTGATTCAAAATGTCATTTGGATTGTGCCTCATGTTGAATAACTTCTTTTTAAAGTCTCAATGTGACCAAAATTGCCATTTTTACAGACTTTTTCTTCTACTCAGAAGCTTCAATTTCGACCAATTTCAGGCATTAAAATTACTCTAAACACACTAATTTAGTTCCAAAAGTTATAATTCACATGCAATAGTCATTTACAGTCAAAAAATTAAACATTAAAAAATTACCATTTCTGACCATCTGGAGAATATTCGACAGGTCACGGGTCATCGTTTTTCATCAGAAAATTGATTTTTTGGAATGAAGAAAAATTGATTCTAAATGTCATTTGGATTGTGCCTCGTGTTAAATAACTACTTTTTAAAGCCTCAATGTGACCAAAATTGCCATTTTTACAGACTTTTTCTCCTACTCAGAAGCTTCAATTTCGACAAATATCAGGCATTAAAATGACTCTAAACACACTTATTTTAGTTCCAAACGTGATAATTCACATGCAATAGTCATTTACAGTCAAAATATTTAAAATTAAAAAATTACCATTTCTGACCATCTGGAGAACGTTCGACAGGTCACGGGTCATCGTTTTTCATCAGAAAATGGATTTTTTGGTCTGTAGAAAAATTAATTTAAAATGTCATTTGGATTGTGCCTCATGTGGAATAACTACTTTTTAAGGCCTCAATGTGACCAAAATTGCCATTTTTACAGACTTTTTCTCCTACTCAGAAGCTTCAATTTTGACCAATTTCAGGCATTAAAATGACTCTAAACACACTTATTTTAGTTCCAAAAGTGATAATTCACATGCAATAGTCATATACAGTCAAAATATTTACCATTACAAAATTACCATTTCTGACCATCTGGAGAATATTCGACAGGTCACGGGTCATCGTTTTTCATCAGAAAATTGATTTTTGGAATGAAGAAAAATTGATTCAAAATGTCATTTGGATTGTGCCTCATGTTGAATAACTACTTTTTAAAGCCTCAATGTGACCAAAATTGCCATTTTTACAGACTTTTTCTCCTACTCAGAAGCTTCTATTTTGACCAATTTCAGGCATTAAAATGACTCTAAACACACTTATTTTAGTTCCAAAAGTGATAATTCAAATTCAATAGTCATATACAGTCAAAATATTTACCATTAAAAAATTACCATTTCTAACAATCTGGAGAATATTCGACAGGTCACGGGTCATCGTTTTTCATCAGAAAATTGATATTTTGGAATGAAGAAAAATTGATTCTAAATGTCATTTGGATTGTGCCTCGTGTTGAATAACTACTTTTTAAAGCCTCAATGTGACCAAAATTGCCATTTTTACAGACTTTTTCTCCTACTCAGAAGCTTCTATTTTGACGAATTTCAGGCATTAAAATGACTCTAAACACACTTATTTTAGTTCCAAAAGTGATAATTCACATGCAATAGTCATATCCAGTCAAAATATTTACCATTACAAGATTACCATTTCTGACCATCTGGAGAACGTTCGACAGGTCACGGGTCATCGTTTTTCATCAGAAAATGGATTTTTTGGTCTGTAGAAAAATTGATTTAAAATGTCATTTGGATTGTGGCTCATGTTGAATAACTACTTTTTAAGGCCTCAATGTGACCAAAATTGCCATTTTTACAGACTTTTTCTCCTACTCAGAAGCTTCTATTTCGACCAATTTCAGGCATTAAAATTACTCTAAACACACCTATTTTAGTTCCAAAAGTGATAATTCACATGCAATAGTCATTAACAGTTATAATATTTTACATTAAAAAATTACCATTTCTGACCATCTGGAGAATGTTCGACAGGTCACGGGTCATCATTTTTCATCAGAAAATGGATTTTTTGGTCTGTAGAAAAATTGATTTAAAATGTCATTTGGATTGTGCCTCATGTTGAATAACTACTTTTAAGGTCTCAATGTGACCAAAATTGCCATTTTTACAGACTTTTTCTCCTACTCAGAAGCTTCTATTTTGACCAATTTCAGGCATTAAAATGACTCTAAACACACCTATTTTAGTTCCAAAAGTGATAATTCAAATGCAATAGTCATATACAGTCAAAATATTTACCATTAAAAAATTACCATTTCTAACAATCTGGAGAATATTCGACAGGTCACGGGTCATCGTTTTTCATCAGAAAATTGATTTTTTGGAATGAAAAAAAATTGAGTCTAAATGTCATTTGGAATGTGTCTCGTGTTGAATAACTACTTTTTAAAGCCTCAATGTGACCAAAATTGCCATTTTTACAGACTTTTTCTCCTACTCAGAAGCTTCAATTTCGACAAATATCAGGCATTAAAATTACTCTAAACACACCTATTTTAGTTCCAAAAGTGATAATTCACATGCAATCGTCATATACAGTCAAAATATTTACCATTAAAAAATTACCATTTCTGACCATCTGGAGAATATTCGACAGGTCACGGGTCATCGTTTTTCATCAGAAAATTGATATTTTGGAATGAAGAAAAATTGATTCTAAATGTCATTTGGATTGTGCCTCGTGTTGAATAACTACTTTTTAAAGCCTCAATGTGACCAAAATTGCCATTTTTACAGACTTTTTCTCCTACTCAGAAGCTTCAATTTCGACAAATATCAGGCATTAAAATAACTCTAAACACACCTATTTTAGTTCCAAAAGTTATAATTCACATGCAATAGTCATTTACAGTCAAAAAATTAAACATTAAAAAATTACCATTTCTGACCATCTGGAGAATATTCGACAGGTCACGGGTCATCGTTTTTCATCAGAAAATTGATTTTTTGGAATGAAGAAAAATTGATTCTAAATGTCATTTGGAATGTGTCTCGTGTTGAATAACTAGTTTTAAAAGCCTCAATGTGACCAAAATTGCCATTTTTACAGACTTTTTCTCCTACTCAAAAGCTTCAATTTCGACAAATATCAGGCATTAAAATGACTCTAAACACACTTATTTTAGTTCCAAAAGTTATAATTCACATGCAATAGTCATTTACAGTCAAAAAATTAAACATTAAAAAATTACCATTTCTGACCATCTGGAGAATATTCGACAGGTCACGGGTCATCGTTTTTCATCAGAAAATTGATTTTTGGAATGAAGAAAAATTGATTCAAAATGTCATTTGGATTGTGCCTCATGTTGAATAACTACTTTTTAAAGCCTCAATGTGACCAAAATTGCCATTTTTACAGACTTTTTCTCCTACTCAGAAGCTTCTATTTTGACCAATTTCAGGCATTAAAATGACTCTAAACACACCTATTTTAGTTCCAAAAGTGATAATTCAAATGCAATAGTCATATACAGTCAAAATATTTACCATTAAAAAATTACCATTTCTAACAATCTGGAGAATATTCGACAGGTCACGGGTCATCGTTTTTCATCAGAAAATTGATTTTTTGGAATGAAAAAAAATTGAGTCTAAATGTCATTTGGAATGTGTCTCGTGTTGAATAACTACTTTTTAAAGCCTCAATGTGACCAAAATTGCCATTTTTACAGACTTTTTCTCCTACTCAGAAGCTTCAATTTCGACAAATATCAGGCATTAAAATTACTCTAAACACACCTATTTTAGTTCCAAAAGTGATAATTCACATGCAATAGTCATTAACAGTCAATATATTTAACATTAAAAAATTACCATTTCTGACCATCTGGAGAACGTTCGACAGGTCACGGGTCATCGTTTTTCATCAGAAAATTGATTTTTTGGACTGTAGAAAAATTGATTCAAAATATCATTTGGATTGTGCCTCATGTTGAATAACTACTTTTTAAAGCCTCAATGTGACCAAAATTGCCATTTTTACAGACTTTTTCTCCTACTCAGAAGCTTCTATTTTGACCAATTTCAGGCATTAAAATGACTCTAAACACACCTATTTTAGTTCCAAAAGTGATAATTCTCATGCAATAGTCATTAACAGTCAATATATTTAACATTAAAAAATTACCATTTCTGACCATCTGGAGAACGTTCGACAGGTCACGGGTCATCGTTTTTCATCAGAAAATTGATTTTTTGGACTGTAGAAAAATTTATTCAAAATATCATTTGGATTGTGCCTCATGTTGAATAACTACTTTTTAAAGCCTCATTGTGACCAAAATTGCCATTTTTACAGACTGTTTCTCCTACTTAGAAGCCTCTATTTCGACCTATTTCAGGCATTAAAATGACTCTAAACACACTTATTTTAGTTCCAAAAGTGATAATTCAAATGCAATAGTTATTTACAGTCAAAATATTTTACATTAAAAAATTACCATTTCTGACCGTCTGGAGAAAGTTCGACAGGTCACGGGTCATCGTTTTTCATCAGAAAATTGATTTTTTGGAATGAAGAAAAATTGATTCTAAATGTCATTTGGATTGTGCCTCGTGTTGAATAACTACTTTTTAAAGCCTCAATGTGACCAAATTTGCCATTTTTACAGACTTTTTCTCCTACTCGGAAGCTTCTGTTTTGACCAATTTCAGGCATCAAAATGAATCTAAACACACTTATTTTAGTTCCAAAAGTGAAAATTCACATGCAATCATCATATACAGTCAAAATATTTACCATTAAAAAATTACCATTTCTGACCATCTGGAGAATATTCGACAGGTCACGGGTCATCGTTTTTCATCAGAAAATTGATTTTTGGAATGAAGAAAAATTGATTCTAAATGTCATTTGGAATGTGTCTCGTGTTGAATAACTACTTTTTAAAGCCTCAATGTGACCAAAATTGCCATTTTTACAGACTTTTTCTTCTACTCAGAAGCTTCTATTTCGACCAATTTCAGGCATTAAAATTACTCTAAACACACTTATTTTAGTTCCAAAAGTTATAATTCACATGCAATAGTCATTTACAGTAAAAAAATTAAACATTAAAAAATTACCATTTCTGACCATCTGGAGAATATTCGACAGGTCACGGGTCATCGTTTTTCATCAGAAAATTGATTTTTTGGAATGAAGAAAAATTGATTCTAAATGTCATTTGGATTGTGCCTCATGTTGAATAACTACTTTTTAAAGCCTCAATGTGACCAAAATTGCCATTTTTACAGACTTTTTCTCCTACTCAAAAGCTTCAATTTCGACAAATACCAGGCATTAAAATGACTCTAAACACACTTATTTTAGTTCCAAAAGTTATAATTCACATGCAATAGTCATTTACAGTCAAAAAATTAAACATTAAAAAATTACCATTTCTGACCATCTGGAGAATATTCGACAGGTCACGGGTCATTGTTTTTCATCAGAAAATTGATTTTTTGGAATGAAGAAAAATTGATTCTAAATGTCATTTGAATTGTGCCTCATGTTGAATAACTACTTTTTAAAGCCTCAATGTGACCAAAATTGCCATTTTTACAGACTTTTTCTCCTACTCAAAAGCTTCAATTTCGACAAATACCAGGCATTAAAATGACTCTAAACACACTTATTTTAGTTCCAAAAGTTATAATTCACATGCAATAGTCATTACAGTCAAAAAATTAAACATTAAAAAATTACCATTTCTGACCATCTGGAAATATTCGACAGGTCACGGGTCATCGTTTTCATCAGAAATTGATTTTTTGGAATGAAGAAAAATTGATTCTAAATGTCATTTGGAATGTGTCTCGTGTTGAATAACTAGTTTTAAAAGCCTCAATGTGACCAAAATTGCCATTTTTACAGACTTTTTCTCCTACTCAGAAGCTTCTATTTTGACGAATTTCAGGCATTAAAATGACTCTAAACACACTTATTTTAGTTCCAAAAGTGATAATTCACATGCAATAGTCATATACAGTCAAAATATTTACCATTACAAAATTACCATTTCTGACCATCTGGAGAATATTCGACAGGTCACGGGTCATCGTTTTCATCAGAAAATTGATTTTTGGAATGAAGAAAATTGATTCAAAATGTCATTTGGATTGTGCCTCTTGTTGAATAACTACTTTTTAAAGCCTCAATGTGACCAAATTTGCCATTTTTACAGACTTTTTCTCCTAGTCAGAAGCTTCTGTTTTGACCAATTTCAGGCATCAAAATGAATCTAAACACACTTATTTTAGTTCCAAAAGTGATAATTCACATGCAATCGTCATATACAGTCAAAATATTTACCATTAAAAAATTACCATTTCTAACCATCTGGAGAATATTCGACAGGTCACGGGTCATCGTTTTTCATCAGAAAATTGATTTTTGGAATGAAGAAAATTGATTCTAAATGTCATTTGGAATGTGTCTCGTGTTGAATAACTACTTTTTAAAGCCTCAATGTGACCAAAATTGCCATTTTTACAGACTTTTTCTCCTACTCAGAAGCCTCTATTTCGACCAATTTCAGGCATTAAAATGACTCTAAACACACTTATTTTAGTTCCAAAAGTGATAATTCACATGCAATAGTCATTTATAGTCAAAAAATTAAACATTAAAAAATGACCATTTCTGACCATCTGGAGAATATTCGACAGGTCACGGGTCATCGTTTTTCATCAGAAAATGTATTTTTTGGAATGAAGAAAAATTGATTCTAAATGTCATTTAGATTGTGCCTCGTGTTGAATAACTACTTTTTAAGACCTCAATGTTACCAAAATTGCCATTTTTACAGACTTTTTCTCCTACTCAGAAGCTTCAATTTCGACCAATTTCAGGTATTAAAATGACTCTAAACACACTTATTTTAGTTCAAAAATTGATAATTCACATGCAATAGTTATTTACAGTCAAATATATTTTACATTAAAAAATTACCATTTCTGACCGTCTGGAGAAAGTTCGACAGGTCACGGGTCATCGTTTTTCATCAGAAAATTGATTTTTTGGAATGAAGAAAAATTGATTCTAAATGTCATTTGGATTGTGCCTCGTGTTGAATAACAACTTTTTAAAGCCTCAATGTGACCAAATTTGCCATTTTTACAGACTTTTTCTCCTAGTCAGAAGCTTCTGTTTTGACCAATTTCAGGCATCAAAATGACTCTAAACACACTTATTTTAGTTCCAAAAGTGATAATTCACATGCAATAGTCATTTACAGTCATAAAATTAAACATTAAAAAATTACCATTTCTGACCATCTGGAGAATATTCGACAGGTCACGGGTCATCGTTTTTCATCAGAAATTGATTTTTTGGAATGAAGAAAAATTGATTCTAAATGTCATTTGGATTGTGCCTCGTGTTGAATAACTACTTTTAAAGCCTCAATGTGACCAAAATTGCCATTTTTACAGACTTTTTCTCCTACTCAGAAAGCTTCAATTTCGACAAATATCATGCATTAAAATGATCTCTAAACACACTTATTTTAGTTCCAAACGTGATAATTCACATGCAATAGTCATTTACAGTCAAAATATTTAAATTAAAAAATTACCATTTCTGACCATCTGGAGAACGTTCGACAGGTCACGGGTCATCATTTTTCATCAGAAAAATGGATTTTTTGGTCTGTAGAAAAATTGATCCAAAATGTCATTTGGATTGTGCCTCATGTTGAATAACTACTTTTTAAGGCCTCAATGTGACCAAAATTGCCATTTTTACAGACTTTTTCTCCTACTCAGAAGCTTCTATTTTGACCAATTTCAGGCATTAAAAATGACTCTAAACACACTTATTTTAGTTCCAAAAGTGATAATTCACATGCAATAGTCATATCCAGTCAAAATATTTACCATTACAAAATTACCATTTCTGACCATCTGGAGAACGTTCGACAGGTCACGGGTCATCATTTTTCATCAGAAAATTGATTTTTTGGTCTGTAGAAAATTGATTTAAATGTCATTTGGATTGTGGCTCATGTTGAATAACTACTTTTTAAGGCCTCAATGTGACCAAATTGCCATTTTTACAGACTTTTTCTCCTACTCAGAAGCTTCTACTTCGACCAATTTCAGGCACTCTAAACACACCTATTTTAGTTCCAAAAGTGATAATTCACATGCAATAGTCATTAACAGTTATAATATTTTACATTAAAAAATTACCATTTCTGACCATCTGGAGAATGTTCGACAGGTCACGGGTCATCATTTTTCATCAGAAAATGGATTTTTTGGTCTGTAGAAAAATTGATTTAAAATGTCATTTGGATTGTGCCTCATGTTGAATAACTACTTTTTAAGGTCTCAATGTGACCAAAATTGCCATTTTTACAGACTTTTTCTCCTACTCAGAAGCTTCTATTTTGACCAATTTCAGGCATTAAAATGACTCTAAACACACTTATTTTAGTTCCAAAAGTGATAATTCACATGCAATAGTCATTATACAGTCAAAAATATTTACCATTACAAAATTACCATTTCTGACCATCTGGAGAATATTCGACAGGTCACGTGTCATCGTTTTTCATCAGAAAATTGATTTTTGGAATGAAGAAAAATGGATTCAAAATGTCATTTGGATTGTGCCTCATGTTGGAATAACTACTTTTTAAAGCCTCAATGTGACCAAAATTGCCATTTTTACAGACTTTTTCTCCTACTCAGAAGCTTCTATTTTGACCAATTTCAGGCATTAAAATGACTCTAAACACACTTACTTTAGTTCCGAAAGTGATAATTCACATGCAATAGTTATTTACAGTCAAAATATTTTACATTAAAAAATTACCATTTCTGACCGCCTGGAGAAAGTTGACAGGTCACGGGTCATCGTTTTTCATCAGAAAAGTGATTTCTTGGACTGTAGAAAAATTGATTCAAAATGTCATTTGGATTGTGCCTCATGTTGAATAACTTCGTTTTAAAGCCTCAATGTGACCAAAATTGCCATTTTTACAGACTTTTTCTTCTACTCAGAAGCTTCTATTTCGACCAATTTCAGGCATTAAAATTACTCTAAACACACTTATTTTAGTTCCAAAAGTGATAATTCCCATGCAACAGTCATTAACAGTTATAATATTTTACATTAAAAAATTACCATTTCTGACCATCTGGAGAACGTTCGACAGGTCACGGGTCATCATTTTTCATCAGAAAATCGATTTTTTGGTCTGTAGAAAAATTGATTCAAAATGGTCATTTGGATTGTGCCTCATGTTGAATAACTACTTTTTAAGGCGCTCAATGTGACCAAAATTGCCATTTTTAGAGACTTTTTCTCCTACTCAGAAGCTTCTATTTTGACCAATTTCAGGCATTAAAATGACTCTAAACACACTTATTTTAGTTCCAAAAGTGATAATTCAAATGCAATAGTCATATACAGTCAAAATATTTACCATTAAAAAATTACCATTTCTAACATCTGGAGAATATTCGACAGGTCACGGGTCATCGTTTTTCATCAGAAAATTGATTTTTTGGAATGAAAAAAAATTGAGTCTAAATGTCATTTGGAATGTGTCTCGTGTTGAATAACTACTTTTAAAGCCTACAATGTGACCAAAATTGCCATTTTTACAGACTTTTCTCCTACTCAGAAGCTTCTATTTTGACCAATTTCAGGCATTAAAATGACTCTAAACACACTTATTTTAGTTCCAAAAGTGATAATTCAAATTCAATAGTCATATACAGTCAAAATATTTACCATTAAAAAATTACCATTTCTAACAATCTGGAGAATATTCGACAGGTCACGGGTCATGTTTTTCATCAGAAAAATGATTTTTTGGAATAAAAAAAATTGAGTCTAAATGTCATTTGGAATGTGTCTCGTGTTGAATAACTACTTTTTAAAGCCTCAATGTGACCAAAATTGCCATTTTTACAGGCTTTTTCTCCTACTCAGAAGCTTCAATTTCGACAAATATCAGGCATTAAAATGACTCTAAACACACCTATTTTAGTTCCAAAAGTGATAATTCACTTGCAATAGTCATTAACAGTCAATATATTTAACATTAAAAAATTACCATTTCTGACCATCTGGAGAACGTTCGACAGGTCACGGGATCATCGTTTTTCATCAGAAAATTGATTTTTTGGACTGTAGAAAAATTGATTCAAAATATCATTTGGATTGTGCCTCATGTTGAATAACTACTTTTTAAAGCCTCATTGTGACCAAAATTGCCATTTTTACAGACTTTTTCTCCTACTCAGAAGCCTCTATTTCGACCAATTTCAGGCATTAAATGACTCTAAACACACTTATTTTAGTTCTAAGTGATAATTCACATGCAATAGTCATTTATAGTCAAAAAATTAAACATTAAAAAATTACCATTTCTGACCATCTGGAGAATATTCGACAGGTCACGGGTCATCGTTTTTCATCAGAAAATTTATTTTTTTGGAATGAAGAAAAATTGATTCTAAATGTCATTTAGATTGTGCCTCGTGTTGAATAACTACTTTTTAAGACCTCAATGTTATCAAAATTGCCATTTTTACAGACTTTTTCTCCTACTCAGAAGCTTCAATTTCGACCAATTTCAGGTATTAAAATGACTCTCAACACATTATTTTAGTTCAAAAATTGATAATTCATGCAATAGTTATTTACAGTCAAATATTTTACATTAAAAAATTACCATTTCTGACCATCTGGAGAAAGTTCGACAGGTCACAAGTCATCGTTTTTCATCAGAAATGGATTTTTTGGACTGTAGAAAAATGTATTCAAAATGTCTTTGGATTGTGCCTCATTTTGAATAACTATTTTCAGAGCCTCGAATGTGACCAAAATTGCCATTTTTACAGACTTTTTCTCCTACTCAGAAGCTTCAATTTTCGACCAATTTCAGGCATTAAAATTACTCTAAACACACTTATTTAGTTCCAAAAGTTATAATTCACATGCAATAGTCATTTACAGTCAAAAAATTAAACATTAAAAAATTACCATTTCTGACCATCTGGAGAATATTCAACAGGTCACGGGTCATCGTTTTTCATCTGAAAATTGATTTTTTGGAATGGAGAAAAATTGATTCTAAATGTCATTTGGATTGTGCCTCGTGTTGAATAACTACTTTTTAAAGCCTCAATGTGACCAAAATTGCCATTTTTACAGACTTTTTCTCCTACTCAGAAGCTTCAATTTCGACAAATATCAGGCATTAAAATGACTCTAAACACACTTATTTTAGTTCCAAAGTGATAATTCACATGCAATAGTCATTTACAGTCAAAATATTTAAAATTAAAAAATTACCATTTAGGACCATCTGGAGAACGTTCGACAGGTCACTAATCTCGTTTTCATCAGAAAATGGATTTTTTGGTCTGTAGAAAAATTGATTTAAAATGTCATTTGGATTGTGCCTCATGTTGAATAACTACATTTAAGGCCTCAATGTGACCAAAATTGCCATTTTTACAGACTTTTTCTCCTACTCAGAAGCTTCTATTTTGACCAATTTCAGGCATTAAAATGACTCTAAACACACTTATTTTAGTTCCAAAAGTGATAATTCACATGCAATAGTCATATACAGTCAAAATATTTACCATTACAAAATTACCATTTCTGACCATCTGGAGAATATTCGACAGGTCACGGGTCATCGTTTTTCATCAGAAAATTGATTTTTGGAATGAAGAAAAATTGATTCAAATTCATTTGGATTGTGCCTCATGTTGAATAACTACTTTTTAAAGCCTCAATGTGACCAAATTGCCATTTTTACAGACTTTTTCTCCTACTCAGAAGCTTCTATTTTGACCAATTTCAGGCATTAAAATGACTCTAAACACACTTATTTTAGTTCCAAAAGTGATAATTCAAATGCAATAGTCATATACAGTCAAAATATTTACCATTAAAAATTACCATTTCTAACAATCTGGAGAATATTCGACAGGTCACGGGTCATCGTTTTTCATCAGAAAATTGATTTTTTTGGAATGAAAAAAAATGGAGTCTAAATGTCATTTGGAATGTGTCCGTGTTGAATAACTACTTTTTTAAAGCCTCAATGTGACCAAAATTGCCATTTTTACAGACTTTTTCTCCTACTCAGAAGCTTCAATTTCGACAAATATCAGGCATTAAAATTACTCTAAACACCTATTTTAGTTCCAAAAGTGATAATTCACATGCAATAGTCATTAACAGTCAATATATTTAACATTAAAAAATTACCATTTCTGACCATCTGGAGAACGTTCGACAGGTCACGGGTCATCGTTTTTCATCAGAAAATTGATTTTTTGGACTGTAGAAAAATTGATTCAAAATATCATTTGGATTGTGCCTCATGTTGAATAACTACTTTTTAAAGCCTCATTGTGACCAAAATTGCCATTTTTACAGACTTTTTCTCCTACTCAGAAGCCTCTATTTCGACCAATTTCAGGCATTAAAATGACTTTAAACACACTAATTTTAGTTCCCAAAGTGATAATTCACATGCAATAGTCATTTATAGTCAAAAAATTAACATTAAAAAATTACCATTTCTGACCATCTGGAGAATATTCGACAGGTCACGGGTCATCTTTTTCATCAGAAAATTTATTTTTGGAATGAAGAAAAATTGATTCTAAATGTCATTTAGATGTGCCTCGTGTTGAATAACTACTTTTTAAGACCTCAATGTTACCAAAATTGCCATTTTTACAGACTTTTTCTCCTACTCAGAAGCTTCAATTTCGACCAATTTCAGGTATTAAAATGACTCTAAACACACTTATTTTAGTTCAAAAATTGATAATTCACATGGCAATAGTTATTTACAGTCAAAATATTTTACATTAAAAATTACCATTTCTGACCGTCTGGAGAAAGTTCGACAGGTCACGGGTCATCGTTTTTCATCAGAAAATTGATTTTTTGGATGAAAAAAAATTGAGTCTAAATGTCATTTGGATTGTGTCTCGTGTTGAATAACTACTTTTTAAAGCCTCAATGTGACCAAAATTGCCATTTTTACAGACTTTTTCTCCTACTCAGAAGCTTCAATTTCGACAAATATCAGGCATTAAAATTACTCTAAACACACCTATTTTAGTTCCAAAAGTGATAATTCACATGCAATAGTCATTAACAGTCAATATATTTAACATTAAAAAATTACCATTTCTGACCATCTGGAGAACGTTCGACAGGTCACGGGTCATCGTTTTTCATCAGAAAATTGATTTTTTGGACTGTAGAAAAATTGATTCAAAATATCATTTGGATTGTGCCTCATGTTGAATAACTACTTTTTAAAGCCTCATTGTGACCAAAATTGCCATTTTTACAGACTTTTTCTCCTACTCAGAAGCCTCTATTTCGACCAATTTCAGGCATTAAAATGACTCAACACACACTAATTTTAGTTCCCAAAGTGATAATTCACATGCAATAGTCATTTATAGTCAAAAAATTAAACATTAAAAAATTACCATTTCTGACCATCTGGAGAATATTCGACAGGTCACGGGTCATCGTTTTTCATCAGAAAATTTATTTTTTGGAATGAAGAAAAATTGATTCTAAATGTCATTTAGATTGTGCCTCGTGTTGAATAACTACTTTTTAAGACCTCAATGTTACCAAAATTGCCATTTTTACAGACTTTTTCTCCTACTCAGAAGCTTCAATTTCGACCAATTTCAGGTATTAAAATGACTCTAAACACACTTATTTTAGTTCAAAAATTGATAATTCACATGCAATAGTTATTTACAGTCTAAATATTTTACATTAAAAAATTACCATTTCTGACCGTCTGGAGAAAGTTCGACAGGTCACGGGTCATCGTTTTTCATCAGAAAATTGATTTTTTGGAATGAAGAAAAATTGATTCTAAATGTCATTTGGATTGTGCCTCGTGTTGAATAACTACTTTTTAAAGCCTCAATGTGACCAAAATTGCCATTTTTACAGACTTTTTCTCCTACTCAGAAGCTTCAATTTCGACCAATTTCAGGCATTAAAATTACTCTAAACACACTTATTTAGTTCCAAAAGTTATAATTCACATGCAATAGTCATTTACAGTCAAAAAATTAAACATTAAAAAATTACCATTTCTGACCATCTGGAGAATATTCGACAGGTCACGGGTCATCGTTTTTCATCAGAAAATTGATTTTTTGGAATGAATAAAAATTGATTCTAAATGTCATTTGGATTGTGCCTCGTGTTGAATAACTACTTTTTAAAGCCTCAATGTGACCAAAAGTGCCATTTTTACAGACTTTTTCTCCTACTCAGAAGCTTCAATTTCGACAAATATCAGGCATTAAAATGACTCTAAACACACTTATTTTAGTTCCAAACGTGATAATTCACATGCAATAGTCATTTACAGTCAAAATATTTCAAATTAAAAAATTACCATTTCTGACCATCTGGAGAACGTTCGACAGGTCACGGGTCATCATTTTTCATCAGAAAATTGATTTTTTGGTCTGTAGAAAAATTGATTTAAAATGTCATTTGGATTGTGGCTCATGTTGAATAACTACTTTTTAAGGCCTCAATGTGGCCAAAATTGCCATTTTTACAGACTTTTTCTCCTACTCAGAAGCTTCTATTTCGACCAATTTCAGGCATTAAAATTACTCTAAACACACCTATTTTAGTTCCAAAAGTGATAATTCACATGCAATAGTCATTAACAGTTATAATATTTTACATTAAAAAATTACCATTTCTGACCATCTGGAGAACGTTCGACAGGTCACGGGTCATCATTTTACATCAGAAAATGGATTTTTTGGTCTGTAGAAAAATTGATTTAAAATGTCATTTGGATTGTGCCTCATGTTGAATAACTACTTTTTAAGGTCTCAATGTGACCAAAATTGCCATTTTTACAGACTTTTTCTCCTATTCAGAAGCTTCTATTTTGACCAATTTTAGGCATTAAAATGACTCTAAACACACTTACTTCAGTTCCGAAAGTGATAATTCACATGCAATAGTTATTTACAGTCAAAATATTTTACATTAAAAAATTACCATTTCTGACCGCCTGGAGAAAGTTTGACAGGTCACGGGTCATCGTTTTTCATCAGAAAAGTGATTTCTTGGACTGTAGAAAAATTGATTCAAAATGTCATTTGGATTGTGCCTCATGTTGAATAACTTCTTTTTAAAGCCTCAATGTGACCAAAATTGCCATTTTTACAGACTTTTTCTCCTACTCAGAAGCTTCTATTTTGACCAATTTCAGGCATTAAAATGACTCTAAACACACTTATTTTAGTTCCAAAAGTGATAATTCACATGCAACAGTCATTAACAGTTATAATATTTTACATTAAAAAATTACCATTTCTGACCATCTGGAGAACCTTCGACAGGTCACGGGTCATCATTTTTCATCAGAAAATGGATTTTTTGGTCTGTAGAAAAATTGATTCAAAATGTCATTTGGAATGTGTCTCGTGTTGAATAACTACTTTTTAAGGCCTCATTGTGACCAAAATTGCCATTTTTACAGACTTTTTCTCCTACTCAGAAGCCTCTATTTTGACCAATTTCAGGCATTAAAATGACTCTAAACACACTTATTTTAGTTCCAAAAATGATAATTCACATGCAATAGTCATTTATAGTCAAAAAATTAAACATTAAAAAATTACCATTTCTGACCATCTGGAGAAAGTTCAGCAGGTCACGGGTCATCGTTTTTCATCAGAAAATAGATTTATTGGACTGTAGAAAAATTGATTCAAAATATCATTTGGATTGTGCCTCATGTTGAATAACTACTTTTTAAAGCCTCATTGAGACCAAAATTGCCATTTTTACAGACTTTTTCTCCTACTCGGAAGCCTCTATTTTGACCAATTTCAGGCATTAAAATGACTCTAAACACACTTATTTTAGTTCCAAAAGTGATAATTCACATGCAATAGTCATATACAGTCAAAATATTTACCATTACAAAATTACCATTTCTGACCATCTGGAGAATATTCGACAGGTCACGGGTCATCGTTTTTCATCAGAAAATTGATTTTTGGAATGAAGAAAAATTGATTCAAAATGTCATTTGGATTGTGCCTCATGTTGAATAACTACTTTTTAAAGCCTCAATGTGACCAAAATTGCCATTTTTACAGACTTTTTCTCCTACTCAGAAGCCTCTATTTTGACCAATTTCAGGCATTAAAATGACTCTAAACACACTTATTTTAGTTCCAAAAGTGATAATTCACATGCAATAGTCATTTATAGTCAAAAAATTAAACATTAAAAAATTACCATTTCTGACCATCTGGAGAAAGTTCAGCAGGTCACGGGTCATCGTTTTTCATCAGAAAATAGATTTATTGGACTGTAGAAAAATTGATTCAAAATATCATTTGGATTGTGCCTCATGTTGAATAACTACTTTTTAAAGCCTCATTGAGACCAAAATTGCCATTTTTACAGACTTTTTCTCCTACTCAGAAGCCTCTATTTCGACCAATTTCAGGCATTAAAATGACTCTAAACACACTAATTTTAGTTCCCAAAGTGATAATTCACATGCAATAGTCATTTATAGTCAAAAAATTAAACATTAAAAAATTACCATTTCTGACCATCTGGAGAATATTCGACAGGTCACGGGTCATCGTTTTTCATCAGAAAATTTATTTTTTGGAATGAAGAAAAATTGATTCTAAATGTCATTTAGATTGTGCCTCGTGTTGAATAACTACTTTTTAAGACCTCAATGTTACCAAAATTGCCATTTTTACAGACTTTTTCTCCTACTCAGAAGCTTCAATTTCGACCAATTTCAGGTATTAAAATGACTCTAAACACACTTATTTTAGTTCAAAAATTGATAATTCACATGCAATAGTTATTTACAGTCAAAATATTTTACATTAAAAAATTACCATTTCTGACCGTCTGGAGAAAGTTCGACAGGTCACGGGTCATCGTTTTTCATCAGAAAATTGATTTTTTGGAATGAAGAAAAATTGATTCTAAATGTCATTTGGATTGTGCCTCGTGTTGAATAACTACTTTTTAAAGCCTCAATGTGACCAAAATTGCCATTTTTACAGACTTTTTCTCCTACTCAGAAGCTTCAATTTCGACCAATTTCAGGCATTAAAATTACTCTAAACACACTTATTTAGTTCCAAAAGTTATAATTCACATGCAATAGTCATTTACAGTCAAAAAATTAAACATTAAAAAATTACCATTTCTGACCATCTGGAGAATATTCGACAGGTCACGGGTCATCGTTTTTCATCAGAAAATTGATTTTTTGGAATGAATAAAAATTGATTCTAAATGTCATTTGGATTGTGCCTCGTGTTGAATAACTACTTTTTAAAGCCTCAATGTGACCAAAAGTGCCATTTTTACAGACTTTTTCTCCTACTCAGAAGCTTCAATTTCGACAAATATCAGGCATTAAAATGACTCTAAACACACTTATTTTAGTTCCAAAAGTGATAATTCACATGCAATAGTCATATCCAGTCAAAATATTTACCATTACAAAATTACCATTTCTGACCATCTGGAGAACGTTCGACAGGTCACGGGTCATCATTTTTCATCAGAAAATGGATTTTTTGGTCTGTAGAAAAATTGATTTAAAATGTCATTTGGATTGTGGCTCATGTTGAATAACTACTTTTTAAGGCCTCAATGTGACCAAAATTGCCATTTTTACAGACTTTTTCTCCTACTCAGAAGCTTCTACTTCGACCAATTTCAGGCATTAAAATGACTCTAAACACACCTATTTTAGTTCCAAAAGTGATAATTCACATGCAATAGTCATTAACAGTTATAATATTTTACATTAAAAAATTACCATTTCTGACCATCTGGAGAATGTTCGACAGGTCACGGGTCATCATTTTTCATCAGAAAATGGATTTTTTGGTCTGTAGAAAAATTGATTTAAAATGTCATTTGGATTGTGCCTCATGTTGAATAACTACTTTTTAAGGTCTCAATGTGACCAAAATTGCCATTTTTACAGACTTTTTCTCCTACTCAGAAGCTTCTATTTTGACCAATTTCAGGCATTAAAATGACTCTAAACACACTTATTTTAGTTCCAAAAGTGATAATTCACATGCAATAGTCATATACAGTCAAAATATTTACCATTACAAAATTACCATTTCTGACCATCTGGAGAATATTCGACAGGTCACGTGTCATCGTTTTTCATCAGAAAATTGATTTTTGGAATGAAGAAAAATGGATTCAAAATGTCATTTGGATTGTGCCTCATGTTGAATAACTACTTTTTAAAGCCTCAATGTGACCAAAATTGCCATTTTTACAGACTTTTTCTCCTACTCAGAAGCTTCTATTTTGACCAATTTCAGGCATTAAAATGACTCTAAACACACTTACTTTAGTTCCGAAAGTGATAATTCACATGCAATAGTTATTTACAGTCAAAATATTTTACATTAAAAAATTACCATTTCTGACCGCCTGGAGAAAGTTTGACAGGTCACGGGTCATCGTTTTTCATCAGAAAAGTGATTTCTTGGACTGTAGAAAAATTGATTCAAAATGTCATTTGGATTGTGCCTCATGTTGAATAACTTCGTTTTAAAGCCTCAATGTGACCAAAATTGCCATTTTTACAGACTTTTTCTTCTACTCAGAAGCTTCTATTTCGACCAATTTCAGGCATTAAAATTACTCTAAACACACTTATTTTAGTTCCAAAAGTGATAATTCCCATGCAACAGTCATTAACAGTTATAATATTTTACATTAAAAAATTACCATTTCTGACCATCTGGAGAACGTTCGACAGGTCACGGGTCATCATTTTTCATCAGAAAATCGATTTTTTGGTCTGTAGAAAAATTGATTCAAAATGTCATTTGGATTGTGCCTCATGTTGAATAACTACTTTTTAAGGCCTCAATGTGACCAAAATTGCCATTTTTAGAGACTTTTTCTCCTACTCAGAAGCTTCTATTTTGACCAATTTCAGGCATTAAAATGACTCTAAACACACTTATTTTAGTTCCAAAAGTGATAATTCAAATGCAATAGTCATATACAGTCAAAATATTTACCATTAAAAAATTACCATTTCTAACAATCTGGAGAATATTCGACAGGTCACGGGTCATCGTTTTTCATCAGAAAATTGATTTTTTGGAATGAAAAAAAATTGAGTCTAAATGTCATTTGGAATGTGTCTCGTGTTGAATAACTACTTTTTAAAGCCTCAATGTGACCAAAATTGCCATTTTTACAGACTTTTTCTCCTACTCAGAAGCTTCTATTTTGACCAATTTCAGGCATTAAAATGACTCTAAACACACTTATTTTAGTTCCAAAAGTGATAATTCACATGCAATAGTCATATACAGTCAAAATATTTACCATTACAAAATTACCATTTCTGACCATCTGGAGAATATTCGACAGGTCACGGGTCATCGTTTTTCATCAGAAAATTGATTTTTGGAATGAAGAAAAATTGATTCAAAATGTCATTTGGTTTGTGCCTCATGTTGAATAACTACTTTTTAAAGCCTCAATGTGACCAAAATTGCCATTTTTACAGACTTTTTCTCCTACTCAGAAGCTTCTATTTTGACCAATTTCAGGCATTAAAATGACTCTAAACACACTTATTTTAGTTCCAAAAGTGATAATTCAAATTCAATAGTCATATACAGTCAAAATATTTACCATTAAAAAATTACCATTTCTAACAATCTGGAGAATATTCGACAGGTCACGGGTCATCGTTTTTCATCAGAAAATTGATTTTTTGGAATAAAAAAAATTGAGTCTAAATGTCATTTGGAATGTGTCTCGTGTTGAATAACTACTTTTTAAAGCCTCAATGTGACCAAAATTGCCATTTTTACAGGCTTTTTCTCCTACTCAGAAGCTTCAATTTCGACAAATATCAGGCATTAAAATGACTCTAAACACACCTATTTTAGTTCCAAAAGTGATAATTCACTTGCAATAGTCATTAACAGTCAATATATTTAACATTAAAAAATTACCATTTCTGACCATCTGGAGAACGTTCGACAGGTCACGGGTCATCGTTTTTCATCAGAAAATTGATTTTTTGGACTGTAGAAAAATTGATTCAAAATATCATTTGGATTGTGCCTCATGTTGAATAACTACTTTTTAAAGCCTCATTGTGACCAAAATTGCCATTTTTACAGACTTTTTCTCCTACTCAGAAGCCTCTATTTCGACCAATTTCAGGCATTAAAATGACTCTAAACACACTTATTTTAGTTCTAAAGTGATAATTCACATGCAATAGTCATTTATAGTCAAAAAATTAAACATTAAAAAATTACCATTTCTGACCATCTGGAGAATATTCGACAGGTCACGGGTCATCGTTTTTCATCAGAAAATTTATTTTTTGGAATGAAGAAAAATTGATTCTAAATGTCATTTAGATTGTGCCTCGTGTTGAATAACTACTTTTTAAGACCTCAATGTTATCAAAATTGCCATTTTTACAGACTTTTTCTCCTACTCAGAAGCTTCAATTTCGACCAATTTCAGGTATTAAAATGACTCTAAACACACTTATTTTAGTTCAAAAATTGATAATTCACATGCAATAGTTATTTACAGTCAAAATATTTTACATTAAAAAATTACCATTTCTGACCGTCTGGAGAAAGTTCGACAGGTCACAAGTCATCGTTTTTCATCAGAAAATGGATTTTTTGGACTGTAGAAAAATGTATTCAAAATGTCATTTGGATTGTGCCTCATTTTGAATAACTACTTTTCAGAGCCTCGAATGTGACCAAAATTGCCATTTTTACAGACTTTTTCTCCTACTCAGAAGCTTCAATTTCGACCAATTTCAGGCATTAAAATTACTCTAAACACACTTATTTAGTTCCAAAAGTTATAATTCACATGCAATAGTCATTTACAGTCAAAAAATTAAACATTAAAAAATTACCATTTCTGACCATCTGGAGAATATTCAACAGGTCACGGGTCATCGTTTTTCATCTGAAAATTGATTTTTTGGAATGAAGAAAAATTGATTCTAAATGTCATTTGGATTGTGCCTCGTGTTGAATAACTACTTTTTAAAGCCTCAATGTGACCAAAATTGCCATTTTTACAGACTTTTTCTCCTACTCAGAAGCTTCAATTTCGACAAATATCAGGCATTAAAATGACTCTAAACACACTTATTTTAGTTCCAAACGTGATAATTCACATGCAATAGTCATTTACAGTCAAAATATTTAAAATTAAAAAATTACCATTTCTGACCATCTGGAGAACGTTCGACAGGTCACTAATCATCGTTTTTCATCAGAAAATGGATTTTTTGGTCTGTAGAAAAATTGATTTAAAATGTCATTTGGATTGTGCCTCATGTTGAATAACTACATTTAAGGCCTCAATGTGACCAAAATTGCCATTTTTACAGACTTTTTCTCCTACTCAGAAGCTTCTATTTTGACCAATTTCAGGCATTAAAATGACTCTAAACACACTTATTTTAGTTCCAAAAGTGATAATTCACATGCAATAGTCATATACAGTCAAAATATTTACCATTACAAAATTACCATTTCTGACCATCTGGAGAATATTCGACAGGTCACGGGTCATCGTTTTTCATCAGAAAATTGATTTTTGGAATGAAGAAAAATTGATTCAAAATGTCATTTGGATTGTGCCTCATGTTGAATAACTACTTTTTAAAGCCTCAATGTGACCAAAATTGCCATTTTTACAGACTTTTTCTCCTACTCAGAAGCTTCTATTTTGACCAATTTCAGGCATTAAAATGACTCTAAACACACTTATTTTAGTTCCAAAAGTGATAATTCAAATGCAATAGTCATATACAGTCAAAATATTTACCATTAAAAAATTACCATTTCTAACAATCTGGAGAATATTCGACAGGTCACGGGTCATCGTTTTTCATCAGAAAATTGATTTTTTGGAATGAAAAAAAATGGAGTCTAAATGTCATTTGGAATGTGTCTCGTGTTGAATAACTACTTTTTAAAGCCTCAATGTGACCAAAATTGCCATTTTTACAGACTTTTTCTCCTACTCAGAAGCTTCAATTTCGACAAATATCAGGCATTAAAATTACTCTAAACACACCTATTTTAGTTCCAAAAGTGATAATTCACATGCAATAGTCATTAACAGTCAATATATTTAACATTAAAAAATTACCATTTCTGACCATCTGGAGAACGTTCGACAGGTCACGGGTCATCGTTTTTCATCAGAAAATTGATTTTTTGGACTGTAGAAAAATTGATTCAAAATATCATTTGGATTGTGCCTCATGTTGAATAACTACTTTTTAAAGCCTCATTGTGACCAAAATTGCCATTTTTACAGACTTTTTCTCCTACTCAGAAGCCTCTATTTCGACCAATTTCAGGCATTAAAATGACTTTAAACACACTAATTTTAGTTCCCAAAGTGATAATTCACATGCAATAGTCATTTATAGTCAAAAAATTAAACATTAAAAAATTACCATTTCTGACCATCTGGAGAATATTCGACAGGTCACGGGTCATCGTTTTTCATCAGAAAATTTATTTTTTGGAATGAAGAAAAATTGATTCTAAATGTCATTTAGATTGTGCCTCGTGTTGAATAACTACTTTTTAAGACCTCAATGTTACCAAAATTGCCATTTTTACAGACTTTTTCTCCTACTCAGAAGCTTCAATTTCGACCAATTTCAGGTATTAAAATGACTCTAAACACACTTATTTTAGTTCAAAAATTGATAATTCACATGCAATAGTTATTTACAGTCAAAATATTTTACATTAAAAAATTACCATTTCTGACCGTCTGGAGAAAGTTCGACAGGTCACGGGTCATCGTTTTTCATCAGAAAATTGATTTTTTGGAATGAAAAAAAATTGAGTCTAAATGTCATTTGGATTGTGTCTCGTGTTGAATAACTACTTTTTAAAGCCTCAATGTGACCAAAATTGCCATTTTTACAGACTTTTTCTCCTACTCAGAAGCTTCAATTTCGACAAATATCAGGCATTAAAATTACTCTAAACACACCTATTTTAGTTCCAAAAGTGATAATTCACATGCAATAGTCATTAACAGTCAATATATTTAACATTAAAAAATTACCATTTCTGACCATCTGGAGAACGTTCGACAGGTCACGGGTCATCGTTTTTCATCAGAAAATTGATTTTTTGGACTGTAGAAAAATTGATTCAAAATATCATTTGGATTGTGCCTCATGTTGAATAACTACTTTTTAAAGCCTCATTGTGACCAAAATTGCCATTTTTACAGACTTTTTCTCCTACTCAGAAGCCTCTATTTCGACCAATTTCAGGCATTAAAATGACTCTAAACACACTAATTTTAGTTCCCAAAGTGATAATTCACATGCAATAGTCATTTATAGTCAAAAAATTAAACATTAAAAAATTACCATTTCTGACCATCTGGAGAATATTCGACAGGTCACGGGTCATCGTTTTTCATCAGAAAATTTATTTTTTGGAATGAAGAAAAATTGATTCTAAATGTCATTTAGATTGTGCCTCGTGTTGAATAACTACTTTTTAAGACCTCAATGTTACCAAAATTGCCATTTTTACAGACTTTTTCTCCTACTCAGAAGCTTCAATTTCGACCAATTTCAGGTATTAAAATGACTCTAAACACACTTATTTTAGTTCAAAAATTGATAATTCACATGCAATAGTTATTTACAGTCTAAATATTTTACATTAAAAAATTACCATTTCTGACCGTCTGGAGAAAGTTCGACAGGTCACGGGTCATCGTTTTTCATCAGAAAATTGATTTTTTGGAATGAAGAAAAATTGATTCTAAATGTCATTTGGATTGTGCCTCGTGTTGAATAACTACTTTTTAAAGCCTCAATGTGACCAAAATTGCCATTTTTACAGACTTTTTCTCCTACTCAGAAGCTTCAATTTCGACCAATTTCAGGCATTAAAATTACTCTAAACACACTTATTTAGTTCCAAAAGTTATAATTCACATGCAATAGTCATTTACAGTCAAAAAATTAAACATTAAAAAATTACCATTTCTGACCATCTGGAGAATATTCGACAGGTCACGGGTCATCGTTTTTCATCAGAAAATTGATTTTTTGGAATGAATAAAAATTGATTCTAAATGTCATTTGGATTGTGCCTCGTGTTGAATAACTACTTTTTAAAGCCTCAATGTGACCAAAAGTGCCATTTTTACAGACTTTTTCTCCTACTCAGAAGCTTCAATTTCGACAAATATCAGGCATTAAAATGACTCTAAACACACTTATTTTAGTTCCAAACGTGATAATTCACATGCAATAGTCATTTACAGTCAAAATATTTCAAATTAAAAAATTACCATTTCTGACCATCTGGAGAACGTTCGACAGGTCACGGGTCATCATTTTTCATCAGAAAATTGATTTTTTGGTCTGTAGAAAAATTGATTTAAAATGTCATTTGGATTGTGGCTCATGTTGAATAACTACTTTTTAAGGCCTCAATGTGGCCAAAATTGCCATTTTTACAGACTTTTTCTCCTACTCAGAAGCTTCTATTTCGACCAATTTCAGGCATTAAAATTACTCTAAACACACCTATTTTAGTTCCAAAAGTGATAATTCACATGCAATAGTCATTAACAGTTATAATATTTTACATTAAAAAATTACCATTTCTGACCATCTGGAGAACGTTCGACAGGTCACGGGTCATCATTTTACATCAGAAAATGGATTTTTTGGTCTGTAGAAAAATTGATTTAAAATGTCATTTGGATTGTGCCTCATGTTGAATAACTACTTTTTAAGGTCTCAATGTGACCAAAATTGCCATTTTTACAGACTTTTTCTCCTATTCAGAAGCTTCTATTTTGACCAATTTTAGGCATTAAAATGACTCTAAACACACTTACTTCAGTTCCGAAAGTGATAATTCACATGCAATAGTTATTTACAGTCAAAATATTTTACATTAAAAAATTACCATTTCTGACCGCCTGGAGAAAGTTTGACAGGTCACGGGTCATCGTTTTTCATCAGAAAAGTGATTTCTTGGACTGTAGAAAAATTGATTCAAAATGTCATTTGGATTGTGCCTCATGTTGAATAACTTCTTTTTAAAGCCTCAATGTGACCAAAATTGCCATTTTTACAGACTTTTTCTCCTACTCAGAAGCTTCTATTTTGACCAATTTCAGGCATTAAAATGACTCTAAACACACTTATTTTAGTTCCAAAAGTGATAATTCACATGCAACAGTCATTAACAGTTATAATATTTTACATTAAAAATTACCATTTCTGACCATCTGGAGAACCTTCGACAGGTCACGGGTCATCATTTTTCATCAGAAAATGGATTTTTTGGTCTGTAGAAAAATTGATTCAAAATGTCATTTGGAATGTGTCTCGTGTTGAATAACTACTTTTTAAGGCCTCATTGTGACCAAAATTGCCATTTTTACAGACTTTTTCTCCTACTCAGAAGCCTCTATTTTGACCAATTTCAGGCATTAAAATGACTCTAAACACACTTATTTTAGTTCCAAAAGTGATAATTCACATGCAATAGTCATTTATAGTCAAAAAATTAAACATTAAAAAATTACCATTTCTGACCATCTGGAGAAAGTTCAGCAGGTCACGGGTCATCGTTTTTCATCAGAAAATAGATTTATTGGACTGTAGAAAAATTGATTCAAAATATCATTTGGATTGTGCCTCATGTTGAATAACTACTTTTTAAAGCCTCATTGAGACCAAAATTGCCATTTTTACAGACTTTTTCTCCTACTCGGAAGCCTCTATTTTGACCAATTTCAGGCATTAAAATGACTCTAAACACACTTATTTTAGTTCCAAAAGTGATAATTCACATGCAATAGTCATATACAGTCAAAATATTTACCATTACAAAATTACCATTTCTGACCATCTGGAGAATATTCGACAGGTCACGGGTCATCGTTTTTCATCAGAAAATTGATTTTTGGAATGAAGAAAAATTGATTCAAAATGTCATTTGGATTGTGCCTCATGTTGAATAACTACTTTTTAAAGCCTCAATGTGACCAAAATTGCCATTTTTACAGACTTTTTCTCCTACTCAGAAGCCTCTATTTTGACCAATTTCAGGCATTAAAATGACTCTAAACACACTTATTTTAGTTCCAAAAGTGATAATTCACATGCAATAGTCATTTATAGTCAAAAAATTAAACATTAAAAAATTACCATTTCTGACCATCTGGAGAAAGTTCAGCAGGTCACGGGTCATCGTTTTTCATCAGAAAATAGATTTATTGGACTGTAGAAAAATTGATTCAAAATATCATTTGGATTGTGCCTCATGTTGAATAACTACTTTTTAAAGCCTCATTGAGACCAAAATTGCCATTTTTACAGACTTTTTCTCCTACTCAGAAGCCTCTATTTCGACCAATTTCAGGCATTAAAATGACTCTAAACACACTAATTTTAGTTCCCAAAGTGATAATTCACATGCAATAGTCATTTATAGTCAAAAAATTAAACATTAAAAAATTACCATTTCTGACCATCTGGAGAATATTCGACAGGTCACGGGTCATCGTTTTTCATCAGAAAATTTATTTTTTGGAATGAAGAAAAATTGATTCTAAATGTCATTTAGATTGTGCCTCGTGTTGAATAACTACTTTTTAAGACCTCAATGTTACCAAAATTGCCATTTTTACAGACTTTTTCTCCTACTCAGAAGCTTCAATTTCGACCAATTTCAGGTATTAAAATGACTCTAAACACACTTATTTTAGTTCAAAAATTGATAATTCACATGCAATAGTTATTTACAGTCAAAATATTTTACATTAAAAAATTACCATTTCTGACCGTCTGGAGAAAGTTCGACAGGTCACGGGTCATCGTTTTTCATCAGAAAATTGATTTTTTGGAATGAAGAAAAATTGATTCTAAATGTCATTTGGATTGTGCCTCGTGTTGAATAACTACTTTTTAAAGCCTCAATGTGACCAAAATTGCCATTTTTACAGACTTTTTCTCCTACTCAGAAGCTTCAATTTCGACCAATTTCAGGCATTAAAATTACTCTAAACACACTTATTTAGTTCCAAAAGTTATAATTCACATGCAATAGTCATTTACAGTCAAAAAATTAAACATTAAAAAATTACCATTTCTGACCATCTGGAGAATATTCGACAGGTCACGGGTCATCGTTTTTCATCAGAAAATTGATTTTTTGGAATGAATAAAAATTGATTCTAAATGTCATTTGGATTGTGCCTCGTGTTGAATAACTACTTTTTAAAGCCTCAATGTGACCAAAAGTGCCATTTTTACAGACTTTTTCTCCTACTCAGAAGCTTCAATTTCGACAAATATCAGGCATTAAAATGACTCTAAACACACTTATTTTAGTTCCAAACGTGATAATTCACATGCAATAGTCATTTACAGTCAAAATATTTCAAATTAAAAAATTACCATTTCTGACCATCTGGAGAACGTTCGACAGGTCACGGGTCATCATTTTTCATCAGAAAATGGATTTTTTGGTCTGTAGAAAAATTGATTTAAAATGTCATTTGGATTGTGGCTCATGTTGAATAACTACTTTTTAAGGCCTCAATGTGGCCAAAATTGCCATTTTTACAGACTTTTTCTCCTACTCAGAAGCTTCTATTTCGACCAATTTCAGGCATTAAAATTACTCTAAACACACCTATTTTAGTTCCAAAAGTGATAATTCACATGCAATAGTCATTAACAGTTATAATATTTTACATTAAAAAATTACCATTTCTGACCATCTGGAGAACGTTCGACAGGTCACGGGTCATCATTTTACATCAGAAAATGGATTTTTTGGTCTGTAGAAAAATTGATTTAAAATGTCATTTGGATTGTGCCTCATGTTGAATAACTACTTTTTAAGGTCTCAATGTGACCAAAATTGCCATTTTTACAGACTTTTTCTCCTATTCAGAAGCTTCTATTTTGACCAATTTTAGGCATTAAAATGACTCTAAACACACTTACTTTAGTTCCGAAAGTGATAATTCACATGCAATAGTTATTTACAGTCAAAATATTTTACATTAAAAAATTACCATTTCTGACCGCCTGGAGAAAGTTTGACAGGTCACGGGTCATCGTTTTTCATCAGAAAAGTGATTTCTTGGACTGTAGAAAAATTGATTCAAAATGTCATTTGGATTGTGCCTCATGTTGAATAACTTCTTTTTAAAGCCTCAATGTGACCAAAATTGCCATTTTTACAGACTTTTTCTCCTACTCAGAAGCTTCTATTTTGACCAATTTCAGGCATTAAAATGACTCTAAACACACTTATTTTAGTTCCAAAAGTGATAATTCACATGCAACAGTCATTAACAGTTATAATATTTTACATTAAAAAATTACCATTTCTGACCATCTGGAGAACCTTCGACAGGTCACGGGTCATCATTTTTCATCAGAAAATGGATTTTTTGGTCTGTAGAAAAATTGATTCAAAATGTCATTTGGAATGTGTCTCGTGTTGAATAACTACTTTTTAAGGCCTCATTGTGACCAAAATTGCCATTTTTACAGACTTTTTCTCCTACTCAGAAGCCTCTATTTTGACCAATTTCAGGCATTAAAATGACTCTAAACACACTTATTTTAGTTCCAAAAGTGATAATTCACATGCAATAGTCATTTATAGTCAAAAAATTAAACATTAAAAAATTACCATTTCTGACCATCTGGAGAAAGTTCAGCAGGTCACGGGTCATCGTTTTTCATCAGAAAATAGATTTATTGGACTGTAGAAAAATTGATTCAAAATATCATTTGGATTGTGCCTCATGTTGAATAACTACTTTTTAAAGCCTCATTGAGACCAAAATTGCCATTTTTACAGACTTTTTCTCCTACTCGGAAGCCTCTATTTTGACCAATTTCAGGCATTAAAATGACTCTAAACACACTTATTTTAGTTCCAAAAGTGATAATTCACATGCAATAGTCATATACAGTCAAAATATTTACCATTACAAAATTACCATTTCTGACCATCTGGAGAATATTCGACAGGTCACGGGTCATCGTTTTTCATCAGAAAATTGATTTTTGGAATGAAGAAAAATTGATTCAAAATGTCATTTGGATTGTGCCTCATGTTGAATAACTACTTTTTAAAGCCTCAATGTGACCAAAATTGCCATTTTTACAGACTTTTTCTCCTACTCAGAAGCTTCTATTTTGACCAATTTCAGGCATTAAAATGACTCTAAACACACTTATTTTCGTTCCAAGAATTCTAATTCACATGCAATAGTAATTTACAGTAAAAATTTTAAACATTAAACAATTATCATTTCTGACCATCTGGAGAAAGTTCGACGGGTCACGGGTCATCGTTTTTTCATCTGAAATTAATTTTTTGGACTGCAGAAAAATTGGCTCAAAATGTCATTTGGATTGTGCCTCATGTTGAATAACTACTTTTTTAAGACTCAATGTGACCAAAATTCCGATTTTTACAGACTTTTTCTCCTACTCAGAAGCTTCTATTTCGACCAATTTCAGGCATTAAAATGACTCTAAGCACACTTATTTTTGTTCCCAAAGTGATAATTTACATGAAATAGTCATTTACATTCAAAATATTAAACATTAAAAAATTACCATTTCTAATCATCTGGAGAATATTCGACAGGTCACGGGTCATCGTTTTTTATCAGAAAATTGAGTTTTTTGGAATGAAAAAAAATTGAGTCTAAATGTCATTTGGAATGTGTCTCGTGTTGAATAACTACTTTTTAAAGCCTCAATGTGACCAAAATTGCCATTTTTACAGACTTTTTCTCCTACTCAGAAGCTTCAATTTCGACAAATATCAGGCATTGAAATTACTCTAAACACACCTATTTTAGTTCCAAAAGTGATAATTCTCATGCAATAGTCATTAACAGTCAATATATTTAACATTAAAAAATTACCATTTCTGACCATCTGGAGAACGTTCGACAGGTCACGGGTCATCGTTTTTCATCAGAAAATTGATTTTTTGGACTGTAGAAAAATTGATTCAAAATATCATTTGGATTGTGCCTCATGTTGAATAACTACTTTTTAAAGCTTCATTGTGACCAAAATTGCCATTTTTACAGACTTTTTCTTCTACTCAGAAGCTTCTATTTCGACCAATTTCAGGCATTAAAATTACTCTAAACACACTTATTTTAGTTCCAAAAGTGATAATTCACATGCAATAGTCATTTACAGTCATAAAATTAAACATTAAAAAATTACCATTTCTGACCATCTGGAGAATATTCGACAGGTCACGGGTCATCGTTTTTCATCAGAAAATTGATTTTTTGGAATGAAGAAAAATTGATTCTAAATGTCATTTGGATTGTGCCTCGTGTTGAATAACTACTTTTTAAAGCCTCAATGTGACCAAAATTGCCATTTTTACAGACTTTTTCTCCTACTCAGAAGCTTCAATTTTGACAAATATCAGGCATTAAAATGACTCTAAACACACTTATTTTAGTTCCAAACGTGATAATTCACATGCAATAGTCATTTACAGTCAAAATATTTAAAATTAAAAAATTACCATTTCTGACCATCTGGAGAACGTTCGACAGGTCACGGGTCATCATTTTTCATCAGAAAATGGATTTTTTGGTCTGTAGAAAAATTGATTCAAAATGTCATTTGGATTGTGCCTCATGTTGAATAACTACTTTTTAAGGCCTCAATGTGACCAAAATTGCCATTTTTACAGACTTTTTCTCCTACTCAGAAGCTTCTATTTTGACCAATTTCAGGCATTAAAATGACTCTAAACACACTTATTTTAGTTCCAAAAGTGATAATTCACATGCAATAGTCATATACAGTCAAAATATTTACCATTACAAAATTACCATTTCTGACCATCTGGAGAATATTCGACAGGTCACGGGTCATCGTTTTTCATCAGAAAATTGATTTTTGGAATGAAGAAAAATTGATTCAAAATGTCATTTGGATTGTGCCTCATGTTGAATAACTTCTTTTTAAAGCCTCAATGTGACCAAAATTGCCATTTTTACAGACTTTTTATTCTACTCAGAAGCTTCTATTTCGACCAATTTCAGGCATTAAAATTACTCTAAACACACTTATTTTAGTTCCAAAAGTTATAATTCACATGCAATAGTCATTTACAGGCAAAAAATTAAACATTAAAAAATTACCATTTCTGACCATCTGGAGAATATTCGACAGGTCACGGGTCATCGTTTTTCATCAGAAAATTGATTTTTTGGAATGAAGAAAAATTGATTCTAAATGTCATTTGGATTGTGCCTCGTGTTGAATAACTACTTTTTAAAGCCTCAATGTGACCAAAATTGCCATTTTTACAGACTTTTTCTCCTACTCAGAAGCTTCAATTTCGACAAATATCAAGCATTAAAATGACTCTAAACACACTTATTTTAGTTCCAAACGTGATAATTCACATGCAATAGTCATTTACAGTCAAAATATTTAAAATTAAAAAATTACCATTTCTGACCATCTGGAGAACGTTCGACAGGTCACGGGTCATCGTTTTTCATCAGAAAATGGATTTTTTGGTCTGTAGAAAAATTGATTTAAAATGTCCTTTGGATTGTGCCTCATGTTGAATAACTACTTTTTAAGGCCTCAATGTGACAAAAATTGCCATTTTTACAGACTTTTTCTCCTACTCAGAAGCTTCTATTTTGACCAATTTCAGGCATTAAAATGACTCTAAACACACTTATTTTAGTTCCAAAAGTGATAATTCACATGCAATAGTCATATACAGTCAAAATATTTACCATTACAAAATTACCATTTCTGACCATCTGGAGAATATTCGACAGGTCACGGGTCATCGTTTTTCATCAGAAAATTTATTTTTTGGAATGAAGAAAAATTGATTCTAAATGTCATTTGGATTGTGCCTCGTGTTGAATAACTACTTTTTAAAGCCTCAATGTGACCAAAATTGCAATTATTACAGACTTTTTCTCCTACTCAGAAGCTTCAATTTCGACAAATATCAGGCATTAAAATGACTCTAAACACACTTATTTTAGTTCCAAAAGTGATAATTCACATGCAACAGTCATTAACAGTCAATATATTTAACATTAAAAAATTACCATTTCTGACCATCTGGAGAACGTTCGACAGGTCACGGGTCATCGTTTTTCATCAGAAAATTGATTTTTTGGACTGTAGAAAAATTGATTCAAAATATCATTTGGATTGTGCCTCATGTTGAATAACTACTTTTTAAAGCCTCATTGTGACCAAAATTGCCATTTTTACAGACTTTTTCTCCTACTCAGAAGCCTCTTTTTCGACCAATTTCAGGCATTAAAATGACTCTAAACACACTTATTTTAGTTCCAAAAGTGATAATTCACATGCAATAGTCATTTATAGTCAAAAAATTAAACATTAAAAAATTACCATTTCTGACCATCTGGAGAATATTCGACAGGTCACGGGTCATCGTTTTTCATCAGAAAATTTATTTTTTGGAATGAAGAAAAATTGATTCTAAATGTCATTTAGATTGTGCCTCGTGTTGAATAACTACTTTTTAAGGCCTCAATGTTACCAAAATTGCCATTTTTACAGACTTTTTCCCCTACTCAGAAGCTTCAATTTCGACCAATTTCAGGTATTAAAATGACTCTAAACACACTTATTTTAGTTCAAAAATTGATAATTCACATGCAATAGTTATTTACAGTCAAAATATTTACCATTAAAAAATTACCATTTCTGACCATCTGGAGAATATTCGACAGGTCACGGGTCATCGTTTTTCATCAGAAAATTGATTTTTGGAATGAAGAAAAATTGATTCTAAATGTCATTTGGAATGTGTCTCGTGTTGAATACCTACTTTTTAAAGCCTCAATGTGACCAAAATTGCCATTTTTACAGACTTTTTCTTCTACTCAGAAGCTTCTATTTCGACCAATTTCAGGCATTAAAATTACTCTAAACACACTTATTTTAGTTCCAAAAGTCATAATTCACATGCAATAGTCATTTACAGTCAAAAAATTAAACATTAAAAAATTACCATTTCTGACCATCTGGAGAATATTCGACAGGTCACGGGTCATCGTTTTTCATCAGAAAATTGATTTTTTGGAATGAAGAAAAATTGATTCTAAATGTCATTTGGATTGTGCCTCGTGTTGAATAACTACTTTTTAAAGCCTCAATGTGACCAAAATTGCCATTTTTACAGACTTTTTCTCCTACTCAAAAGCTTCAATTTCGACAAATATCAGGCATTAAAATGACTCTAAACACACTTATTTTAGTTCCAAAAGTTATAATTCACATGCAATAGTCATTTACAGTCAAAAAATTAAACATTAAAAAATTACCATTTCTGACCATCTGGAGAATATTCGACAGGTCACGGGTCATCGTTTTTCATCAGAAAATTTATTTTTTGGAATGAAGAAAAATTGATTCTAAATGTCATTTGGAATGTGTCTCGTGTTGAATAACTAGTTTTAAAAGCCTCAATGTGACCAAAATTGCCATTTTTACAGACTTTTTCTCCTACTCAGAAGCTTCTATTTTGACGAATTTCAGGCATTAAAATGACTCTAAACACACTTATTTTAGTTCCAAAAGTGATAATTCACATGCAATAGTCATATACAGTCAAAATATTTACCATTACAAAATTACCATTTCTGACCATCTGGAGAATATTCGACAGGTCACGGGTCATCGTTTTTCATCAGAAAATTGATTTTTGGAATGAAGAAAAATTGATTCAAAATGTCATTTGGATTGTGCCTCATGTTGAATAACTACTTTTTAAAGCCTCAATGTGACCAAATTTGCCATTTTTACAGACTTTTTCTCCTAGTCAGAAGCTTCTGTTTTGACCAATTTCAGGCATCAAAATGAATCTAAACACACTTATTTTAGTTCCAAAAGTGATAATTCACATGCAATCGTCATATACAGTCAAAATATTTACCATTAAAAAATTACCATTTCTAACCATCTGGAGAATGTTCGACAGGTCACGGGTCATCGTTTTTCATCAGAAAATTGATTTTTGGAATGAAGAAAAATTGATTCTAAATGTCATTTGGAATGTGTCTCGTGTTGAATAACTACTTTTTAAAGCCTCAATGTGACCAAAATTGCCATTTTTACAGACTTTTTCTCCTACTCAGAAGCCTCTATTTCGACCAATTTCAGGCATTAAAATGACTCTAAACACACTTATTTTAGTTCCAAAAGTGATAATTCACATGCAATAGTCATTTATAGTCAAAAAATTAAACATTAAAAAATGACCATTTCTGACCATCTGGAGAATATTCGACAGGTCACGGGTCATCGTTTTTCATCAGAAAATTGATATTTTGGAATGAAGAGAAATTGATTCTAAATGTCATTTGGATTGTGCCTCGTGTTGAATAACTACTTTTTAAAGCCTCAATGTGACAAAAATTGCCATTTTTACAGACTTTTTCTCCTACTCAGAAGCTTCTATTTTGACCAATTTCAGGCATTAAAATGACTCTAAACACACTTATTTTAGTTCCAAAAGTGATAATTCACATGCAATAGTCATATACAGTCAAAATATTTACCGTTACAAAATTACCATTTCTGACCATCTGGAGAATATTCGACAGGTCACGGGTCATCGTTTTTCATCAGAAAATTTAATTTTTGGAATGAAGAAAAATTGATTCTAAATGTCATTTGGATTGTGCCTCGTGTTGAATAACTACTTTTTAAAGCCTCAATGTGACCAAAATTGCAATTTTTACAGACTTTTTCTCCTACTCAGAAGCTTCAATTTCGACAAATATCAGGCATTAAAATGACTCTAAACACACTTATTTTAGTTCCAAAAGTGATAATTCACATGCAACAGTCATTAACAGTCAATATATTTAACATTAAAAAATTACCATTTCTGACCATCTGGAGAACGTTCGACAGGTCACGGGTCATCGTTTTTCATCAGAAAATTGATTTTTTGGACTGTAGAAAAATTGATTCAAAATATCATTTGGATTGTGCCTCATGTTGAATAACTACTTTTTAAAGCCTCATTGTGACCAAAATTGCCATTTTTACAGACTTTTTCTCCTACTCAGAAGCCTCTATTTCGACCAATTTCAGGCATTAAAATGACTCTAAACACACTTATTTTAGTTCCAAAAGTGATAATTCACATGCAATAGTCATTTATAGTCAAAAAATTAAACATTAAAAAATTACCATTTCTGACCATCTGGAGAATATTCGACATGTCACGGGTCATCGTTTTTCATCAGAAAATTTATTTTTTGGAATGAAGAAAAATTGATTCTAAATGTCATTTAGATTGTGCCTCGTGTTGAATAACTACTTTTTAAGGCCTCAATGTTACCAAAATTGCCATTTTTACAGACTTTTTCCCCTACTCAGAAGCTTTAATTTCGACCAATTTCAGGTATTAAAATGACTCTAAACACACTTATTTTAGTTCAAAAATTGATAATTCACATGCAATAGTTATTTACAGTCAAAATATTTTACATTAAAAAATTACCATTTCTGACCGTCTGGAGAAAGTTCGACAGGTCACGGGTCATCGTTTTTCATCAGAAAATTGATTTTTTGGAATGAAGAAAAATTGATTCTAAATGTCATTTGGATTGTGCCTCGTGTTGAATAACTACTTTTTAAAGCCTCAATGTGACCAAATTTGCCATTTTTACAGACTTTTTCTCCTACTCAGAAGCTTCTGTTTTGACCAATTTCAGGCATCAAAATGAATCTAAACACACTTATTTTAGTTCCAAAAGTGATAATTCACATGCAATCATCATATACAGTCAAAATATTTACCATTAAAAAATTACCATTTCTGACCATCTGGAGAATATTCGACAGGTCACGGGTCATCGTTTTTCATCAGAAAATTGATTTTTGGAATGAAGAAAAATTGATTCTAAATGTCATTTGGAATGTGTCTCGTGTTGAATAACTACTTTTTAAAGCCTCAATGTGAACAAAATTGCCATTTTTACAGACTTTTTCTCCTACTCAGAAGCCTCTATTTCGACCAATTTCAGGCATTAAAATGACTCTAAACACACTTATTTTAGTTCCAAAAGTGATAATTCACATGCAATAGTCATTTATAGTCAAAAAATTAAACATTAAAAAATGACCATTTCTGACCATCTGGAGAATATTCGACAGGTCACGGGTCATCGTTTTTCATCAGAAAATTGATTTTTGGAATGAAGAAAAATTGATTCTAAATGTCATTTGGAATGTGTCTCGTGTTGAATAACTACTTTTTAAAGCCTCAATGTGACCAAAATTGCCATTTTTACAGACTTTTTCTCCTACTCAAAAGCTTCAATTTCGACAAATATCAGGCATTAAAATGACTCTAAACACACTTATTTTAGTTCCAAAAGTTATAATTCACATGCAATAGTCATTTACAGTCAAAAAATTAAACATTAAAAAATTACCATTTCTGACCATCTGGAGAATATTCGACAGGTCACGGGTCATCGTTTTTCATCAGAAAATTGATTTTTTGGAATGAAGAAAAATTGATTCTAAATGTCATTTGGAATGTGTCTCGTGTTGAATAACTAGTTTTAAAAGCCTCAATGTGACCAAAATTGCCATTTTTACAGACTTTTTCTCCTACTCAGAAGCTTCTATTTTGACGAATTTCAGGCATTAAAATGACTCTAAACACACTTATTTTAGTTCCAAAAGTGATAATTCACATGCAATAGTCATATACAGTCAAAATATTTACCATTACAAAATTACCATTTCTGACCATCTGGAGAATATTCGACAGGTCACGGGTCATCGTTTTTCATCAGAAAATTGATTTTTGGAATGAAGAAAAATTGATTCAAAATGTCATTTGGATTGTGCCTCATGTTGAATAACTACTTTTTAAAGCCTCAATGTGACCAAATTTGCCATTTTTACAGACTTTTTCTCCTAGTCAGAAGCTTCTGTTTTGACCAATTTCAGGCATCAAAATGAATCTAAACACACTTATTTTAGTTCCAAAAGTGATAATTCACATGCAATCGTCATATACAGTCAAAATATTTACCATTAAAAAATTACCATTTCTAACCATCTGGAGAATATTCGACAGGTCACGGGTCATCGTTTTTCATCAGAAAATTGATTTTTGGAATGAAGAAAAATTGATTCTAAATGTCATTTGGAATGTGTCTCGTGTTGAATAACTACTTTTTAAAGCCTCAATGTGACCAAAATTGCCATTTTTACAGACTTTTTCTCCTACTCAGAAGCCTCTATTTCGACCAATTTCAGGCATTAAAATGACTCTAAACACACTTATTTTAGTTCCAAAAGTGATAATTCACATGCAATAGTCATTTATAGTCAAAAAATTAAACATTAAAAAATGACCATTTCTGACCATCTGGAGAATATTCGACAGGTCACGGGTCATCGTTTTTCATCAGAAAATGTATTTTTTGGAATGAAGAAAAATTGATTCTAAATGTCATTTAGATTGTGCCTCGTATTGAATAACTACTTTTTAAGACCTCAATGTTACCAAAATTGCCATTTTTACAGACTTTTTCTCCTACTCAGAAGCTTCAATTTCGACCAATTTCAGGTATTAAAATGACTCTAAACACACTTATTTTAGTTCAAAAATTGATAATTCACATGCAATAGTTATTTACAGTCAAAATATTTTACATTAAAAAATTACCATTTCTGACCGTCTGGAGAAAGTTCGAGAGGTCACGGGTCATCGTTTTTCATCAGAAAATTGATTTTTTGGAATGAAGAAAAATTGATTCTAAATGTCATTTGGATTGTGCCTCGTGTTGAATAACAACTTTTTAAAGCCTCAATGTGACCAAATTTGCCATTTTTACAGACTTTTTCTCCTAGTCAGAAGCTTCTGTTTTGACCAATTTCAGGCATCAAAATGACTCTAAACACACTTATTTTAGTTCCAAAAGTGATAATTCACATGCAATAGTCATTTACAGTCATAAAATTAAACATTAAAAAATTACCATTTCTGACCATCTGGAGAATATTCGACAGGTCACGGGTCATCGTTTTTCATCAGAAAATTGATATTTTGGAATGAAGAAAAATTGATTCTAAATGTCATTTGGATTGTGCCTCGTGTTGATTAACTACTTTTTAAAGCCTCAATGTGACCAAAATTGCCATTTTTACAGACTTTTTCTCCTACTCAGAAGCTTCAATTTCGACAAATATCAGGCATTAAAATGACTCTAAACACACTTATTTTAGTTCCAAACGTGATAATTCACATGCAATAGTCATTTACAGTCAAAATATTTAAAATTAAAAAATTACCATTTCTGACCATCTGGAGAACGTTCGACAGGTCACGGGTCATCATTTTTCATCAGAAAATGGATTTTTTGGTCTGTAGAAAAATTGATTCAAAATGTCATTTGGATTGTGCCTCATGTTGAATAACTACTTTTTAAGGCCTCAATGTGACCAAAATTGCCATTTTTACAGACTTTTTCTCCTACTCAGAAGCTTCTATTTTGACCAATTTCAGGCATTAAAATGACTCTAAACACACTTATTTTAGTTCCAAAAGTGATAATTCACATGCAATAGTCATATCCAGTCAAAATATTTACCATTACAAAATTACCATTTCTGACCATCTGGAGAACGTTCGACAGGTCACGGGTCATCGTTTTTCATCAGAAAATGGATTTTTTGGTCTGTAGAAAAATTGATTTAAAATGTCATTTGGATTGTGGCTCATGTTGAATAACTACTTTTTAAGGCCTCAATGTGACCAAAATTGCCATTTTTACAGACTTTTTCTCCTACTCAGAAGCTTCTATTTCGACCAATTTCAGGCATTAAAATTACTCTAAACACACCTATTTTAGTTCCAAAAGTGATAATTCACATGCAATAGTCATTAACAGTTATAATATTTTACATTAAAAAATTACCATTTCTGACCATCTGGAGAATGTGCGACAGGTCACGGGTCATCATTTTTTATCAGAAAATTGATTTTTTGGTCTGTAGAAAAATTGATTTAAAATGTCATTTGGATTGTGCCTCATGTTGAATAACTACTTTTTAAGGTCTCAATGTGACCAAAATTGCCATTTTTACAGACTTTTTCTCCTACTCAGAAGCTTCTATTTTGACCAATTTCAGGCATTAAAATGACTCTAAACACACTTATTTTAGTTCCAAAAGTGATAATTCACATGCAATAGTCATATACAGTCAAAATATTTACCATTACAAAATTACCATTTCTGACCATCTGGAGAATATTCGACAGGTCACGGGTCATCGTTTTTCATCAGAAAATTGATTTTTGGAATGAAGAAAAATGGATTCAAAATGTCATTTGGATTGTGGCTCATGTTGAATAACTACTTTTTAAGGCCTCAATGTGACCAAAATTGCCATTTTTACAGACTTTTTCTCCTACTCAGAAGCTTCTATTTCGACCAATTTCAGGCATTAAAATTACTCTAAACACACCTATTTTAGTTCCAAAAGTGATAATTCACATGCAATAGTCATTAACAGTTATAATATTTTACATTAAAAAATTACCATTTCTGACCATCTGGAGAATGTTCGACAGGTCACGGGTCATCATTTTTCATCAGAAAATGGATTTTTTGGTCTGTAGAAAAATTGATTTAAAATGTCATTTGGATTGTGCCTCATGTTGAATAACTACTTTTTAAGGTCTCAATGTGACCAAAATTGCCATTTTTACAGACTTTTTCTCCTACTCAGAAGCTTCTATTTTGACCAATTTCAGGCATTAAAATGACTCTAAACACACTTATTTTAGTTCCAAAAGTGATAATTCACATGCAATAGTCATATCCAGTCAAAATATTTACCATTACAAAATTACCATTTCTGACCATCTGGAGAACGTTCGACAGGTCACGGGTCATCGTTTTTCATCAGAAAATGGATTTTTTGGTCTGTAGAAAAATTGATTTAAAATGTCATTTGGATTGTGGCTCATGTTGAATAACTACTTTTTAAGGCCTCAATGTGACCAAAATTGCCATTTTTACAGACTTTTTCTCCTACTCAGAAGCTTCTATTTCGACCAATTTCAGGCATTAAAATTACTCTAAACACACCTATTTTAGTTCCAAAAGTGATAATTCACATGCAATAGTCATTAACAGTTATAATATTTTACATTAAAAAATTACCATTTCTGACCATCTGGAGAATGTGCGACAGGTCACGGGTCATCATTTTTTATCAGAAAATTGATTTTTTGGTCTGTAGAAAAATTGATTTAAAATGTCATTTGGATTGTGCCTCATGTTGAATAACTACTTTTTAAGGTCTCAATGTGACCAAAATTGCCATTTTTACAGACTTTTTCTCCTACTCAGAAGCTTCTATTTTGACCAATTTCAGGCATTAAAATGACTCTAAACACACTTATTTTAGTTCCAAAAGTGATAATTCACATGCAATAGTCATATACAGTCAAAATATTTACCATTACAAAATTACCATTTCTGACCATCTGGAGAATATTCGACAGGTCACGGGTCATCGTTTTTCATCAGAAAATTGATTTTTGGAATGAAGAAAAATGGATTCAAAATGTCATTTGGATTGTGGCTCATGTTGAATAACTACTTTTTAAGGCCTCAATGTGACCAAAATTGCCATTTTTACAGACTTTTTCTCCTACTCAGAAGCTTCTATTTCGACCAATTTCAGGCATTAAAATTACTCTAAACACACCTATTTTAGTTCCAAAAGTGATAATTCACATGCAATAGTCATTAACAGTTATAATATTTTACATTAAAAAATTACCATTTCTGACCATCTGGAGAATGTTCGACAGGTCACGGGTCATCATTTTTCATCAGAAAATGGATTTTTTGGTCTGTAGAAAAATTGATTTAAAATGTCATTTGGATTGTGCCTCATGTTGAATAACTACTTTTTAAGGTCTCAATGTGACCAAAATTGCCATTTTTACAGACTTTTTCTCCTACTCAGAAGCTTCTATTTTGACCAATTTCAGGCATTAAAATGACTCTAAACACACTTATTTTAGTTCCAAAAGTGATAATTCACATGCAATAGTCATATACAGTCAAAATATTTACCATTACAAAATTACCATTTCTGACCATCTGGAGAATATTCGACAGGTCACGGGTCATCGTTTTTCATCAGAAAATTGATTTTTGGAATGAAGAAAAATGGATTCAAAATGTCATTTGGATTGTGCCTCATGTTGAATAACTACTTTTTAAAGCCTCAATGTGACCAAAATTGCCATTTTTACAGACTTTTTCTCCTACTCAGAAGCTTCTATTTTGACCAATTTCAGGCATTAAAATTACTCTAAACACACTTATTTTAGTTCCAAAAGTGATAATTCACTTGCAACAGTCATTAACAGTTATAATATTTTACATTAAAAAATTACCATTTCTGACCATCTGGAGAACGTTCGACAGGTCACGGGTCATCATTTTTCATCAGAAAATGGATTTTTTGGTCTGTAGAAAAATTGATTCAAAATGTCATTTGGATTGTGCCTCATGTTGAATAACTACTTTTTAAGGCCTCAATGTGACCAAAATTGCCATTTTTACAGACTTTTTCTCCTACTCAGAAGCTTCTATTTTGACCAATTTCAGGCATTAAAATGACTCTAAACACACTTATTTTAGTTCCAAAAGTGATAATTCAAATGCAATAGTCATATACAGTCAAAATATTTACCATTAAAAAATTACCATTTCTAACAATCTGGAGAATATTCGACAGGTCACGGGTCATCGTTTTTCATCAGAAAATTGATTTTTTTAAATGAAAAAAAATTGAGTCTAAATGTCATTTGGAATGTGTCTCGTGTTGAATAACTACTTTTTAAAGCCTCAATGTGACCAAAATTGCCATTTTTACAGACTTTTTCTCCTACTCAGAAGCTTCAATTTCGACAAATATCAGGCATTAAAATTACTCTAAACACACCTATTTTAGTTCCAAAAGTGATAATTCACATGCAATAGTCATTAACAGTCAATATATTTAACATTAAAAAATTACCATTTCTGACCATCTGGAGAACGTTCGACAGGTCACGGGTCATCGTTTTTCATCAGAAAATTGATTTTTTGGACTGTAGAAAAATTGATTCAAAATATCATTTGGATTGTGCCTCATGTTGAATAACTACTTTTCAAAGCCTCATTGTGACCAAAATTGCCATTTTTACAGACTTTTTCTCCTACTCAGAAGCCTCTATTTTGACCAATTTCAGGCATTAAAATGACTCTAAACACACCTATTTTAGTTCCAAAAGTGATAATTCACATGCAATAGTCATTTATAGTCAAAAAATTAAACATTAAAAAATTACCATTTCTGACCATCTGGAGAATATTCGACAGGTCACGGGTCATCGTTTTTCATCAGAAAATTTATTTTTTGGAATGAAGAAAAATTGATTCTAAATGTCATTTAGATTGTGCCTCGTGTTGAATAACTACTTTTTAAGGCCTCAATGTTACCAAAATTGCCATTTTTACAGACTTTTTCTCCTACTCAGAAGCTTCAATTTCGACCAATTTCAGGTATTAAAATGACTCTAAACACACTTATTTTAGTTCAAAAATTGATAATTCACATGCAATAGTTATTTACAGTCAAAATATTTTACATTAAAAAATTACCATTTCTGACCGTCTGGAGAAAGTTCGACAGGTCACGGGTCATCGTTTTTCATCAGAAAATTGATTTTTTGGAATGAAGAAAAATTGATTCTAAATGTCATTTGGATTGTGCCTCGTGTTGAATAACTACTTTTTAAAGCCTCAATGTGACCAAATTTGCCATTTTTACAGACTTTTTCTCCTAGTCAGAAGCTTCTGTTTTGACCAATTTCAGGCATCAAAATGAATCTAAACACACTTATTTTAGTTCCAAAAGTGATAATTCACATGCAATCGTCATATACAGTCAAAATATTTACCATTAAAAAATTACCATTTCTGACCATCTGGAGAATATTCGACAGGTCACGGGTCATCGTTTTTCATCAGAAAATTGATATTTTGGAATGAAGAAAAATTGATTCTAAATGTCATTTGGATTGTGCCTCCTGTTGAATAACTACTTTTTAAAGCCTCAATGTGACCAAAATTGCCATTTTTACAGACTTTTTCTCCTACTCAGAAGCTTCAATTTCGACAAATATCAGGCATTAAAATGACTCTAAACACACTTATTTTAGTTCCAAACGTGATAATTCACATGCAATAGTCATTTAAAGTCAAAATATGTAAAATTAAAAAATTACCATTTCTGACCATCTGGAGATCGTTCGACAGGTCACGGGTCATCATTTTTCATCAGAAAATGGATTTTTTGGTCTGTAGAAAAATTGATTCAAAATGTCATTTGGATTGTGCCTCATGTTGAATAACTACTTTTTAAGGCCTCAATGTGACCAAAATTGCCATTTTTACAGACTTTTCCTCCTACTCAGAAGCTTCTATTTTGACCAATTTCAGGCATTAAAATGACTCTAAACACACTTATTTTAGTTCCAAAAGTGATAATTCACATGCAATAGTCATATCCAGTCAAAATATTTACCATTACAAAATTACCATTTCTGACCATCTGGAGAATATTCGACAGGTCACGGGTCATCGTTTTCCATCAGAAAATTGATTTTTGGAATGAAGAAAAATTGATTCAAAATGTCATTTGGATTGTGCCTCATGTTGAATAACTTCTTTTTAAAGTCTCAATGTGACCAAAATTGCCATTTTTACAGACTTTTTCTTCTACTCAGAAGCTTCAATTTCGACCAATTTCAGGCATTAAAATTACTCTAAACACACCTATTTAGTTCCAAAAGTTATAATTCACATGCAATAGTCATTTACAGTCAAAAAATTAAACATTAAAAAATTACCATTTCTGACCATCTGGAGAATATTCGACAGGTCACGGGTCATCGTTTTTCATCAGAAAATTGATTTTTTGGAATGAAGAAAAATTGATTCTAAATGTCATTTGGATTGTGCCTCGTGTTGAATAACTACTTTTTAAAGCCTCAATGTGACCAAAATTGCCATTTTTACAGACTTTTTCTCCTACTCAGAAGCTTCAATTTCGACAAATATCAGGCATTAAAATGACTCTAAACACACTTATTTTAGTTCCAAACGTGATAATTCACATGCAATAGTCATTTACAGTCAAAATATTTAAAATTAAAAAATTACCATTTCTGACCATCTGGAGAACGTTCGACAGGTCACGGGTCATCGTTTTTCATCAGAAAATGGATTTTTTGGTCTGTAGAAAAATTGATTTAAAATGTCATTTGGATTGTGCCTCATGTGGAATAACTACTTTTTAAGGCCTCAATGTGACCAAAATTGCCATTTTTACAGACTTTTTCTCCTACTCAGAAGCTTCTATTTTGACCAATTTCAGGCATTAAAATGACTCTAAACACACTTATTTTAGTTCCAAAAGTGATAATTCACATGCAATAATCATATACAGTCAAAATATTTACCATTACAAAATTACCATTTCTGACCATCTGGAGAATATTCGACAGGTCACGGGTCATCGTTTTTCATCAGAAAATTGATTTTTGGAATGAAGAAAAATTGATTCAAAATGTCATTTGGATTGTGCCTCATGTTGAATAACTACTTTTTAAAGCCTCAATGTGACCAAAATTGCCATTTTTACAGACTTTTTCTCCTACTCAGAAGCTTCTATTTTGACCAATTTCAGGCATTAAAATGACTCTAAACACACTTATTTTAGTTCCAAAAGTGATAATTCAAATTCAATAGTCATATACAGTCAAAATATTTACCATTAAAAAATTACCATTTCTAACAATCTGGAGAATATTCGACAGGTCACGGGTCATCGTTTTTCATCAGAAAATTGATTTTTTGGAATGAAAAAAAATTGAGTCTAAATGTCATTTGGAATGTGTCTCGTGTTGAATAACTACTTTTGAAAGCCTCAATGTGACCAAAATTGCCATTTTTACAGACTTTTTCTCCTACTCAGAAGCTTCAATTTCGACAAATATCAGGCATTAAAATTACTCTAAACACACCTATTTTAGTTCCAAAAGTGATAATTCACTTGCAATAGTCATTAACAGTCAATATATTTAACATTAAAAAATTACCATTTCTGACCATCTGGAGAACGTTCGACAGGTCACGGGTCATCGTTTTTCATCAGAAAATTGATTTTTTGGACTGTAGAAAAATTGATTCAAAATATCATTTGGATTGTGCCTCATGAGGAATAACTACTTTTTAAAGCCTCATTGTGACCAAAATTGCCATTTTTACAGACTTTTTCTCCTACTCAGAAGCTTCTATTTCGACCAATTTCAGGCATTAAAATTACTCTAAACACACCTATTTTAGTTCCAAAAGTGATAATTCACATGCAATAGTCATTAACAGTTATAATATTTTACATTAAAAAATTACCATTTCTGACCATCTGGAGAATGTTCGACAGGTCACGGGTCATCATTTTTCATCAGAAAATGGATTTTTTGGTCTGTAGAAAAATTGATTTAAAATGTCATTTGGATTGTGCCTCATGTTGAATAACTACTTTTTAAGGTCTCAATGTGACCAAAATTGCCATTTTTACAGACTTTTTCTCCTACTCAGAAGCTTCTATTTTGACCAATTTCAGGCATTAAAATGACTCTAAACACACTTATTTTAGTTCCAAAAGTGATAATTCACATGCAATAGTCATATACAGTCAAAATATTTACCATTACAAAATTACCATTTCTGACCATCTGGAGAATATTCGACAGGTCACGGGTCATCGTTTTTCATCAGAAAATTGATTTTTGGAATGAAGAAAAATGGATTCAAAATGTCATTTGGATTGTGCCTCATGTTGAATAACTACTTTTTAAAGCCTCAATGTGACCAAAATTGCCATTTTTACAGACTTTTTCTCCTACTCAGAAGCTTCTATTTTGACCAATTTCAGGCATTAAAATTACTCTAAACACACTTATTTTAGTTCCAAAAGTGATAATTCACTTGCAACAGTCATTAACAGTTATAATATTTTACATTAAAAAATTACCATTTCTGACCATCTGGAGAACGTTCGACAGGTCACGGGTCATCATTTTTCATCAGAAAATGGATTTTTTGGTCTGTAGAAAAATTGATTCAAAATGTCATTTGGATTGTGCCTCATGTTGAATAACTACTTTTTAAGGCCTCAATGTGACCAAAATTGCCATTTTTACAGACTTTTTCTCCTACTCAGAAGCTTCTATTTTGACCAATTTCAGGCATTAAAATGACTCTAAACACACTTATTTTAGTTCCAAAAGTGATAATTCAAATGCAATAGTCATATACAGTCAAAATATTTACCATTAAAAAATTACCATTTCTAACAATCTGGAGAATATTCGACAGGTCACGGGTCATCGTTTTTCATCAGAAAATTGATTTTTTTAAATGAAAAAAAATTGAGTCTAAATGTCATTTGGAATGTGTCTCGTGTTGAATAACTACTTTTTAAAGCCTCAATGTGACCAAAATTGCCATTTTTACAGACTTTTTCTCCTACTCAGAAGCTTCAATTTCGACAAATATCAGGCATTAAAATTACTCTAAACACACCTATTTTAGTTCCAAAAGTGATAATTCACATGCAATAGTCATTAACAGTCAATATATTTAACATTAAAAAATTACCATTTCTGACCATCTGGAGAACGTTCGACAGGTCACGGGTCATCGTTTTTCATCAGAAAATTGATTTTTTGGACTGTAGAAAAATTGATTCAAAATATCATTTGGATTGTGCCTCATGTTGAATAACTACTTTTCAAAGCCTCATTGTGACCAAAATTGCCATTTTTACAGACTTTTTCTCCTACTCAGAAGCCTCTATTTTGACCAATTTCAGGCATTAAAATGACTCTAAACACACCTATTTTAGTTCCAAAAGTGATAATTCACATGCAATAGTCATTTATAGTCAAAAAATTAAACATTAAAAAATTACCATTTCTGACCATCTGGAGAATATTCGACAGGTCACGGGTCATCGTTTTTCATCAGAAAATTTATTTTTTGGAATGAAGAAAAATTGATTCTAAATGTCATTTAGATTGTGCCTCGTGTTGAATAACTACTTTTTAAGGCCTCAATGTTACCAAAATTGCCATTTTTACAGACTTTTTCTCCTACTCAGAAGCTTCAATTTCGACCAATTTCAGGTATTAAAATGACTCTAAACACACTTATTTTAGTTCAAAAATTGATAATTCACATGCAATAGTTATTTACAGTCAAAATATTTTACATTAAAAAATTACCATTTCTGACCGTCTGGAGAAAGTTCGACAGGTCACGGGTCATCGTTTTTCATCAGAAAATTGATTTTTTGGAATGAAGAAAAATTGATTCTAAATGTCATTTGGATTGTGCCTCGTGTTGAATAACTACTTTTTAAAGCCTCAATGTGACCAAATTTGCCATTTTTACAGACTTTTTCTCCTAGTCAGAAGCTTCTGTTTTGACCAATTTCAGGCATCAAAATGAATCTAAACACACTTATTTTAGTTCCAAAAGTGATAATTCACATGCAATCGTCATATACAGTCAAAATATTTACCATTAAAAAATTACCATTTCTGACCATCTGGAGAATATTCGACAGGTCACGGGTCATCGTTTTTCATCAGAAAATTGATATTTTGGAATGAAGAAAAATTGATTCTAAATGTCATTTGGATTGTGCCTCCTGTTGAATAACTACTTTTTAAAGCCTCAATGTGACCAAAATTGCCATTTTTACAGACTTTTTCTCCTACTCAGAAGCTTCAATTTCGACAAATATCAGGCATTAAAATGACTCTAAACACACTTATTTTAGTTCCAAACGTGATAATTCACATGCAATAGTCATTTAAAGTCAAAATATGTAAAATTAAAAAATTACCATTTCTGACCATCTGGAGATCGTTCGACAGGTCACGGGTCATCATTTTTCATCAGAAAATGGATTTTTTGGTCTGTAGAAAAATTGATTCAAAATGTCATTTGGATTGTGCCTCATGTTGAATAACTACTTTTTAAGGCCTCAATGTGACCAAAATTGCCATTTTTACAGACTTTTCCTCCTACTCAGAAGCTTCTATTTTGACCAATTTCAGGCATTAAAATGACTCTAAACACACTTATTTTAGTTCCAAAAGTGATAATTCACATGCAATAGTCATATCCAGTCAAAATATTTACCATTACAAAATTACCATTTCTGACCATCTGGAGAATATTCGACAGGTCACGGGTCATCGTTTTCCATCAGAAAATTGATTTTTGGAATGAAGAAAAATTGATTCAAAATGTCATTTGGATTGTGCCTCATGTTGAATAACTTCTTTTTAAAGTCTCAATGTGACCAAAATTGCCATTTTTACAGACTTTTTCTTCTACTCAGAAGCTTCAATTTCGACCAATTTCAGGCATTAAAATTACTCTAAACACACCTATTTAGTTCCAAAAGTTATAATTCACATGCAATAGTCATTTACAGTCAAAAAATTAAACATTAAAAAATTACCATTTCTGACCATCTGGAGAATATTCGACAGGTCACGGGTCATCGTTTTTCATCAGAAAATTGATTTTTTGGAATGAAGAAAAATTGATTCTAAATGTCATTTGGATTGTGCCTCGTGTTGAATAACTACTTTTTAAAGCCTCAATGTGACCAAAATTGCCATTTTTACAGACTTTTTCTCCTACTCAGAAGCTTCAATTTCGACAAATATCAGGCATTAAAATGACTCTAAACACACTTATTTTAGTTCCAAACGTGATAATTCACATGCAATAGTCATTTACAGTCAAAATATTTAAAATTAAAAAATTACCATTTCTGACCATCTGGAGAACGTTCGACAGGTCACGGGTCATCGTTTTTCATCAGAAAATGGATTTTTTGGTCTGTAGAAAAATTGATTTAAAATGTCATTTGGATTGTGCCTCATGTGGAATAACTACTTTTTAAGGCCTCAATGTGACCAAAATTGCCATTTTTACAGACTTTTTCTCCTACTCAGAAGCTTCTATTTTGACCAATTTCAGGCATTAAAATGACTCTAAACACACTTATTTTAGTTCCAAAAGTGATAATTCACATGCAATAATCATATACAGTCAAAATATTTACCATTACAAAATTACCATTTCTGACCATCTGGAGAATATTCGACAGGTCACGGGTCATCGTTTTTCATCAGAAAATTGATTTTTGGAATGAAGAAAAATTGATTCAAAATGTCATTTGGATTGTGCCTCATGTTGAATAACTACTTTTTAAAGCCTCAATGTGACCAAAATTGCCATTTTTACAGACTTTTTCTCCTACTCAGAAGCTTCTATTTTGACCAATTTCAGGCATTAAAATGACTCTAAACACACTTATTTTAGTTCCAAAAGTGATAATTCAAATTCAATAGTCATATACAGTCAAAATATTTACCATTAAAAAATTACCATTTCTAACAATCTGGAGAATATTCGACAGGTCACGGGTCATCGTTTTTCATCAGAAAATTGATTTTTTGGAATGAAAAAAAATTGAGTCTAAATGTCATTTGGAATGTGTCTCGTGTTGAATAACTACTTTTGAAAGCCTCAATGTGACCAAAATTGCCATTTTTACAGACTTTTTCTCCTACTCAGAAGCTTCAATTTCGACAAATATCAGGCATTAAAATTACTCTAAACACACCTATTTTAGTTCCAAAAGTGATAATTCACTTGCAATAGTCATTAACAGTCAATATATTTAACATTAAAAAATTACCATTTCTGACCATCTGGAGAACGTTCGACAGGTCACGGGTCATCGTTTTTCATCAGAAAATTGATTTTTTGGACTGTAGAAAAATTGATTCAAAATATCATTTGGATTGTGCCTCATGAGGAATAACTACTTTTTAAAGCCTCATTGTGACCAAAATTGCCATTTTTACAGACTTTTTCTCCTACTCAGAAGCCTCTATTTCGACCAATTTCAGGCATTAAAATGACTCTAAACACACTTATTTTAGTTCCAAAAGTGATAATTCACATGCAATAGTCATTTATAGTCAAAAAATTAAACATTAAAAAATTACCATTTCTGACCATCTGGAGAATATTCGACAGGTCACGGGTCATCGTTTTTCATCAGAAAATTTATTTTTTGGAATGAAGAAAAATTGATTCTAAATGTCATTTAGATTGTGCCTCGTGTTGAATAACTACTTTTTAAGACCTCAATGTTACCAAAATTGCCATTTTTACAGACTTTTTCTCCTACTCAGAAGCTTCAATTTCGACCAATTTCAGGTATTAAAATGACTCTAAACACACTTATTTTAGTTCAAAAATTGATAATTCACATGCAATAGTTATTTACAGTCAAAATATTTTACATTAAAAAATTACCATTTCTGACCGTCTGGAGAAAGTTCGACAGGTCACGGGTCATCGTTTTTCATCAGAAAATTGATTTTTTGGAATGAAGAAAAATTGATTCTAAATGTCATTTGGATTGTGCCTCGTGTTGAATAACTACTTTTTAAAGCCTCAATGTGACCAAATTTGCCATTTTTACAGACTTTTTCTCCTACTCAGAAGCTTCAATTTCGACAAATATCAGGCATTAAAATTACTCTAAACACACCTATTTTAGTTCCAAAAGTGATAATTCACTTGCAATAGTCATTAACAGTCAATATATTTAACATTAAAAAATTACCATTTCTGACCATCTGGAGAACGTTCGACAGGTCACGGGTCATCGTTTTTCATCAGAAAATTGATTTTTTGGACTGTAGAAAAATTGATTCAAAATATCATTTGGATTGTGCCTCATGAGGAATAACTACTTTTTAAAGCCTCATTGTGACCAAAATTGCCATTTTTACAGACTTTTTCTCCTACTCAGAAGCCTCTATTTCGACCAATTTCAGGCATTAAAATGACTCTAAACACACTTATTTTAGTTCCAAAAGTGATAATTCACATGCAATAGTCATTTATAGTCAAAAAATTAAACATTAAAAAATTACCATTTCTGACCATCTGGAGAATATTCGACAGGTCACGGGTCATCGTTTTTCATCAGAAAATTTATTTTTTGGAATGAAGAAAAATTGATTCTAAATGTCATTTAGATTGTGCCTCGTGTTGAATAACTACTTTTTAAGACCTCAATGTTACCAAAATTGCCATTTTTACAGACTTTTTCTCCTACTCAGAAGCTTCAATTTCGACCAATTTCAGGTATTAAAATGACTCTAAACACACTTATTTTAGTTCAAAAATTGATAATTCACATGCAATAGTTATTTACAGTCAAAATATTTTACATTAAAAAATTACCATTTCTGACCGTCTGGAGAAAGTTCGACAGGTCACGGGTCATCGTTTTTCATCAGAAAATTGATTTTTTGGAATGAAGAAAAATTGATTCTAAATGTCATTTGGATTGTGCCTCGTGTTGAATAACTACTTTTTAAAGCCTCAATGTGACCAAATTTGCCATTTTTACAGACTTTTTCTCCTAGTCAGAAGCTTCTGTTTTGACCAATTTCAGGCATCAAAATGAATCTAAACACACTTATTTTAGTTCCAAAAGTGATAATTCACATGCAATCGTCATATACAGTCAAAATATTTACCATTAAAAAATTACCATTTCTGACCATCTGGAGAATATTCGACAGGTCACGGGTCATCGTTTTTCATCAGAAAATTGATATTTTGGAATGAAGAAAAATTGATTCTAAATGTCATTTGGATTGTGCCTCGTGTTGAATAACTACTTTTTAAAGCCTCAATGTGACCAAAATTGCCATTTTTACAGACTTTTTCTCCTACTCAGAAGCTTCAATTTCGACAAATATCAGGCATTAAAATGACTCTAAACACACTTATTTTAGTTCCAAACATGATAATTCACATGCAATACTCATTTACAGTCAAAATATGTCAAATTAAAAAATTACCATTTCTGACCATCTGGAGAACGTTCGACAGGTCACGGGTCATCATTTTTCATCAGAAAATGGATTTTTTGGTCTGTAGAAAAATTGATTCAAAATGTCATTTGGATTGTGCCTCATGTTGAATAACTACTTTTTAAGGCCTCAATGTGACCAAAATTGCCATTTTTACAGACTTTTTCTCCTACTCAGAAGCTTCTATTTTGACCAATTTCAGGCATTAAAATGACTCTATACACACTTATTTTAGTTCCAAAAGTGATAATTCACATGCAATAGTCATATCCAGTCAAAATATTTACCATTACAAAATTACCATTTCTGACCATCTGGAGAATATTCGACAGGTCACGGGTCATCGTTTTCCATCAGAAAATTGATTTTTGGAATGAAGAAAAATTGATTCAAAATGTCATTTGGATTGTGCCTCATGTTGAATAACTTCTTTTTAAAGTCTCAATGTGACCAAAATTGCCATTTTTACAGACTTTTTCTTCTACTCAGAAGCTTCAATTTCGACCAATTTCAGGCATTAAAATTACTCTAAACACACTTATTTAGTTTCAAAAGTTATAATTCACATGCAATAGTCATTTACAGTCAAAAAACTTAAACATTAAAAAATTACCATTTCTGACCATCTGGAGAATATTCAACAGGTCACGGGTCATCGTTTTTCATCAGAAAATTGATTTTTTGGAATGAAGAAAAATTGATTCTAAATGTCATTTGGATTGTGCCTCGTGTTGAATAACTACTTTTTAAAGCCTCAATGTGACCAAAATTGCCTTTTTTTACAGACTTTTTCTCCTACTCAGAAGCTTCAATTTCGACAAATATCAGGCATTAAAATGACTCTAAACACACTTATTTTAGTTCCAAACGTGATAATTCACATGCAATAGTCATTTACAGTCAAAATATTTAAAATTAAAAAATTACCATTTCTGACCATCTGGAGAACGTTCGACAGGTCACGGGTCATCGTTTTTCATCAGAAAATGGATTTTTTGGTCTGTAGAAAAATTGATTTAAAATGTCATTTGGATTGTGCCTCATGTGGAATAACTACTTTTTAAGGCCTCAATGTGACCAAAATTGCCATTTTTACAGACTTTTTCTCCTACTCAGAAGCTTCTATTTTGACCAATTTCAGGCATTAAAATGACTCTAAACACACTTATTTTAGTTCCAAAAGTGATAATTCACATGCAATAATCATATACAGTCAAAATATTTACCATTACAAAATTACCATTTCTGACCATCTGGAGAATATTCGACAGGTCACGGGTCATCGTTTTTCATCAGAAAATTGATTTTTGGAATGAAGAAAAATTGATTCAAAATGTCATTTGGATTGTGCCTCATGTTGAATAACTACTTTTTAAAGCCTCAATGTGACCAAAATTGCCATTTTTACAGACTTTTTCTCCTACTCAGAAGCTTCTATTTTGACCAATTTCAGGCATTAAAATGACTCTAAACACACTTATTTTAGTTCCAAAAGTGATAATTCAAATTCAATAGTCATATACAGTCAAAATATTTACCATTAAAAAATTACCATTTCTAACAATCTGGAGAATATTCGACAGGTCACGGGTCATCGTTTTTCATCAGAAAATTGATTTTTTGGAATGAAAAAAAATTGAGTCTAAATGTCATTTGGAATGTGTCTCGTGTTGAATAACTACTTTTGAAAGCCTCAATGTGACCAAAATTGCCATTTTTACAGACTTTTTCTCCTACTCAGAAGCTTCAATTTCGACAAATATCAGGCATTAAAATTACTCTAAACACACCTATTTTAGTTCCAAAAGTGATAATTCACTTGCAATAGTCATTAACAGTCAATATATTTAACATTAAAAAATTACCATTTCTGACCATCTGGAGAACGTTCGACAGGTCACGGGTCATCGTTTTTCATCAGAAAATTGATTTTTTGGACTGTAGAAAAATTTATTCAAAATATCATTTGGATTGTGCCTCATGTTGAATAACTACTTTTTAAAGCCTCATTGTGACCAAAATTGCCATTTTTACAGACTTTTTCTCCTACTTAGAAGCCTCTATTTCGACCTATTTCAGGCATTAAAATGACTCTAAACACACTTATTTTAGTTCCAAAAGTGATAATTCAAATGCAATAGTCATATACAGTCAAAATATTTACCATTAAAAAATTACCATTTCTAATCATCTGGAGAATATTCGACAGGTCACGGGTCATCGTTTTTCATCAGAAAATTGAGTTTTTTGGAATGAAAAAAAATTGAGTCTAAATGTCATTTGGAATGTGTCTCGTGTTGAATAACTACTTTTTAAAGCCTCAATGTGACCAAAATTGCCATTTTTACAGACTTTTTCTCCTACTCAGAAGCTTCAATTTCGACAAATATCAGGCATTGAAATTACTCTAAACACACCTATTTTAGTTCCAAAAGTGATAATTCTCATGCAACAGTCATTAACAGTCAATATATTTAACATTAAAAAATTACCATTTCTGACCATCTGGAGAACGTTCGACAGGTCACGGGTCATCGTTTTTCATCAGAAAATTGATTTTTTGGACTGTAGAAAAATTAATTCAAAATATCATTTGGATTGTGCCTCATGTTGAATAACTACTTTTTAAAGCCTCATTGTGACCAAAATTGCCATTTTTACAGACTTTTTCTCCTACTCAGAAGCCTCTATTTCGACCAATTTCAGGCATTAAAATGACTCTAAACACACTTATTTTAGTTCCAAAAGTGATAATTCACATGCAATAGTCATTTATAGTCAAAAAATTAAACATTAAAAAATTACCATTTCTGACCATCTGGAGAATATTCGACAGGTCACGGGTCATCGTTTTTCATCAGAAAATTTATTTTTTGGAATGAAGAAAAATTGATTCTAAATGTCATTTAGATTGTGCCTCGTGTTGAATAACTACTTTTTAAGGCCTCAATGTTACCAAAATTGCCATTTTTACAGACTTTTTCCCCTACTCAGAAGCTTCAATTTCGACCAATTTCAGGTATTAAAATGACTCTAAACACACTTATTTTAGTTCAAAAATTGATAATTCAAATGCAATAGTTATTTACAGTCAAAATATTTTACATTAAAAAATTACCATTTCTGACCGTCTGGAGAAAGTTCGACAGGTCACGGGTCATCGTTTTTCATCAGAAAATTGATTTTTTGGAATGAAGAAAAATTGATTCTAAATGTCATTTGGATTGTGCCTCGTGTTGAATAACTACTTTTTAAAGCCTCAATGTGACCAAATTTGCCATTTTTACAGACTTTTTCTCCTACTCAGAAGCTTCTGTTTTGACCAATTTCAGGCATCAAAATGAATCTAAACACACTTATTTTAGTTCCAAAAGTGATAATTCACATGCAATCATCATATACAGTCAAAAAATTTACCATTAAAAAATTACCATTTCTGACCATCTGGAGAATATTCGACAGGTCACGGGTCATCGTTTTTCATCAGAAAATTGATTTTTGGAATGAAGAAAAATTGATTCTAAATGTCATTTGGAATGTGTCTCGTGTTGAATAACTACTTTTTAAAGCCTCAATGTGACCAAAATTGCCATTTTTACAGACTTTTTCTTCTACTCAGAAGCTTCTATTTCGACCAATTTCAGGCATTAAAATTACTCTAAACACACTTATTTTAGTTCCAAAAGTTATAATTCACATGCAATAGTCATTTACAGTCAAAAAATTAAACATTAAAAAATTACCATTTCTGACCATCTGGAGAATATTCGACAGGTCACGGGTCATCGTTTTTCATCAGAAAATTGATTTTTTGGAATGAAGAAAAATTGATTCTAAATGTCATTTGGATTGTGCCTCGTGTTGAATAACTACTTTTTAAAGCCTCAATGTGACCAAAATTGCCATTTTTACAGACTTTTTCTCCTACTCAAAAGCTTCAATTTCGACAAATATCAGGCATTAAAATGACTCTAAACACACTTATTTTAGTTCCAAAAGTTATAATTCACATGCAATAGTCATTTACAGTCAAAAAATTAAACATTAAAAAATTACCATTTCTGACCATCTGGAGAATATTCGACAGGTCACGGGTCATCGTTTTTCATCAGAAAATTGATTTTTTGGAATGAAGAAAAATTGATTCTAAATGTCATTTGGAATGTGTCTCATGTTGAATAACTAGTTTTAAAAGCCTCAATGTGACCAAAATTGCCATTTTTACAGACTTTTTCTCCTACTCAGAAGCTTCTATTTTGACGAATTTCAGGCATTAAAATGACTCTAAACAAACTTATTTTAGTTCCAAATGTGATAATTCACATGCAATAGTCATATACAGTCAAAATATTTACCATTACAAAATTACCATTTCTGACCATCTGGAGAATATTCGACAGGTCACGGGTCATCGTTTTTCATCAGAAAATTGATTTTTGGAATGAAGAAAAATTGATTCAAAATGTCATTTGGATTGTGCCTCATGTTGAATAACTACTTTTTAAAGCCTCAATGTGACCAAATTTGCCATTTTTACAGACTTTTTCTCCTAGTCAGAAGCTTCTGTTTTGACCAATTTCAGGCATCAAAATGAATCTAAACACACTTATTTTAGTTCCAAAAGTGATAATTCACATGCAATCGTCATATACAGTCAAAATATTTACCATTAAAAAATTACCATTTCTAACCATCTGGAGAATATTCGACAGGTCACGGGTCATCGTTTTTCATCAGAAAATTGATTTTTGGAATGAAGAAAAATTGATTCTAAATGTCATTTGGAATGTGTCTCGTGTTGAATAACTACTTTTTAAAGCCTCAATGTGACCAAAATTGCCATTTTTACAGACTTTTTCTCCTACTCAGAAGCCTCTTTTTCGACCAATTTCAGGCATTAAAATGACTCTAAACACACTTATTTTAGTTCCAAAAGTGATAATTCACATGCAATAGTCATTTATAGTCAAAAAATTAAACATTAAAAAATGACCATTTCTGACCATCTGTAGAATATTCGACAGGTCACGGGTCATCGTTTTTCATCAGAAAATGTATTTTTTGGAATGAAGAAAAATTGATTCTAAATGTCATTTAGATTGTGCCTCGTGTTGAATAACTACTTTTTAAGGCCTCAATGTTACCAAAATTGCCATTTTTACAGACTTTTTCCCCTACTCAGAAGCTTCAATTTCGACCAATTTCAGGTATTAAAATGACTCTAAACACACTTATTTTAGTTCAAAAATTGATAATTCACATGCAATAGTTATTTACAGTCAAAATATTTTACATTAAAAAATTACCATTTCTGACCATCTGGAGAAAGTTCGACAGGTCACGGGTCATCGTTTTTCATCAGAAAATTGATTTTTTGGAATGAAGAAAAATTGATTCTAAATGTCATTTGGATTGTGCCTCGTGTTGAATAACAACTTTTTAAAGCCTCAATGTGACCAAATTTGCCATTTTTACAGACTTTTTCTCCTAGTCAGAAGCTTCTGTTTTGACCAATTTCAGGCATCAAAATGACTCTAAACACACTTATTTTAGTTCCAAAAGTGATAATTCACATGCAATAGTCATTTACAGTCATAAAATTAAACATTAAAAAATTACCATTTCTGACCATCTGGAGAATATTCGACAGGTCACGGGTCATCGTTTTTCATCAGAAAATTGGCTTTTTGGAATGAAGAAAAATTGATTCTAAATGTCATTTGGATTGTGCCTCGTGTTGAATAACTACTTTTTAAAGCCTCAATGTGACCAAAATTGCCATTTTTACAGACTTTTTCTCCTACTCAGAAGCTTCAATTTCGACAAATATCAGGCATTAAAATGACTCTAAACACACTTATTTTAGTTCCAAACGTGATAATTCACATGCAATAGTCATTTACAGTCAAAATATTTAAAATTAAAAAATTACCATTTCTGACCATCTGGAGAACCTTCGACAGGTCACGGGTCATCATTTTTCATCAGAAAATGGATTTTTTGGTCTGTAGAAAAATTGATTTAAAATGTCATTTGGATTGTGGCTCATGTTGAATAACTACTTTTTAAGGCCTCAATGTGACCAAAATTGCCATTTTTACAGACTTTTTCTCCTACTCAGAAGCTTCTATTTCGACCAATTTCAGGCATTAAAATTACTCTAAACACACCTATTTTAGTTCCAAAAGTGATAATTCACATGCAATAGTCATTAACAGTTATAATATTTTACATTAAAAAATTACCATTTCTGACCATCTGGAGAATGTTCGACAGGTCACGGGTCATCATTTTTCATCAGAAAATGGATTTTTTGGTCTGTAGAAAAATTGATTTAAAATGTCATTTGGATTGTGGCTCATGTTGAATAACTACTTTTTAAGGCCTCAATGTGACCAAAATTGCCATTTTTACAGACTTTTTCTCCTACTCAGAAGCTTCTATTTTGACCAATTTCAGGCATTAAAATGACTCTAAACACACTTATTTTAGTTCCAAAAGTGATAATTCACATGCAATAGTCATATCCAGTCAAAATATTTACCATTACAAAATTACCATTTCTGACCATCTGGAGAACGTTCGACAGGTCACGGGTCATCGTTTTTCATCAGAAAATGGATTTTTTGGTCTGTAGAAAAATTGATTTAAAATGTCATTTGGATTGTGGCTCATGTTGAATAACTACTTTTTAAGGCCTCAATGTGACCAAAATTGCCATTTTTACAGACTTTTTCTCCTACTCAGAAGCTTCTATTTCGACCAATTTCAGGCATTAAAATTACTCTAAACACACCTATTTTAGTTCCAAAAGTGATAATTCACATGCAATAGTCATTAACAGTTATAATATTTTACATTAAAAAATTACCATTTCTGACCATCTGGAGAATGTTCGACAGGTCACGGGTCATCATTTTTCATCAGAAAATGGATTTTTTGGTCTGTAGAAAAATTGATTTAAAATGTCATTTGGATTGTGCCTCATGTTGAATAACTACTTTTTAAGGTCTCAATGTGACCAAAATTGCCATTTTTACAGACTTTTTCTCCTACTCAGAAGCTTCTATTTTGACCAATTTCAGGCATTAAAATGACTCTAAACACACTTATTTTAGTTCCAAAAGTGATAATTCACATGCAATAGTCATATACAGTCAAAATATTTACCATTACAAAATTACCATTTCTGACCATCTGGAGAATATTCGACAGGTCACGGGTCATCGTTTTTCATCAGAAAATTGATTTTTGGAATGAAGAAAAATGGATTCAAAATGTCATTTGGATTGTGGCTCATGTTGAATAACTACTTTTTAAGGCCTCAATGTGACCAAAATTGCCATTTTTACAGACTTTTTCTCCTACTCAGAAGCTTCTATTTTGACCAATTTCAGGCATTAAAATGACTCTAAACACACTTACTTTAGTTCCGAAAGTGATAATTCACATGCAATAGTTATTTACAGTCAAAATATTTTACATTAAAAAATTACCATTTCTGACCGCCTGGAGAAAGTTTGACAGGTCACGGGTCATCGTTTTTCATCAGAAAAGTGATTTCTTGGACTGTAGAAAAATTGATTCAAAATGTCATTTGGATTGTGCCTCATGTTGAATAACTTCGTTTTAAAGCCTCAATGTGACCAAAATTGCCATTTTTACAGACTTTTTCTTCTACTCAGAAGCTTCTATTTCGACCAATTTCAGGCATTAAAATTACTCTAAACACACTTATTTTAGTTCCAAAAGTGATAATTCACATGCAACAGTCATTAACAGTTATAATATTTTACATTAAAAAATTACCATTTCTGACCATCTGGAGAACGTTCCACAGGTCACGGGTCATCATTTTTCATCAGAAAATGGATTTTTTGGTCTGTAGAAAAATTGATTCAAAATGTCATTTGGATTGTGCCTCATGTTGAATAACTACTTTTTAAGGCCTCAATGTGACCAAAATTGCCATTTTTACAGACTTTTTCTCCTACTCAGAAGCTTCTATTTTGACCAATTTCAGGCATTAAAATGACTCTAAACACACTTATTTTAGTTCCAAAAGTGATAATTCACATGCAATAGTCATATACAGTCAAAATATTTACCATTACAAAATTACCATTTCTGACCATCTGGAGAATATTCGACAGGTCACGGGTCATCGTTTTTCATCAGAAAATTAATTTTTTGGAATGAAGAAAAATTGATTCTAAATGTCATTTGGATTGTGCCTCGTGTTGAATAACTACTTTTTAAAGCCTCAATGTGACCAAATTTGCCATTTTTACAGACTTTTTCTCCTAGTCAGAAGCTTCTGTTTTGACCAATTTCAGGCATCAAAATGAATCTAAACACACTTATTTTAGTTCCAAAAGTGATAATTCACATGCAATCGTCATATACAGTCAAAATATTTACCATTAAAAAATTACCATTTCTGACCATCTGGAGAATATTCGACAGGTCACGGGTCATCGTTTTTCATCAGAAAATTGATATTTTGGAATGAAGAAAAATTGATTCTAAATGTCATTTGGATTGTGCCTCGTGTTGAATAACTACTTTTTAAAGCCTCAATGTGACCAAAATTGCCATTTTTACAGACTTTTTCTCCTACTCAGAAGCTTCAATTTCGACAAATATCAGGCATTAAAATGACTCTAAACACACTTATTTTAGTTCCAAACGTGATAATTCACATGCAATAGTCATTTAAAGTCAAAATATGTAAAATTAAAAAATTACCATTTCTGACCATCTGGAGAACGTTCGACAGGTCACGGGTCATCATTTTTCATCAGAAAATGGATTTTTTGGTCTGTAGAAAAATTGATTCAAAATGTCATTTGGATTGTGCCTCATGTTGAATAACTACTTTTTAAGGCCTCAATGTGACCAAAATTGCCATTTTTACAGACTTTTTCTCCTACTCAGAAGCTTCTATTTTGACCAATTTCAGGCATTAAAATGACTCTAAACACACTTATTTTAGTTCCAAAAGTGATAATTCACATGCAATAGTCATATCCAGTCAAAATATTTACCATTACAAAATTACCATTTCTGACCATCTGGAGAATATTCGACAGGTCACGGGTCATCGTTTTCCATCAGAAAATTGATTTTTGGAATGAAGAAAAATTGATTCAAAATGTCATTTGGATTGTGCCTCATGTTGAATAACTTCTTTTTAAAGTCTCAATGTGACCAAAATTGCCATTTTTACAGACTTTTTCTTCTACTCAGAAGCTTCAATTTCGACCAATTTCAGGCATTAAAATTACTCTAAACACACTTATTTAGTTCCAAAAGTTATAATTCACATGCAATAGTCATTTACAGTAAAAAAATTAAACATGAAAAAATTACCATTTCTGACCATCTGGAGAATATTCGACAGGTCACGGGTCATCGTTTTTCATCAGAAAATTGATTTTTTGGAATGAAGAAAAATTGATTCTAAATGTCATTTGGATTGTGCCTCGTGTTGAATAACTACTTTTTAAAGCCTCAATGTGACCAAATTTGCCATTTTTACAGACTTTTTCTCCTAGTCAGAAGCTTCTGTTTTGACCAATTTCAGGCATCAAAATGAATCTAAACACACTTATTTTAGTTCCAAAAGTGATAATTCACATGCAATCGTCATATACAGTCAAAATATTTACCATTAAAAAATTACCATTTCTGACCATCTGGAGAATATTCGACAGGTCACGGGTCATCGTTTTTCATCAGAAAATTGATATTTTGGAATGAAGAAAAATTGATTCTAAATGTCATTTGGATTGTGCCTCGTGTTGAATAACTACTTTTTAAAGCCTCAATGTGACCAAAATTGCCATTTTTACAGACTTTTTCTCCTACTCAGAAGCTTCAATTTCGACAAATATCAGGCATTAAAATGACTCTAAACACACTTATTTTAGTTCCAAACGTGATAATTCACATGCAATAGTCATTTAAAGTCAAAATATGTAAAATTAAAAAATTACCATTTCTGACCATCTGGAGAACGTTCGACAGGTCACGGGTCATCATTTTTCATCAGAAAATGGATTTTTTGGTCTGTAGAAAAATTGATTCAAAATGTCATTTGGATTGTGCCTCATGTTGAATAACTACTTTTTAAGGCCTCAATGTGACCAAAATTGCCATTTTTACAGACTTTTTCTCCTACTCAGAAGCTTCTATTTTGACCAATTTCAGGCATTAAAATGACTCTAAACACACTTATTTTAGTTCCAAAAGTGATAATTCACATGCAATAGTCATATCCAGTCAAAATATTTACCATTACAAAATTACCATTTCTGACCATCTGGAGAATATTCGACAGGTCACGGGTCATCGTTTTCCATCAGAAAATTGATTTTTGGAATGAAGAAAAATTGATTCAAAATGTCATTTGGATTGTGCCTCATGTTGAATAACTTCTTTTTAAAGTCTCAATGTGACCAAAATTGCCATTTTTACAGACTTTTTCTTCTACTCAGAAGCTTCAATTTCGACCAATTTCAGGCATTAAAATTACTCTAAACACACTTATTTAGTTCCAAAAGTTATAATTCACATGCAATAGTCATTTACAGTAAAAAAATTAAACATGAAAAAATTACCATTTCTGACCATCTGGAGAATATTCGACAGGTCACGGGTCATCGTTTTTCATCAGAAAATTGATTTTTTGGAATGAAGAAAAATTGATTCTAAATGTCATTTGGATTGTGCCTCGTGTTGAATAACTACTTTTTAAAGCCTCAATGTGACCAAAATTGCCATTTTTACAGACTTTTTCTCCTACTCAGAAGCTTCAATTTTGACAAATATCAGGCATTAAAATGACTCTAAACACACTTATTTTAGTTCCAAACGTGATAATTCACATGCAATAGTCATTTACAGTCAAAATATTTAAAATTAAAAAATTACCATTTCTGACCATCTGGAGAACGTTCGACAGGTCACGGGTCATCATTTTTCATCAGAAAATGGATTTTTTGGTCTGTAGAAAAATTGATTCAAAATGTCATTTGGATTGTGCCTCATGTTGAATAACTACTTTTTAAGGCCTCAATGTGACCAAAATTGCCATTTTTACAGACTTTTTCTCCTACTCAGAAGCTTCTATTTTGACCAATTTCAGGCATTAAAATGACTCTAAACACACTTATTTTAGTTCCAAAATTGATAATTCACATGCAATAGTCATATCCAGTCAAAATATTTACCATTACAAAATTACCATTTCTGACCATCTGGAGAATATTCGACAGGTCACGGGTCATCGTTTTTCATCAGAAAATTGATTTTTTGGAATGAAGAAAAATTGATTCTAAATGTCATTTGGATTGTGCCTCGTGTTGAATAACTACTTTTTAAAGCCTCAATGTGACCAAAATTGCCATTTTTACAGACTTTTTCTCCTACTCAGAAGCTTCTATTTTGACCAATTTCAGGCATTAAAATGACTCTAAACACACTTATTTTCGTTCCAAGAATTCTAATTCACATGCAATAGTAATTTACAGTAAAAATTTTAAACATTAAAAAATTATCATTTCTGACCATCTGGAGAAAGTTCGACGGGTCACGGGTCATCGTTTTTTCATCTGAAATTAATTTTTTGGACTGCAGAAAAATTGGCTCAAAATGTCATTTGGATTGTGCCTCATGTTGAATAACTACTTTTTTAAGACTCAATGTGACCAAAATTCCGATTTTTACAGACTTTTTCTCCTACTCAGAAGCTTCTATTTCGACCAATTTCAGGCATTAAAATGACTCTAAGCACACTTATTTTTGTTCCCAAAGTGATAATTTACATGAAATAGTCATTTACATTCAAAATATTAAATATTAAAAAATTACCATTTCTAATCATCTGGAGAATATTCGACAGGTCACGGGTCATCGTTTTTCATCAGAAAATTGAGTTTTTTGGAATGAAAAAAAATTGAGTCTAAATGTCATTTGGAATGTGTCTCGTGTTGAATAACTACTTTTTAAAGCCTCAATGTGACCAAAATTGCCATTTTTACAGACTTTTTCTCCTACTCAGAAGCTTCTATTTCGACCAATTTCAGGCATTAAAATGACTCTAAGCACACTTATTTTTGTTCCCAAAGTGATAATTTACATGAAATAGTCATTTACATTCAAAATATTAAATATTAAAAAATTACCATTTCTAATCATCTGGAGAATATTCGACAGGTCACGGGTCATCGTTTTTCATCAGAAAATTTATTTTTTGGAATGAAGAAAAATTGATTCTAAATGTCATTTGGATTGTGCCTCGTGTTGAATAACTACTTTTTAAAGCCTCAATGTGACCAAAATTGCAATTTTTACAGACTTTTTCTCCTACTCAGAAGCTTCAATTTCGACAAATATCAGGCATTAAAATGACTCTAAACACACTTATTTTAGTTCCAAAAGTGATAATTCACATGCAACAGTCATTAACAGTCAATATATTTAACATTAAAAAATTACCATTTCTGACCATCTGGAGAACGTTCGACAGGTCACGGGTCATCGTTTTTCATCAGAAAATTTATTTTTTGGAATGAAGAAAAATTGATTCTAAATGTCATTTAGATTGTGCCTCGTGTTGAATAACTACTTTTTAAGGCCTCAATGTTACCAAAATTGCCATTTTTACAGACTTTTTCCCCTACTCAGAAGCTTCAATTTCGACCAATTTCAGGTATTAAAATGACTCTAAACACACTTATTTTAGTTCAAAAATTGATAATTCACATGCAATAGTTATTTACAGTCAAAATATTTTACATTAAAAAATTACCATTTCTGACCGTCTGGAGAAAGTTCGACAGGTCACGGGTCATCGTTTTTCATCAGAAAATTGATTTTTTGGAATGAAGAAAAATTGATTCTAAATGTCATTTGGATTGTGCCTCGTGTTGAATAACTACTTTTTAAAGCCTCAATGTGACCAAATTTGCCATTTTTACAGACTTTTTCTCCTACTCAGAAGCTTCTGTTTTGACCAATTTCAGGCATCAAAATGAATCTAAACACACTTATTTTAGTTCCAAAAGTGATAATTCACATGCAATCATCATATACAGTCAAAATATTTACCATTAAAAAATTACCATTTCTGACCATCTGGAGAATATTCGACAGGTCACGGGTCATCGTTTTTCATCAGAAAATTGATTTTTGGAATGAAGAAAAATTGATTCTAAATGTCATTTGGAATGTGTCTCGTGTTGAATAACTACTTTTTAAAGCCTCAATGTGACCAAAATTGCCATTTTTACAGACTTTTTCTTCTACTCAGAAGCTTCTATTTCGACCAATTTCAGGCATTAAAATTACTCTAAACACACTTATTTTAGTTCCAAAAGTTATAATTCACATGCAATAGTCATTTACAGTCAAAAAATTAAACATTAAAAAATTACCATTTCTGACCATCTGGAGAATATTCGACAGGTCACGGGTCATCGTTTTTCATCAGAAAATTGATTTTTTGGAATGAAGAAAAATTGATTCTAAATGTCATTTGGATTGTGCCTCGTGTTGAATAACTACTTTTTAAAGCCTCAATGTGACCAAAATTGCCATTTTTACAGACTTTTTCTCCTACTCAAAAGCTTCAATTTCGACAAATATCAGGCATTAAAATGACTCTAAACACACTTATTTTAGTTCCAAAAGTTATAATTCACATGCAATAGTCATTTACAGTCAAAAAATTAAACATTAAAAAATTACCATTTCTGACCATCTGGAGAATATTCGACAGGTCACGGGTCATCGTTTTTCATCAGAAAATTGATTTTTGGAATGAAGAAAAATTGATTCAAAATGTCATTTGGATTGTGCCTCATGTTGAATAACTACTTTTTAAAGCCTCAATGTGACCAAAATTGCCATTTTTACAGACTTTTTCTCCTACTCAGAAGCTTCTATTTTGACCAATTTCAGGCATTAAAATGACTCTAAACACACCTATTTTAGTTCCAAAAGTGATAATTCAAATGCAATAGTCATATACAGTCAAAATATTTACCATTAAAAAATTACCATTTCTAACAATCTGGAGAATATTCGACAGGTCACGGGTCATCGTTTTTCATCAGAAAATTGATTTTTTGGAATGAAAAAAAATTGAGTCTAAATGTCATTTGGAATGTGTCTCGTGTTGAATAACTACTTTTTAAAGCCTCAATGTGACCAAAATTGCCATTTTTACAGACTTTTTCTCCTACTCAGAAGCTTCAATTTCGACAAATATCAGGCATTAAAATTACTCTAAACACACCTATTTTAGTTCCAAAAGTGATAATTCACATGCAATCGTCATATACAGTCAAAATATTTACCATTAAAAAATTACCATTTCTGACCATCTGGAGAATATTCGACAGGTCACGGGTCATCGTTTTTCATCAGAAAATTGATATTTTGGAATGAAGAAAAATTGATTCTAAATGTCATTTGGATTGTGCCTCGTGTTGAATAACTACTTTTTAAAGCCTCAATGTGACCAAAATTGCCATTTTTACAGACTTTTTCTCCTACTCAGAAGCTTCAATTTCGACAAATATCAGGCATTAAAATAACTCTAAACACACTTATTTTAGTTCCAAAAGTTATAATTCACATGCAATAGTCATTTACAGTCAAAAAATTAAACATTAAAAAATTACCATTTCTGACCATCTGGAGAATATTCGACAGGTCACGGGTCATCGTTTTTCATCAGAAAATTGATTTTTTGGAATGAAGAAAAATTGATTCTAAATGTCATTTGGAATGTGTCTCGTGTTGAATAACTAGTTTTAAAAGCCTCAATGTGACCAAAATTGCCATTTTTACAGACTTTTTCTCCTACTCAGAAGCTTCTATTTTGACGAATTTCAGGCATTAAAATGACTCTAAACACACTTATTTTAGTTCCAAAAGTGATAATTCACATGCAATAGTCATATACAGTCAAAATATTTACCATTACAAAATTACCATTTCTGACCATCTGGAGAATATTCGACAGGTCACGGGTCATCGTTTTTCATCAGAAAATTGATTTTTGGAATGAAGAAAAATTGATTCAAAATGTCATTTGGATTGTGCCTCATGTTGAATAACTACTTTTTAAAGCCTCAATGTGACCAAATTTGCCATTTTTACAGACTTTTTCTCCTAGTCAGAAGCTTCTGTTTTGACCAATTTCAGGCATCAAAATGAATCTAAACACACTTATTTTAGTTCCAAAAGTGATAATTCACATGCAATCGTCATATACAGTCAAAATATTTACCATTAAAAAATTACCATTTCTAACCATCTGGAGAATGTTCGACAGGTCACGGGTCATCGTTTTTCATCAGAAAATTGATTTTTGGAATGAAGAAAAATTGATTCTAAATGTCATTTGGAATGTGTCTCGTGTTGAATAACTACTTTTTAAAGCCTCAATGTGACCAAAATTGCCATTTTTACAGACTTTTTCTCCTACTCAGAAGCCTCTATTTCGACCAATTTCAGGCATTAAAATGACTCTAAACACACTTATTTTAGTTCCAAAAGTGATAATTCACATGCAATAGTCATTTATAGTCAAAAAATTAAACATTAAAAAATGACCATTTCTGACCATCTGGAGAATATTCGACAGGTCACGGGTCATCGTTTTTCATCAGAAAATTGATATTTTGGAATGAAGAAAAATTGATTCTAAATGTCATTTGGATTGTGCCTCGTGTTGAATAACTACTTTTTAAAGCCTCAATGTGACCAAAATTGCCATTTTTACAGACTTTTTCTTCTACTCAGAAGCTTCTATTTCGACCAATTTCAGGCATTAAAATTACTCTAAACACACTTATTTTAGTTCCAAAAGTTATAATTCACATGCAATAGTCATTTACAGTCAAAATATTTAAAATTAAAAAATTACCATTTCTGACCATCTGGAGAATATTCGACAGGTCAGGGGTCATCGTTTTTCATCAGAAAATGGATTTTTTGGTCTGTAGAAAAATTGATTTAAAATGTCATTTGGATTGTGCCTCATGTTGAATAACTACTTTTTAAGGCCTCAATGTGACAAAAATTGCCATTTTTACAGACTTTTTCTCCTACTCAGAAGCTTCTATTTTGACCAATTTCAGGCATTAAAATGACTCTAAACACACTTATTTTAGTTCCAAAAGTGATAATTCACATGCAATAGTCATATACAGTCAAAATATTTACCATTACAAAATTACCATTTCTGACCATCTGGAGAATATTCGACAGGTCACGGGTCATCGTTTTTCATCAGAAAATTTATTTTTTGGAATGAAGAAAAATTGATTCTAAATGTCATTTGGATTGTGCCTCGTGTTGAATAACTACTTTTTAAAGCCTCAATGTGACCAAAATTGCAATTTTTACAGACTTTTTCTCCTACTCAGAAGCTTCAATTTCGACAAATATCAGGCATTAAAATGACTCTAAACACACTTATTTTAGTTCCAAAAGTGATAATTCACATGCAACAGTCATTAACAGTCAATATATTTAACATTAAAAAATTACCATTTCTGACCATCTGGAGAACGTTCGACAGGTCACGGGTCATCGTTTTTCATCAGAAAATTGATTTTTTGGACTGTAGAAAAATTGATTCAAAATATCATTTGGATTGTGCCTCATGTTGAATAACTACTTTTTAAAGCCTCATTGTGACCAAAATTGCCATTTTTACAGACTTTTTCTCCTACTCAGAAGCCTCTATTTCGACCGATTTCAGGCATTAAAATGACTCTAAACACACTTATTTTAGTTCCAAAAGTGATAATTCACATGCAATAGTCATTTATAGTCAAAAAATTAAACATTAAAAAATTACCATTTCTGACCATCTGGAGAATATTCGACATGTCACGGGTCATCGTTTTTCATCAGAAAATTTATTTTTTGGAATGAAGAAAAATTGATTCTAAATGTCATTTAGATTGTGCCTCGTGTTGAATAACTACTTTTTAAGGCCTCAATGTTACCAAAATTGCCATTTTTACAGACTTTTTCCCCTACTCAGAAGCTTCAATTTCGACCAATTTCAGGTATTAAAATGACTCTAAACACACTTATTTTAGTTCAAAAATTGATAATTCACATGCAATAGTTATTTACAGTCAAAATATTTTACATTAAAAAATTACCATTTCTGACCGTCTGGAGAAAGTTCGACAGGTCACGGGTCATCGTTTTTCATCAGAAAATTGATTTTTTGGAATGAAGAAAAATTGATTCTAAATGTCATTTGGATTGTGCCTCGTGTTGAATAACTACTTTTTAAAGCCTCAATGTGACCAAATTTGCCATTTTTACAGACTTTTTCTCCTACTCAGAAGCTTCTGTTTTGACCAATTTCAGGCATCAAAATGAATCTAAACACACTTATTTTAGTTCCAAAAGTGATAATTCACATGCAATCATCATATACAGTCAAAATATTTACCATTAAAAAATTACCATTTCTGACCATCTGGAGAATATTCGACAGGTCACGGGTCATCGTTTTTCATCAGAAAATTGATTTTTGGAATGAAGAAAAATTGATTCTAAATGTCATTTGGAATGTGTCTCGTGTTGAATAACTACTTTTTAAAGCCTCAATGTGACCAAAATTGCCATTTTTACAGACTTTTTCTCCTACTCAGAAGCCTCTATTTCGACCAATTTCAGGCATTAAAATGACTCTAAACACACTTATTTTAGTTCCAAAAGTGATAATTCACATGCAATAGTCATTTATAGTCAAAAAATTAAACATTAAAAAATGACCATTTCTGACCATCTGGAGAATATTCAACAGGTCACGGGTCATCGTTTTTCATCAGAAAATTGATTTTTGGAATGAAGAAAAATTGATTCTAAATGTCATTTGGAATGTGTCTCGTGTTGAATAACTACTTTTTAAAGCCTCAATGTGACCAAAATTGCCATTTTTACAGACTTTTTCTCCTACTCAAAAGCTTCAATTTCGACAAATATCAGGCATTAAAATGACTCTAAACACACTTATTTTAGTTCCAAAAGTTATAATTCACATGCAATAGTCATTTACAGTCAAAAAATTAAACATTAAAAAATTACCATTTCTGACCATCTGGAGAATATTCGACAGGTCACGGGTCATCGTTTTTCATCAGAAAATTGATTTTTTGGAATGAAGAAAAATTGATTCTAAATGTCATTTGGAATGTGTCTCGTGTTGAATAACTAGTTTTAAAAGCCTCAATGTGACCAAAATTGCCATTTTTACAGACTTTTTCTCCTACTCAGAAGCTTCTATTTTGACGAATTTCAGGCATTAAAATGACTCTAAACACACTTATTTTAGTTCCAAAAGTGATAATTCACATGCAATAGTCATATACAGTCAAAATATTTACCATTACAAAATTACCATTTCTGACCATCTGGAGAATATTCGACAGGTCACGGGTCATCGTTTTTCATCAGAAAATTGATTTTTGGAATGAAGAAAAATTGATTCAAAATGTCATTTGGATTGTGCCTCATGTTGAATAACTACTTTTTAAAGCCTCAATGTGACCAAATTTGCCATTTTTACAGACTTTTTCTCCTAGTCAGAAGCTTCTGTTTTGACCAATTTCAGGCATCAAAATGAATCTAAACACACTTATTTTAGTTCCAAAAGTGATAATTCACATGCAATCGTCATATACAGTCAAAATATTTACCATTAAAAAATTACCATTTCTAACCATCTGGAGAATATTCGACAGGTCACGGGTCATCGTTTTTCATCAGAAAATTGATTTTTGGAATGAAGAAAAATTGATTCTAAATGTCATTTGGAATGTGTCTCGTGTTGAATAACTACTTTTTAAAGCCTCAATGTGACCAAAATTGCCATTTTTACAGACTTTTTCTCCTACTCAGAAGCCTCTATTTCGACCAATTTCAGGCATTAAAATGACTCTAAACACACTTATTTTAGTTCCAAAAGTGATAATTCACATGCAATAGTCATTTATAGTCAAAAAATTAAACATTAAAAAATGACCATTTCTGACCATCTGGAGAATATTCGACAGGTCACGGGTCATCGTTTTTCATCAGAAAATGTATTTTTTGGAATGAAGAAAAATTGATTCTAAATGTCATTTAGATTGTGCCTCGTATTGAATAACTACTTTTTAAGACCTCAATGTTACCAAAATTGCCATTTTTACAGACTTTTTCTCCTACTCAGAAGCTTCAATTTCGACCAATTTCAGGTATTAAAATGACTCTAAACACACTTATTTTAGTTCAAAAATTGATAATTCACATGCAATAGTTATTTACAGTCAAAATATTTTACATTAAAAAATTACCATTTCTGACCGTCTGGAGAAAGTTCGACGGGTCACGGGTCATCGTTTTTCATCAGAAAATTGATTTTTTGGAATGAAGAAAAATTGATTCTAAATGTCATTTGGATTGTGCCTCGTGTTGAATAACAACTTTTTAAAGCCTCAATGTGACCAAATTTGCCATTTTTACAGACTTTTTCTCCTAGTCAGAAGCTTCTGTTTTGACCAATTTCAGGCATCAAAATGACTCTAAACACACTTATTTTAGTTCCAAAAGTGATAATTCACATGCAATAGTCATTTACAGTCATAAAATTAAACATTAAAAAATTACCATTTCTGACCATCTGGAGAATATTCGACAGGTCACGGGTCATCGTTTTTCATCAGAAAATTGATATTTTGGAATGAAGAAAAATTGATTCTAAATGTCATTTGGATTGTGCCTCGTGTTGATTAACTACTTTTTAAAGCCTCAATGTGACCAAAATTGCCATTTTTACAGACTTTTTCTCCTACTCAGAAGCTTCAATTTCGACAAATATCAGGCATTAAAATGACTCTAAACACACTTATTTTAGTTCCAAACGTGATAATTCACATGCAATAGTCATTTAAAGTCAAAATATGTAAAATTAAAAAATTACCATTTCTGACCATCTGGAGAACGTTCGACAGGTCACGGGTCATCATTTTTCATCAGAAAATGGATTTTTTGGTCTGTAGAAAAATTGATTTAAAATGTCATTTGGATTGTGCCTCATGTTGAATAACTACTTTTTAAGGTCTCAATGTGACCAAAATTGCCATTTTTACAGACTTTTCCTCCTACTCAGAAGCTTCTATTTTGACCAATTTCAGGCATTAAAATGACTCTAAACACACTTATTTTAGTTCCAAAAGTGATAATTCACATGCAATAGTCATATCCAGTCAAAATATTTACCATTACAAAATTACCATTTCTGACCATCTGGAGAATATTCGACAGGTCACGGGTCATCGTTTTCCATCAGAAAATTGATTTTTGGAATGAAGAAAAATTGATTCAAAATGTCATTTGGATTGTGCCTCATGTTGAATAACTACTTTTTAAGGCCTCAATGTGACCAAAATTGCCATTTTTACAGACTTTTTCTCCTACTCAGAAGCTTCTATTTCGACCAATTTCAGGCATTAAAATTACTCTAAACACACCTATTTTAGTTCCAAAAGTGATAATTCACATGCAATAGTCATTAACAGTTATAATATTTTACATTAAAAAATTACCATTTCTGACCATCTGGAGAACGTTCGACAGGTCACGGGTCATCGTTTTTCATCAGAAAATGGATTTTTTGGTCTGTAGAAAAATTGATTTAAAATGTCATTTGGATTGTGCCTCATGTGGAATAACTACTTTTTAAGGCCTCAATGTGACCAAAATTGCCATTTTTACAGACTTTTTCTCCTACTCAGAAGCTTCTATTTTGACCAATTTCAGGCATTAAAATGACTCTAAACACACTTATTTTAGTTCCAAAAGTGATAATTCACATGCAATAATCATATACAGTCAAAATATTTACCATTACAAAATTACCATTTCTGACCATCTGGAGAATATTCGACAGGTCACGGGTCATCGTTTTTCATCAGAAAATTGATTTTTGGAATGAAGAAAAATTGATTCAAAATGTCATTTGGATTGTGCCTCATGTTGAATAACTACTTTTTAAAGCCTCAATGTGACCAAAATTGCCATTTTTACAGACTTTTTCTCCTACTCAGAAGCTTCTATTTTGACCAATTTCAGGCATTAAAATGACTCTAAACACACTTATTTTAGTTCCAAAAGTGATCATTCAAATTCAATAGTCATATACAGTCAAAATATTTACCATTAAAAAATTACCATTTCTAACAATCTGGAGAATATTCGACAGGTCACGGGTCATCGTTTTTCATCAGAAAATTGATTTTTTGGAATGAAAAAAAATTGAGTCTAAATGTCATTTGGAATGTGTCTCGTGTTGAATAACTACTTTTGAAAGCCTCAATGTGACCAAAATTGCCATTTTTACAGACTTTTTCTCCTACTCAGAAGCTTCAATTTCGACAAATATCAGGCATTAAAATTACTCTAAACACACCTATTTTAGTTCCAAAAGTGATAATTCACTTGCAATAGTCATTAACAGTCAATATATTTAACATTAAAAAATTACCATTTCTGACCATCTGGAGAACGTTCGACAGGTCACGGGTCATCGTTTTTCATCAGAAAATTGATTTTTTGGACTGTAGAAAAATTGATTCAAAATATCATTTGGATTGTGCCTCATGAGGAATAACTACTTTTTAAAGCCTCATTGTGACCAAAATTGCCATTTTTACAGACTTTTTCTCCTACTCAGAAGCCTCTATTTCGACCAATTTCAGGCATTAAAATGACTCTAAACACACTTATTTTAGTTCCAAAAGTGATATTTCACATGCAATAGTCATTTATAGTCAAAAAATTAAACATTAAAAAATTACCATTTCTGACCATCTGGAGAATATTCGACAGGTCACGGGTCATCGTTTTTCATCAGAAAATTTATTTTTTGGAATGAAGAAAAATTGATTCTAAATGTCATTTAGATTGTGCCTCGTGTTGAATAACTACTTTTTAAGACCTCAATGTTACCAAAATTGCCATTTTTACAGACTTTTTCTCCTACTCAGAAGCTTCAATTTCGACCAATTTCAGGTATTAAAATGACTCTAAACACACTTATTTTAGTTCAAAAATTGATAATTCACATGCAATAGTTATTTACAGTCAAAATATTTTACATTTAAAAAATTACCATTTCTGACCGTCTGGAGAAAGTTCGACAGGTCACGGGTCATCGTTTTTCATCAGAAAATTGATTTTTTGGAATGAAGAAAAATTGATTCTAAATGTCATTTGGATTGTGCCTCGTGTTGAATAACTACTTTTTAAAGCCTCAATGTGACCAAATTTGCCATTTTTACAGACTTTTTCTCCTAGTCAGAAGCTTCTGTTTTGACCAATTTCAGGCATCAAAATGAATCTAAACACACTTATTTTAGTTCCAAAAGTGATAATTCACATGCAATCGTCATATACAGTCAAAATATTTACCATTAAAAAATTACCATTTCTGACCATCTGGAGAATATTCGACAGGTCACGGGTCATCGTTTTTCATCAGAAAATTGATATTTTGGAATGAAGAAAAATTGATTCTAAATGTCATTTGGATTGTGCCTCGTGTTGAATAACTACTTTTTAAAGCCTCAATGTGACCAAAATTGCCATTTTTACAGACTTTATCTCCTACTCAGAAGCTTCAATTTCGACAAATATCAGGCATTACAATGACTCTAAACACACTTATTTTAGTTCCAAACATGATAATTCACATGCAATACTCATTTACAGTCAAAATATGTCAAATTAAAAAATTACCATTTCTGACCATCTGGAGAACGTTCGACAGGTCACGGGTCATCATTTTTCATCAGAAAATGGATTTTTTGGTCTGTAGAAAAATTGATTCAAAATGTCATTTGGATTGTGCCTCATGTTGAATAACTACTTTTTAAGGCCTCAATGTGACCAAAATTGCCATTTTTACAGACTTTTTCTCCTACTCAGAAGCTTCTATTTTGACCAATTTCAGGCATTAAAATGACTCTATACACACTTATTTTAGTTCCAAAAGTGATAATTCACAGGCAATAGTCATATCCAGTCAAAATATTTACCATTACAAAATTACCATTTCTGACCATCTGGAGAATATTCGACAGGTCACGGGTCATCGTTTTCCATCAGAAAATTGATTTTTGGAATGAAGAAAAATTGATTCAAAATGTCATTTGGATTGTGCCTCATGTTGAATAACTTCTTTTTAAAGTCTCAATGTGACCAAAATTGCCATTTTTACAGACTTTTTCTTCTACTCAGAAGCTTCAATTTCGACCAATTTCAGGCATTAAAATTACTCTAAACACACTTATTTAGTTCCAAAAGTTATAATTCACATGCAATAGTCATTTACAGTCAAAAAACTTAAACATTAAAAAATTACCATTTCTGACCATCTGGAGAATATTCAACAGGTCACGGGTCATCGTTTTTCATCAGAAAATTGATTTTTTGGAATGAAGAAAAATTGATTCTAAATGTCATTTGGATTGTGCCTCGTGTTGAATAACTACTTTTTAAAGCCTCAATGTGACCAAAATTGCCATTTTTACAGACTTTTTCTCCTACTCAGAAGCTTCAATTTCGACAAATATCAGGCATTAAAATTACTCTAAACACACCTATTTTAGTTCCAAAAGTGATAATTCACATGCAATAGTCATTAACAGTCAATATATTAAACATTAAAAAATTACCATTTCTGACCATCTGGAGAACGTTCGACAGGTCACGGGTCATCGTTTTTCATCAGAAAATTGATTTTTTGGCCTGTAGAAAAATTGATTTAAAATGTCATTTGGATTGTGCCTCATGTTGAATAACTACTTTTTAAGGCCTCAATGTGACCAAAATTGCCATTTTTACAGACTTTTTCTCCTACTCAGAAGCTTCTATTTTGACCAATTTCAGGCATTAAAATGACTCTAAACACACTTATTTTAGTTCCAAAAGTGATAATTCACATGCAATAGTCATATACAGTCAAAATATTTACCATTACAAAATTACCATTTCTGACCATCTGGAGAATATTCGACAGGTCACGGGTCATCGTTTTTCATCAGAAAATTGATTTTTGGAATGAAGAAAAATTGATTCAAAATGTCATTTGGATTGTGCCTCATGTTGAATAACTACTTTTTAAAGCCTCAATGTGACCAAAATTGCCATTTTTACAGACTTTTTCTCCTACTCAGAAGCTTCTATTTTGACCAATTTCAGGCATTAAAATGACTCTAAACACACTTATTTTAGTTCCAAAAGTGATAATTCAAATGCAATAGTCATATACAGTCAAAATATTTACCATTAAAAAATTACCATTTCTAACAATCTGGAGAATATTCGACAGGTCACGGGTCATCGTTTTTCATCAGAAAATTGATTTTTTGGAATGAAAAAAAATTGAGTCTAAATGTCATTTGGAATGTGTCTCGTGTTGAATAACTACTTTTTAAAGCCTCAATGTGACCAAAATTGCCATTTTTACAGACTTTTTCTCCTACTCAGAAGCTTCAATTTCGACAAATATCAGGCATTAAAATTACTCTAAACACACCTATTTTAGTTCCAAAAGTGATAATTCACATGCAATAGTCATTAACAGTCAATATATTTAACATTAAAAAATTACCATTTCTGACCATCTGGAGAACGTTCGACAGGTCACGGGTCATCGTTTTTCATCAGAAAATTGATTTTTTGGACTGTAGAAAAATTGATTCAAAATATCATTTGGATTGTGCCTCATGTTGAATAACTACTTTTTAAAGCCTCAATGTGACCAAAATTGCCATTTTTACAGACTTTTTCTCCTACTCAGAAGCTTCTATTTTGACCAATTTCAGGCATTAAAATGACTCTAAACACACCTATTTTAGTTCCAAAAGTGATAATTCTCATGCAATAGTCATTAACAGTCAATATATTTAACATTAAAAAATTACCATTTCTGACCATCTGGAGAACGTTCGACAGGTCACGGGTCATCGTTTTTCATCAGAAAATTGATTTTTTGGACTGTAGAAAAATTTATTCAAAATATCATTTGGATTGTGCCTCATGTTGAATAACTACTTTTTAAAGCCTCATTGTGACCAAAATTGCCATTTTTACAGACTTTTTCTCCTACTTAGAAGCCTCTATTTCGACCTATTTCAGGCATTAAAATGACTCTAAACACACTTATTTTAGTTCCAAAAGTGATAATTCAAATGCAATAGTCATATACAGTCAAAATATTTACCATTAAAAAATTACCATTTCTAATCATCTGGAGAATATTCGACAGGTCACGGGTCATCGTTTTTCATCAGAAAATTGAGTTTTTTGGAATGAAAAAAAATTGAGTCTAAATGTCATTTGGAATGTGTCTCGTGTTGAATAACTACTTTTTAAAGCCTCAATGTGACCAAAATTGCCATTTTTACAGACTTTTTCTCCTACTCAGAAGCTTCAATTTCGACAAATATCAGGCATTGAAATTACTCTAAACACACCTATTTTAGTTCCAAAAGTGATAATTCACATGCAATAGTCATTAACAGTTATAATATTTTACTTTAAAAAATTACCATTTCTGACCATCTGGAGAATGTTCGACAGGTCACGGGTCATCATTTTTCATCAGAAAATGGATTTTTTGGTCTGTAGAAAAATTGATTTAAAATGTCATTTGGATTGTGCCTCATGTTGAATAACTACTTTTTAAGGTCTCAATGTGACCAAAATTGCCATTTTTACAGACTTTTTCTCCTACTCAGAAGCTTCTATTTTGACCAATTTCAGGCATTAAAATGACTCTAAACACACTTATTTTAGTTCCAAAAGTGATAATTCACATGCAATAGTCATATACAGTCAAAATATTTACCATTACAAAATTACCATTTCTGACCATCTGGAGAATATTCGACAGGTCACGGGTCATCGTTTTTCATCAGAAAATTGATTTTTGGAATGAAGAAAAATGGATTCAAAATGTCATTTGGATTGTGCCTCATGTTGAATAACTACTTTTTAAAGCCTCAATGTGACCAAAATTGCCATTTTTACAGACTTTTTCTCCTACTCAGAAGCTTCTATTTTGACCAATTTCAGGCATTAAAATGACTCTAAACACACTTACTTTAGTTCCGAAAGTGATAATTCACATGCAATAGTTATTTACAGTCAAAATATTTTACATTAAAAAATTACCATTTCTGACCGCCTGGAGAAAGTTTGACAGGTCACGGGTCATCGTTTTTCATCAGAAAAGTGATTTCTTGGACTGTAGAAAAATTGATTCAAAATGTCATTTGGATTGTGCCTCATGTTGAATAACTTCGTTTTAAAGCCTCAATGTGACCAAAATTGCCATTTTTACAGACTTTTTCTTCTACTCAAAAGCTTCTATTTCGACCAATTTCAGGCATTAAAATTACTCTAAACACACTTATTTTAGTTCCAAAAGTGATAATTCACTTGCAACAGTCATTAACAGTTATAATATTTTACATTAAAAAATTACCATTTCTGACCATCTGGAGAACGTTCGACAGGTCACGGGTCATCATTTTTCATCAGAAAATGGATTTTTTGGTCTGTAGAAAAATTGATTCAAAATGTCATTTGGATTGTGCCTCATGTTGAATAACTACTTTTTAAGGCCTCAATGTGACCAAAATTGCCATTTTTACAGACTTTTTCTCCTACTCAGAAGCTTCTATTTTGACCAGTTTCAGGCATTAAAATGACTCTAAACACACTTATTTTAGTTCCAAAAGTGATAATTCAAATGCAATAGTCATATACAGTCAAAATATTTACCATTAAAAAATTACCATTTCTAACAATCTGGAGAATATTCGACAGGTCACGGGTCATCGTTTTTCATCAGAAAATTGATTTTTTTAAATGAAAAAAAATTGAGTCTAAATGTCATTTGGAATGTGTCTCGTGTTGAATAACTACTTTTTAAAGCCTCAATGTGACCAAAATTGCCATTTTTACAGACTTTTTCTCCTACTCAGAAGCTTCAATTTCGACAAATATCAGGCATTAAAATTACTCTAAACACACCTATTTTAGTTCCAAAAGTGATAATTCACATGCAATAGTCATTAACAGTCAATATATTTAACATTAAAAATTACCATTTCTGACCATCTGGAGAACGTTCGACAGGTCACGGGTCATCGTTTTTCATCAGAAAATTGATTTTTTGGACTGTAGAAAAATTGATTCAAAATATCATTTGGATTGTGCCTCATGTTGAATAACTACTTTTCAAAGCCTCATTGTGACCAAAATTGCCATTTTTACAGACTTTTTCTCCTACTCAGAAGCCTCTATTTTGACCAATTTCAGGCATTAAAATGACTCTAAACACACCTATTTTAGTTCCAAAAGTGATAATTCACATGCAATAGTCATTTATAGTCAAAAAATTAAACATTAAAAAATTACCATTTCTGACCATCTGGAGAATATTCGACAGGTCACGGGTCATCGTTTTTCATCAGAAAATTTATTTTTTGGAATGAAGAAAAATTGATTCTAAATGTCATTTAGATTGTGCCTCGTGTTGAATAACTACTTTTTAAGGCCTCAATGTTACCAAAATTGCCATTTTTACAGACTTTTTCTCCTACTCAGAAGCTTCAATTTCGACCAATTTCAGGTATTAAAATGACTCTAAACACACTTATTTTAGTTCAAAAATTGATAATTCACATGCAATAGTTATTTACAGTCAAAATATTTTACATTAAAAAATTACCATTTCTGACCGTCTGGAGAAAGTTCGACAGGTCACGGGTCATCGTTTTTCATCAGAAAATTGATTTTTTGGAATGAAGAAAAATTGATTCTAAATGTCATTTGGATTGTGCCTCGTGTTGAATAACTACTTTTGAAAGCCTCAATGTGACCAAATTTGCCATTTTTACAGACTTTTTCTCCTAGTCAGAAGCTTCTGTTTTGACCAATTTCAGGCATCAAAATGAATCTAAACACACTTATTTTAGTTCCAAAAGTGATAATTCACATGCAATCGTCATATACAGTCAAAATATTTACCATTAAAAAATTACCATTTCTGACCATCTGGAGAACGTTCGACAGGTCACGGGTCATCATTTTTCATCAGAAAATGGATTTTTTGGTCTGTAGAAAAATTGATTCAAAATGTCATTTGGATTGTGCCTCATGTTGAATAACTACTTTTTAAGGCCTCAATGTGACCAAAATTGCCATTTTTACAGACTTTTCCTCCTACTCAGAAGCTTCTATTTTGACCAATTTCAGGCATTAAAATGACTCTAAACACACTTATTTTAGTTCCAAAAGTGATAATTCACATGCAATAGTCATATCCAGTCAAAATATTTACCATTACAAAATTACCATTTCTGACCATCTGGAGAATATTCGACAGGTCACGGGTCATCGTTTTCCATCAGAAAATTGATTTTTAGAATGAAGAAAAATTGATTCAAAATGTCATTTGGATTGTGCCTCATGTTGAATAACTTCTTTTTAAAGTCTCAATGTGACCAATATTGCCATTTTTACAGACTTTTTCTTCTACTCAGAAGCTTCAATTTCGACCAATTTCAGGCATTAAAATTACTCTAAACACACTTATTTAGTTCCAAAAGTTATAATTCACATGCAATAGTCATTTACAGTCAAAAAATTAAACATTAAAAAATTACCATTTCTGACCATCTGGAGAATATTCGACAGGTCACGGGTCATCGTTTTTCATCAGAAAATTGATTTTTTGGAATGAAGAAAAATTGATTCTAAATGTCATTTGGATTGTGCCTCGTGTTGAATAACTACTTTTTAAAGCCTCAATGTGACCAAAATTGCCATTTTTACAGACTTTTTCTCCTACTCAGAAGCTTCAATTTCGACAAATATCAGGCATTAAAATGACTCTAAACACACTTATTTTAGTTCCAAACGTGATAATTCACATGCAATAGTCATTTACAGTCAAAATATTTAAAATTAAAAAACTTACCATTTCTGACCATCTGGAGAACGTTCGACAGGTCACGGGTCATCGTTTTTCATCAGAAAATGGATTTTTTGGTCTGTAGAAAAATTGATTTAAAATGTCATTTGGATTGTGCCTCATGTGGAATAACTACTTTTTAAGGCCTCAATGTGACCAAAATTGCCATTTTTACAGACTTTTTCTCCTACTCAGAAGCTTCTATTTTGACCAATTTCAGGCATTAAAATGACTCTAAACACACTTATTTTAGTTCCAAAAGTGATAATTCACATGCAATAATCATATACAGTCAAAATATTTACCATTACAAAATTACCATTTCTGACCATCTGGAGAATATTCGACAGGTCACGGGTCATCGTTTTTCATCAGAAAATTGATTTTTGGAATGAAGAAAAATTGATTCAAAATGTCATTTGGATTGTGCCTCATGTTGAATAACTACTTTTTAAAGCCTCAATGTGACCAAAATTGCCATTTTTACAGACTTTTTCTCCTACTCAGAAGCTTCTATTTTGACCAATTTCAGGCATTAAAATGACTCTAAACACACTTATTTTAGTTCCAAAAGTGATCATTCAAATTCAATAGTCATATACAGTCAAAATATTTACCATTAAAAAATTACCATTTCTAACAATCTGGAGAATATTCGACAGGTCACGGGTCATCGTTTTTCATCAGAAAATTGATTTTTTGGAATGAAAAAAAATTGAGTCTAAATGTCATTTGGAATGTGTCTCGTGTTGAATAACTACTTTTGAAAGCCTCAATGTGACCAAAATTGCCATTTTTACAGACTTTTTCTCCTACTCAGAAGCTTCAATTTCGACATATATCAGGCATTAAAATTACTCTAAACACACCTATTTTAGTTCCAAAAGTGATAATTCACTTGCAATAGTCATTAACAGTCAATATATTTAACATTAAAAAATTACCATTTCTGACCATCTGGAGAACGTTCGACAGGTCACGGGTCATCGTTTTTCATCAGAAAATTGATTTTTTGGACTGTAGAAAAATTGATTCAAAATATCATTTGGATTGTGCCTCATGAGGAATAACTACTTTTTAAAGCCTCATTGTGACCAAAATTGCCATTTTTACAGACTTTTTCTCCTACTCAGAAGCCTCTATTTCGACCAATTTCAGGCATTAAAATGACTCTAAACACACTTATTTTAGTTCCAAAAGTGATAATTCACATGCAATAGTCATTTATAGTCAAAAAATTAAACATTAAAAAATTACCATTTCTGACCGTCTGGAGAAAGTTCGACAGGTCACGGGTCATCGTTTTTCATCAGAAAATTGATTTTTTGGAATGAAGAAAAATTGATTCTAAATGTCATTTGGATTGTGCCTCGTGTTGAATAACTACTTTTTAAAGCCTCAATGTGACCAAATTTGCCATTTTTACAGACTTTTTCTCCTAGTCAGAAGCTTCTGTTTTGACCAATTTCAGGCATCAAAATGAATCTAAACACACTTATTTTAGTTCCAAAAGTGATAATTCACATGCAATTGTCATATACAGTCAAAATATTTACCATTAAAAAATTACCATTTCTGACCATCTGGAGAATATTCGACAGGTCACGGGTCATCGTTTTTCATCAGAAAATTGATATTTTGGAATGAAGAAAAATTGATTCTAAATGTCATTTGGATTGTGCCTCGTGTTGAATAACTACTTTTTAAAGCCTCAATGTGACCAAAATTGCCATTTTTACAGACTTTTTCTCCTACTCAGAAGCTTCAATTTCGACAAATATCAGGCATTAAAATGACTCTAAACACACTTATTTTAGTTCCAAACATGATAATTCACATGCAATACTCATTTACAGTCAAAATATGTCAAATTAAAAAATTACCATTTCTGACCATCTGGAGAACGTTCGACAGGTCACGGGTCATCATTTTTCATCAGAAAATGGATTTTTTGGTCTGTAGAAAAATTGATTCAAAATGTCATTTGGATTGTGCCTCATGTTGAATAACTACTTTTTAAGGCCTCAATGTGACCAAAATTGCCATTTTTACAGACTTTTTCTCCTACTCAGAAGCTTCTATTTTGACCAATTTCAGGCATTAAAATGACTCTATACACACTTATTTTAGTTCCAAAAGTGATAATTCACATGCAATAGTCATATCCAGTCAAAATATTTACCATTACAAAATTACCATTTCTGACCATCTGGAGAATATTCGACAGGTCACGGGTCATCGTTTTCCATCAGAAAATTGATTTTTGGAATGAAGAAAAATTGATTCAAAATGTCATTTGGATTGTGCCTCATGTTGAATAACTTCTTTTTAAAGTCTCAATGTGACCAAAATTGCCATTTTTACAGACTTTTTCTTCTACTCAGAAGCTTCAATTTCGACCAATTTCAGGCATTAAAATTACTCTAAACACACTTATTTAGTTCCAAAAGTTATAATTCACATGCAATAGTCATTTACAGTCAAAAAACTTAAACATTAAAAAATTACCATTTCTGACCATCTGGAGAATATTCAACAGGTCACGGGTCATCGTTTTTCATCAGAAAATTGATTTTTTGGAATGAAGAAAAATTGATTCTAAATGTCATTTGGATTGTGCCTCGTGTTGAATAACTACTTTTTAAAGCCTCAATGTGACCAAAATTGCCATTTTTACAGACTTTTTCTCCTACTCAGTAGCTTCAATTTCGACAAATATCAGGCATTAAAATTACTCTAAACACACCTATTTTAGTTCCAAAAGTGATAATTCACATGCAATAGTCATTAACAGTCAATATATTAAACATTAAAAAATTACCATTTCTGACCATCTGGAGAACGTTCGACAGGTCACGGGTCATCGTTTTTCATCAGAAAATTGATTTTTTGGACTGTAGAAAAATTGATTTAAAATGTCATTTGGATTGTGCCTCATGTTGAATAACTACTTTTTAAGGCCTCAATGTGACCAAAATTGCCATTTTTACAGACTTTTTCTCCTACTCAGAAGCTTCTATTTTGACCAATTTCAGGCATTAAAATGACTCTAAACACACTTATTTTAGTTCCAAAAGTGATAATTCACATGCAATAGTCATATACAGTCAAAATATTTACCATTACAAAATTACCATTTCTGACCATCTGGAGAATATTCGACAGGTCACGGGTCATCGTTTTTCATCAGAAAATTGATTTTTGGAATGAAGAAAAATTGATTCAAAATGTCATTTGGATTGTGCCTCATGTTGAATAACTACTTTTTAAAGCCTCAATGTGACCAAAATTGCCATTTTTACAGACTTTTTCTCCTACTCAGAAGCTTCTATTTTGACCAATTTCAGGCATTAAAATGACTCTAAACACACTTATTTTAGTTCCAAAAGTGATAATTCAAATGCAATAGTCATATACAGTCAAAATATTTACCATTAAAAAATTACCATTTCTAACAATCTGGAGAATATTCGACAGGTCACGGGTCATCGTTTTTCATCAGAAAATTGATTTTTTGGAATGAAAAAAAATTGAGTCTAAATGTCATTTGGAATGTGTCTCGTGTTGAATAACTACTTTTTAAAGCCTCAATATGACCAAAATTGCCATTTTTACAGACTTTTTCTCCTACTCAGAAGCTTCAATTTCGACAAATATCAGGCATTAAAATTACTCTAAACACACCTATTTTAGTTCCAAAAGTGATAATTCACATGCAATAGTCATTAACAGTCAATATATTTAACATTAAAAAATTACCATTTCTGACCATCTGGAGAACGTTCGACAGGTCACGGGTCATCGTTTTTCATCAGAAAATTGATTTTTTGGACTGTAGAAAAATTGATTCAAAATATCATTTGGATTGTGCCTCATGTTGAATAACTACTTTTTA